>NC_141240.1:41324151-41681550 GCF_054856555.1 Leptonotus elevatus | reverse complement strand
TGGCTACATTCACCATCGAAACTAAACAAAACATCAAGTAAAATTATAATAAAAATATAAATTTGTTGGGGAATAATATATATAAACATTTTTTTCAGGTAATACCACATGATGTCCAAATACATACATGTTGCTAAAAAGTTATTTATTTATTTATTTTACATAGTTGTGAGACAAACCTGATAGATGCTTCCATGGGTTCTTGGTTGTCTTGTGGATGATACAAACTCCTGTCTTTAAATGTATTTCAAAATAAAAGTCCCACATTGGCTATTTCTTTTTGGTTGCACCACATGATAATTCAATGGGCCTCGTCTGACAAATGCATCTCTCAATGGCCCATGTATTAAAAAAAAAATAGCCTTCAACATAAAGGGTTTAAATAATCAAAGAATAACCTCATACCCTCGTACATAAAAAAGACAGTTCAAGGTCAAGGATGGCACAAATTGGATTCACAGCAAACCAAAATTAAGTGCAAAAACTTATTTGTCCAGAAAAATCAACTCACTCAAAATATGAATAATATTCTGGTACTATGTTTGTCCTGCATGTCATTCCAGATCTGAAAAAAAGAAGAAGTTTTTCTCATAGCAATATGCCGGTATACTCTTTTATTGTCAGATTTAGTTGAGCATGCCTTTAAGTCCTCCCTATGTGCATGGCAAGCATACGCCACTCTTGATAAACTGGAACACTTGGCATCTCCTCTGTTGCACATGGAGAAGTTAGAACTCCATCAGGCTAAGGCCAGGATCTGCTGTTGGGTTACCGTTGTATTGATCTCAATTTCGCATTCCGGGCATATTCCACTGGTTAAATCAATGAGGAACTGTGAGAGAACAAACATTCATAATAAGAGCAAGAATGTGTACTTCTTTGCTGGGCGCGTCATGTATTGCATGCACTTACTTGTTGGATGATCTCTGTCACGTTAACTCCCAGGGCATGGATAACCTGAGCTTTTATATGCCCGTACACTGTTGGGCAATACGAAGAAACACAACAACTAAATTACTTATTTCTTTACTCTTTAGTTGAACGTGACTTGCTTTAGTCCACAACAAAATTATGCATAATGTCGATGGAAAACTGCTGTTTTTCTCTTTGAGTGGCAATTTTATGTCATCAGCCCAATTAAAGTGATATCTAGACTACTACAACCATTAAGTGGAATAACATCGAGACGCTTCTGAGTCTGTTGGTGAGTTTTCACAGCATTTTCTCACAGCGCATGAGTGATAGCAACCATTTGTGCTTTGCTGGCATCTACTGGTGAAGGCACAGCAATGCTAGTTGTTTTTGATGAACAAGTAGATTTGCTCCCAGTGATTGGCAGTACATGGACCATGTGAGCACATGTGCGTGTGATGTCACAGTACCTCTTCCTCCTCCAGTGGGTTCCTCTTGGAGAACTACCAACAAAAGACAACAATTCTATTATTTCACATCTGAGTGGTAGTAGTCAAAATAGATTTTGTTCCTTTCAAGAAAAAGCCCGACAAAACATTTGTTAAAATTACTGTGTGGTAGAATGTGGGAAATTGAGAGCTTTATATATTAGTTGATGATGGCAAGGAAAATGATCGACTAATTAATCAATGATGTGACTGGTGAGGCATGGGCTTTTTTGAAGTCAAGAATAAAACTATGAATCCAAAATAGAATATTAGCCTCTATTTCAATTTTTACCTTAATTGGAACATTTGTTTTCAAAGCTTTTAATTGTGCTTTAATCAACACCACACTGTAAAAAAAATAAAAAGGCTTTACATTCCAGAATGAAGATTTCTGGTCAACTACTTGCATATTCCGATCTTCCGTGTACATGCTCCGCTACCTTCATCAGATCGATGTAAACATGTGATTTATCAAGACGAAGTTCATTGATCTGTTCTATAGTTTTTACACTTAAAGCAACATCTTGATTGAAAACAAGCTACTAGTACTTTAAAACAAGTTCTCCCATCGTAGACGTTTTTTATTTTTTGCTAACCTGGTTATGAAAGCCCCGATTATAAATGTAACCACTGGTAACATAACTGCATGTCTGTTTGTAAGTTGTAACAAACCAATCCGTGTTAAAATCAGTAAATAATTTTTTCAGTTAGGATCAGTGTTCCCGATAATTTTCTATGTGTGTTCCATGTTTCTGGGGCAATGGCACTTGAGGGTTTGAGCTTTCCAAGTAGATCACTGTTCTGGTGTACAATGTGCAAAGTGTAGGTGTGGGACTTTACTTATGTCGTCGTTAGCTGAAAAGGAAATAAAAGAGAAAAACATGTTATTTATCCCATTATACTTGAGGAATGTACAGCATTGGTTATACATTAGGATTTTGTGAAAAAAAGTGGAAATGATTTTGGTTATGAGATAATGAGGAAGGTTGAGAAGTGGCAGCCAGATGAACGGCAAGTAGTGCATCCTTATATTGTAGTTATAACATAGCTAGGCTATTTCATGTAATAATAATAATAATAATCATTATTATTTTACTCTTCACACGCAGGACGGAGTAAGGTAAAGGAGCCTCCCCTACCTGCCTCTGACCGCAAGTCCCTGATAATAATACATGCTAAAATTATAGTTGTAATGTAGCTAGCTAGCCGTAAATTCTTGAAACGATATTATGAATCAACTACAACAAAAGTTTGGCTGCACTGTAACGAATTGACTCTAGAATTTACAAGAAATAAGTGGCAAAAAAGTTGCCAGCTAATTCTTGTAAAATCTCAGTACATTATTGCCTTTTTTACAAGTATTTACTGTATATAAATTAGTTACTGTATTTACTTTTACAGCAATTCACTATAATCTAGTTTACAACCGTTTCCTTTATTCTACATCATTTACTTATTTGATTTAAATACACAAATACAGTATGTCGTAGTAAAATCATCCATTCATTTTCTTAACCACTTATTCGTGCGTAGAGCAAGAATCGATGGGGACGGGTTACTAATAAGCCATGGCTTCTACCCGTCAGCCCTTCTTTCGTATGTCATTGTTACAAATGATATGATGTGATCGATGTAACCTGTAATAATGTGTTCGAAAGGAAAAAATGAATAAAACAAAACAAACAAAAATATATTATGAATCAACTGAAACAGTTATTTGGAAAATTCTGACTCCTTTGGCTGGATGCAGTTGAGTACTTAATGTTTGAGCTTCCCATGTACAATAGATCATTTTCTGGTGTATAATGTGCTAACGACTTAGGTTATGCGATAATGACAACGGTTGTGAGGTAGATATTAGTTAGTGGCAGCCAGATGAACTGCTAATAATCCATCTGTTCACCGTAGTTATAACGTATAGCTAACCTAGGCTCCAATTAATGGTTAGACTACATCAGATTTCACATTAGATCTTTAGGCATTCGCAAACAACTTATTACTGGAGGCAAATGGGTGTGTTTAGCTTCCCTTGCAAATCATTATTCTGGTGCGCAATGTGCAAAGAGGTGTGGGAGGTTACCTGGGTCGTTAGTAGCTGAAAAGTAAATAAAAGAGAAAAGCAAGTTAGCAAGCAATTTATTTCATTATACTAAAGGAATGTACAGCATTACTTTGTTTATCTATACATTAGGTGAAAACAAGTGAAAATGTCTTTGGTTATAAGATAATGACAAAGGTTATGAGGTGGATATTAGCTGGTGGCAGCCAGATGAACTGTCACACCGTGGTCTTGTCATTTCCTGTTTTATTTGGAAAATTCTGACTCCTTTCGTTTCAGGTCACTTGCCCTTCCTCATGTGGTGTCAGTGTCAACCCTGATTCCTGATTGTGTCCACCTGTTTCCCATTACCCTCATGTGTTAAATGGTCTGCGTCTCCCCTGTCTTGTGCCTAAGTGTTTTCGTCAGAGCCACTCAAGCCAGTCACAGTCCCTGTGCCTTCTTGTCACGACGACTATCCAAGGCAGAGCGTAACTATGATGTTGGGGACAGAGAGCTTCTGGCTGTCAAAATTGCTTTGGAAGAATGGAGGCACTGGCTTGAGGGGGCGAAGCATCCGTTTGTGGTCTGGACCGATCACAAGAACCTGGAATACATACGCAAAGCCAAGAGACTTAACCCACGCCAGGCCAGGTAGGCGCTGTTCTTTAACCGTTTTTCCTTCTCTCTCACTTACAGGCCGGGGTCTCGTAACGTCAATTCCGACGCCCTGTCTCGTCTCTATGACCCCGAGCCTGTAGCTAAGGAACCAGAGACCATCCTTTTGCCGAACTGTGTGGTTGGGCCCACACTTCACTTCTTTACTGTCATCCGGGAGTCCGACGGACAATGTACGCCATCTCCCGGCGATTCTGGTGGCCTTCCATGGAGCCGGAGGTCCGAGAGTACATCGAGGGCTGCTCGGTATGTGCCCAAAATAAGTCATCCACCAGATCACGCATGGGCCTGCTGCAGCCCCTTCCCATTCCTTCCAGACCATGGGCAGAAATATCCCTGGACTTTGTCACAGGACTCCCCATCTCCCGAGGTAAAACCACAGTTCTCACTGTAGTCGACAGACTTTCTAAAATGGTCAGATTCATAGCCTTGCCTAAGCTTCCCTCAGCCAAGGAAACGGCTGAGGTCATGATTAACCACGTTTTTCGAGTTCATGGGTTCCGTAGAGACATTGTGTCGGACCGGGGGCCCCAGTTTGTGTCTCGCTTTTGGAGGGAGTTTTACCGCTTAGTCGGAGCCAAAGCCAGCCTAACCTCAGGTTACCACCCTGAGGCTAACGGCCAGTCTGAGTGCCTCAACCAACAGTTAGAAACCGGTCTCCGGTGCCTAGTCTCCCAGAATCCTTCAACGTGGAGCAAACACCTGGTCTGGGTTGAGCTTGCCCATAACTCGCTGCCTACTTCTGCCACAGGACTCACCCCATTCAAATGTGTTTTTGGCTACGATCACCCCTTCTTTGCTAACCTGGAGTCTGAGGCCTCTGTTCCTTCTGCCCATGCCTTGGTCCGCCGCTGCCATCGCATCTGGGCAGCCGCTCGGCAGGTACTGGAGCGCCAGAGGGACAGAGTCAAGCGAGCAGCTGATCAAAAGAGGAGACCTGCTCCAGCATACCAGCCGAGGCATAAAGTGTGGCTGTCCTCCAAGAACCTCCACTTGAAGGTGCCATGCCAAAAGTTGGCACCACGGTTTGTGGGTCCGTACCCAATCTCCAAGGTGATCAACCCGGCCGCTGTCCGTCTCCGCCTGCCTCAGTCCCTTCGTGTTCATCCATGTTCCACGTGAGCCAAGTCAAGCCAGTCAAGGAGAGTCCCCTGGTTCCGGCTCCCTCGCGCCCGCCGCCTCCTGTGATTGTGGATGGGGGCCCCGTCTACAAAGTGAAGTGACTGCTGGCCGTCCGCAATCGTGGCCGGGGCAGGCAGTTCTTGGTGGACTGGGAGGGGTATGGGCCCGAGGAGAGACAGTGGGTTCCTTCCCGCTTCATTATGGATGACTCTCTAATTGAGGACTTCTATAGGGATCATCCTGACCAGCCTAGGCTGTCGGGAGGGGTACTGTCACACACCGCGGTGAGGTTGTCTTGTCATTTCCTGTTTTATTTGGAAAATTCTGACTCCTTTCGTTTCAGGTCACTTGCCCTTCCTCATGTGGTGTTAGTGTCAATCCTGATTCCTGATTGTGTCCACCTGTTTCCCATTACCCTCATGTGTTAAATAGTCTGCGTCTCCCCTGTCTTGTGCCTAAGTGTTTTCGTCAGAGCCAGTCAGTCCTCAGCCTTGTTGTCCTGTATAGTTTTAGTTAAGGAGTGATATTGGTTTGTTTGTAGTTTAGACATCCTCCCTTTTGGAGCGCCTTTAGTTTAACATTTAATAGCCTTTGTTTTTTCCCTCTAAACGAGGAGGTTTTTTTTTTTGTTTAATAAATATCTGCCTTGGCCTCAAACTACTATCTCTGCGTCTGAGTCCTAAATCTGCCACATCGTGTCATGAACTGCGAGTAATACATCTACTGTAGTAATAACGTAACTAGGCTTAAACTATTAGTAAATTATGCAACAGCTACAACCGGCTTCATCTAAGACTTTGAGAGAGACAATAACTGAAGTATTTTGGCTGGGGACAGTGTGCACTTGAGGGTTTGACCTTCCCTTGTAGATAGCAGTTTTGGTGTACAATGTGCAAAGTGTAGGTTTGGTGACTTACTTGCATCTGAAAAGTAAATAAAAGAGAAAAACATTATTTATTCCATTATACTTGAGGAATATACAGTATTACCTTGTCTATACATGAGTATTTGGAGGGAAAAAAACGACTTAGGTTATGAGATAATGACAACGGTTGTGAGGTAGATATTAGTTAGTGGCAGCCAGATGAACTGCTAATAATCCATCTGTTCACCGTAGTTATAACGTATAGCTAACCTAGGCTCCAATTAATGGTTAGACTACATCAGATTTCACATTAGACCTTTAGGCATTCGCAAACAACTTATTACTGGAGGCAAATGGGTGTGTTTAGCTTCCCTTGCAAATCATTATTCTGGTGCGCAATGTGCAAAGAGGTGTGGGAGGTTACCTGGGGCGTTGGTAGCTGAAAAGTAAATAAAAGAGAAAAGCATGTTATTTATTTCATTATACTAAAGGAATGTACAGCATTACTTTGTTTATCTATACATTAGGTGAAAATGTCTTTGGTTATAAGATAATGACAAAGGTTATGAGGTGGATATTAGCTGTTTTTGTTTAATAAATATCTGCCTTGGCCTCAAACTCCTATCTCTGCGTCTGAGTCCTAAATCTGCCACGTCGTGTCATGAACTGCGAGTAATGCATCTACTGTAGTAATAATGTAACTAGGCTTAAACTATTAGTAAATTATGCAACAGCTACAACAGGCTTCATCTAAGACATTGAGAGAGACAATAATTAAAGTCTTTTGGCTGGGGACAGTGTGCACTTGAGGGTTTGAGCTTCCCTTGTAGATATTGTTCTAGTGTAGAATGTGCAAAGTTTAAGTAACATAAAATGTATTCAATTTTAGTTTATGAATGTAAAGTGTTTCCTAATCTATACATTGGGTTTTTGGTGAGAAAAAAAGTGAAACCAACTGTATCTATGGGATAATGGAAAACATGAGGTGGATATTAGCTAGTGGCGAGGATGGATGAACTGCTAACAATGCATCCTTAAACTGTAGTTTTAATGTAACTAGGCTGAAATTATTGGTAAGATATGCAGCAGCTACAACCGGTTTCATCGAAGACCTAGACATTCACTAAAGACTTTTGGCTGAATGCATTTGGACAGTTGTGTGTTTGAACTTCCATTGTCGGTGTTTTTTATGGTGTACAATGTGCAAAGTATAGATGTGGAAGGTTACCGATCCGAAAAGAGAAAAACATGTTAAATATCCCAGTTTTATTTTTGTATAGTAGGGATGGGATGAGAATTCGTAATACGAGAATTTGCGGGATTAGAATGACACGAGATTTATCATCCTGCAAAGCACGAGATGTATTTTTTTCCGAGGCATAAATCTGCTTATTTGTGACAAAAGTGTGCTAATTGGTTAAGAAAAAAATTAAATAAATACAAATTTAGATATTCATATATTCAAATTCTACACTTATTTTCCTTTAAAATGATTTAAATACATGGGCGTACCTAAAAAATATACAAAGTTACACCAATTTTAATGTTGGCACGATGAAATTTGTTTAAAAAAAATTGAATAATCGATATTGAATCGATTTTCCTTTTTGAGCCTGATATCGATTCATAAAACCATGATTCAATTATTTTAAGAAAATATAATTTTCAAGGCCATTTTTTAGGTATCTTACTGTTTTCTTGGAAAGTTTTTGTAACCCACTCAAGTTGTACACTTCACTTGTTTCATATTGTTCACATTAATTTAAAAGTCTTTTTTTACATTTATGAAAGACCTAATTGGTTGAACTTTGAGTCCATTCAGAATCTTTATTTAGAATTATTAAATTAGAATTATGGAAATATTTTCATCAATGTTTGTGTAACACTTAAGTGATTAAAACATGTTACTTTCATTAAACTAAATCATTTAACCAGTTACGACCTCAAAATAATTTAATTTGGAAGTTGTTTGTGGCGTTTTTAATCATTCCCTTGATTTTTAAGAAGAATTGATGTTCCATAATTAAGCAATATTGATTGAATCGAAGCGGATCGAATTGGGAAAAATCTAAATCGAATCGAACTGAACTCCTGTGAATCAAAATCAAATCGATTGAGGAAATTAGAATCGATACCCAGCCCTATTACATTATGTACAATATATACATTACATACAATACATTATTACATTAGCCTACATTATTACATACAATGTATTTAACAACTTTTATACTAGAGTCTGTCACTCTGCTCTGGTGGAAACTGCTCGGCTTCTCGCTTGAGTTTCACCCTCGCCAATGTGAAATGCTTTAGCTCATGAATCCATTCATTTAAATTAAAAGTAGAAATATATTTGTTTAAGAAAGAGATCCCAGAATTGGAGATTATCACTGTTTGGATTACAAACCTTCGCCCCGGACTGATGACATTTAGCTGTTCTACTCCAATGTTGGATGCCGTTGTTATGATGTGTGTCTTCTGTTCACTTTCATGCTGAAGGGTCACATTATGGTGTATTTTTATTTATTTTTTTACTTTTTTTTGATTTCCATTAATATAAATTATTTGTTAAGTGACGTTAGAGGCGAGGAACTCTTGGTTATTTTGAGGCAGGTTTCCGAGACGGGCTACTAGCTAAAAACACGTTGCCCAAATTGTTCCAATAATGACTTATTTTCATTCATTTCTATTACAAATTTAACTTTGATGATGCTGGGAAATAATAATAGAGACATTAAGGAAGCTATTTTTTGGAAATTTTCAAAATCGACATTTTTGTCTAAACTATCTTTTTTTTTTTTGCCCCAAACTCAAAACTAATGGCACCGTCATGCGGACCCTTTTTTTTTTGGAGCAGGTCACATTTAGCGTACACTGTCAGGAAGACAGTCGCAGCAACTTTTTTATGACGGGAAAACGCAGTGAGAAGGCCATCTTCAAAATAAACCTTACTATACCAATAATATATGGACATCAATGCCTTGCTAGGCTCTTATTTTGAAGTTATTCTCGGCAGCGTGTCACGGCCTATGACGACTTGACTCGTCGTTGCCTTGAACTGGAAGATTTATATTAGCCATCTTTTTGTTACAAATCTCATCTCATTCTCGTGGACTCATTCTTGTGAGACATCTGGTCTCGTGGGATTTCTGTCTCGTCCCATGCCTAGTGTACAGTATTACGTTATCTATACATTAGGTATTTGGTGAAAGAAAAAGAGAATAATTGTAAAACGTGGTGTATTGGATATCAGCTGGTGGCAGGTGTAGGCTGATGAATATTGCATCCTTATACTGTAGTTATAACGTAGCTCGGCTCAAATGATTGGTTAGACATTATGCAGCAACTACAGCAATCAGTTTATGTCTTGCCATGTCAAGCCCCACTCTGGGTCTGGACTTTGTTCTGTTTTGTTCTTTTTGACCTGTGCCTAGTTTGCCTCCTTGTTTTTGCTCGATTAAAATAAACCTTTTTTTGGAGCTCGCCTGTGCCTCCTCATCTCTGCTGCCCTGCGTTTGGGTCCTCAAACACCACCCTCGTGACAAGATGATGGTCATCCATATTTGTTTTCATCAGCGCACACTGCGTGTGTTGGTGTGTGCGCTTTCCAAAGTATCCCGAATAGGACTGGTACCGTGCTTCTTAGTTCCGCATTATTTTCAACGTTCTGTACTATATTAACCTTTGATTCACCAAATGTCAAAAGCCGTCATGACGTTAACACTAGGGGTGGGAAAATTTCAGATTATTTCTGATTCAGACGGGGACAAATCTGAATTGATCCACAAACGTCCAAATTTCCATTATTAGACCAGTTTAAGGGGGCAACTGCGCTGCGTGCAGCTGCAAGGTTCAATAATGCGGATTGTGTCATACAACACTCGCGGGTTGCGAGTAGGACATACTGCTACATACAGGACAGGCTGTCTGGTAGTGGATGCGCTGCTTGACCAATTGTATGTGTTTTTTGCACATCAACATAAAAAAATAAATACATATAAAAAGATAAAAATTGTAATTCAAACATCCACTTTTTTAACCACTAAAAAGAACCAACCATTGTCTAATTCATATCTTTGTTTTCAGTGTTAAGGGAGTGACACATTTTAATTACTATGCATTTAAAATGATGTGATGAATCTGTTATTTTAATTTCAGCAATTATCACCTGTCTAAATTATTCAACACAGACAAATCTTTACAAGTGATGAAATGTTTCTACAAAATATCCAGTATTATATATTTTTTTATTGGCTACATTGTACATGTCACTGATTTTTTTTTTTTAAGTATATTGAACATAAAACAATGTAGTTAAATGAACCTTCCAATTTGAATTTGTTGATTTACACCATTAACCAAATTTTATTAACATCTTACAAATTCCTTTTATATGTCTATGTGTGCCCTGAGGAAACTGCGGAGACAACATGCGCACAGTCACTGTTTGTGCATCTTGAAGAACTCATCAATATTATAAAAGAAAACATTTATTTTAGCAAAGGAAATGGACAAGTTTTAGTATTAAATAATAAACCATAATCAGAAAAAAACACAGTAATAGTCAAGCTACAAATTTGGAAAATAATCAAATAAAAACATTTTGTGACTGAAAAGTCCTGGCTGTACCTAATTAATTGGCCAAGATGGCCGCCGCCCCGGGTGGGCAGAGGGGAGAGAATCCTTGGTGTACCTAATTAATTGGCCAAAATGGCCGCCGCCCTGGGTGGGCGGAGTGGCGAGAATCCAGGGTGTACCTAATTAATTGACCAGAATCCTGGGTGTACCTAATCAATTGGCCAAGATAGTAGTAGTAGTAATAGTATTTGCAATAGTAGTAGTCGTATATAGGCCAAGCCTTGAGTACACCAAGAAAAAAAGGGGCTGAGTTGAGCTCAACAGTGAGAGATGATTGGCTGAGGCAGTTGCTATGCAAAAACGACAGATCATTCACGCACACACATTTGATTTTAACTTGTTGCGAGACGTCACGCACCCACATTCCATTGATTTTGTATAGGATACGCTCACCTCAAACAAAAGCCTCTCACGACCTAACGGTTGAAGATGCAGATTGCAGAAATGGCTCGTTAGAACGGCAAGGGTTTGGGGAACGCGAGCATGTTCTCAGTTTTTTAATCGGATGAAAAATGACCAACTTAGGAGCAGGTTGAAAACTTATGATTGATCGAAAATAAAGAGGGAAAAACGGCGAAAATAACATTGAAAAGAGATCGAAATAGTCCGACTTCTCCTCGCTTAAAGTGAAAATAAAGGTACTAAATGACACCTTAGCCAAATAAAACTTAGTTTTTCAGAAAGCAGAGGCTTGTGGCTACAAAATGTGCCAATTTGATGTCTAGTGAGCAAAGATTGTGGCCATGGTGACGAGTTGAAGTGAAACTTTTGGAAATAGATTTTTTGGTTCCCGTCACTGAAGCCTTAATTAGTCACACTCTAAATAGGCGACTTTCACCCTTTGCTCACTGTCTTTGAACCCGCACAGGGGGGAGAGCTTTCATTCCTTAATATTTTTTTTTGACACTGAGCTAAAGATGACAAAAATTCCAACAAAATGAGCTAAAATTCATATTGGTCGGTCAACGTATGCGCGCGCAGCGTGTCTTGGAAAAAGGTGTTTGATTGGAGTTGATCTCTTTCGGTTTCCCATTCATTCGTATGGGACTTTATTTGGGAGTTTTTTGGGAATAGCGTCGCCATGGTAACTGGGAATTCCCTTGCGGAAAAATCGGTGGAAGATTAAAAAATATAATAAAAAGAAGAAGAAGAATAATACTAGAAAAATTTCCGCGGAAATTTTGAATGGGCCTGCTGACTCTTGCAAGGTGGAAAGATGCATGCTCTGAACTGTTTGCCAAATGTTGGTGTACTTTACCTCTCAATTTGTGTCAGCAGGAATAGAGTTCAGGACAATTTGTAATAACTGCAGTTATTACATGTGTAATGGCTTCCCTTATGTCTTGATTGACATTTTAGTCATATCAAAAGGGAATCAGTTTAATTTCTTGCTTATAGTGTAAGTGATTAACTAAAATATAAAATGCAATATACTGTATCATGGAGCAAATACAGTATGAATGCAGTGTTTAAATTTGACATTGCATATTAAAAGGCATGTTGGTGCTGATCAATATTGCAGGAATATTACTCCAAAGTACATGTAAAACGGCTCTTAAAAGAGCCGTTTTGGGTCTTTGTTACACAGCATCTTCATCTTTTCCTGAGCACACAAAGGAACAAGTTGTTAGAAAATAGGCAGCAAAACTGAACAGTTAAAACTTAATCTAAATACTCATCCAATACACATGTGACGGTTTTTCAGTGAGGAATCCTGTAGAATAAATCATTTTGGTCTACGTTTGCGGGATCCCTTTTTTCATCTTTTCTCTCCACCAGTTGTACCGGACATAACAACCTTGATATCCTTGGCCATGTCAAGTAGCGCCCCTTGCTGCGCTCCATCCACCTGTATTGCATGTGAAAATGAAAAATGAGTGTTCAATGTTTGCCTAGATCAATTCAGTAATCAATCATCACTTACCATCGCAGTTCATCCCTTACCATCACAGTTCCTCACTGACACCAACACTTTTCATTGTGTTATAGTCACAATCACAATAAGGACAAACAAAACATTCAAGTCCAAATGCACGATGTCCTGCTAATAGAAAAGCACACTGATTAAAAGTACCTTCATGCAACACTGCTCAAAATAAGGGAGCGCTTAAATGACATATCCCATGTCTTAAATTCAATTTAAAGCTCAATACGTTTAGAACTAACTAAATGATAAATATGTCTACAAAAAAAATTATTGGCCGCTCTGATTTTGAGTGTAGTTCTGTTATGACACCAATTTTGAACGAGCAAAGGATTTAACTTTTCAGCCTTTACAATTTAAAGTACAGTATCCCCCTCTTTTGAGCAGTGGTATGAAAGGCTCAATAACATTTGCAAAAGCACACTTGTGAAAATGGTGCCCTTGCGATCGACAATGAGCTGACACAAGAAGTTAACACACAGTAGACCGGACTGTGGTAACTGTAATAAGTGTGCAGAACGCCTGATTGAACACAACAATCTGGGTGAGATATGTAAATGTGATCAATCAGTGTCTGCTTTCCAGTTGTGGCCTGGGTGATCAGCTGTGAAAAGCCTCTGGACTGAAACAAGTCCAGAATGGATTTCTTTCCCTTTGAAAGCAAATCCTCATTAAAGTCTCCGCAAACAACAATAGGCTGGCAGTCCATCACGGCCAAGGCATCCAAGAGACTTCCAAGGTTTGGAAGAAATGTGCCAAGACTCAGGTTGGGTGGCCTGTAGACCGTAGCTATCAAAGCCTGGACGGGAGCGTCAACCCTGATGACAGCAAATTCCAGGTCAACCACATTCTGAATAAACCGACGGGGCTCCGCTCGAAGACAATCGCGATAATAGACTGCGACTCCGCCACCCTCTTTTTGGGCCATGTCCAGTCTATTTGAATACGAAACTTGTCTGTTGCGCACAAAAGTGCTGCATGCCTCCAGTTGCAAGGGAGGGGGGAAGAAGGATCCAGACAAATGAGTTTCAGTGAGGCAAAGGACATCTGCCAGCCTCAACTCATGATGAGACTTCAAGTCGTCAATATGAGATGGAAGCCCCTCGGTGTTGTGATGAACAATGGTCAAGGTGGGAAAAGCAGTTTGCGGCATTTTGGAAAAGTACAACAATGGTCTTGTACTTTGGAAAGAAGCGTGCGTCATACTGTCCATTGCCGTCGTGACGTTGGGATTGGCGTAGATTTTGGATTCGTCAAAGTCTATGACCCTCAATCCCTGAAGTGACGTCGTGCGGCTTAGGGCAACATAGGCCATTCCAGGTTCAAACACACGCTTAAGAGACACCACTGCAGAGGTCATCGTCATGCCTTGCACTTTGTGAGCCGTGCATCCAAAGGCAAGCTTCATGGGGAATTGCCGCCTGACCACGCCTTTCATGCCCAGGTTTTCCTCCGACCTTTCGATATAGACCAAGTCATCCGTCGGCCCCAGAATTTTATGGCGCAATTTCTGGCCCGCTTTGGGATTGTCTAGCCTCAGTCCGAGCAAGGTCACTTTCTCCGCCGACCCCTTTGGGGCGCTTTGAACAATGTTGCCTATTGTGCCAAAGGTCCCGTTCACCAATCCGTCCTCGACATCCAACTTCCGAAGAAGCATAACCCGTGCTCCTACACCAGCTTGAAGGGCATCCGGTAGATCCCTTCTCGACCCCATGATCACAGTGACCATCGCCCCCGACCGTGGGCTCTTCCTGTAGTCCTCTGCGGGAATATTGACCACAGTCAATTTGAGAGCATGCAGCTGCTGCATTGTGCCTATCCACCTCTTTATTGGTGGCAAAGATATGCAGAGTATCCGCAGAAAGGTCTCGCGCATCCGTGACAGCCGTGGTGAGTAACGCCCTGTCACCATCGCCGAGCGGATCAGCCTTCCCCTTCTCCCTGATCCTGTTCAAAAGCGACGACGTCTTTTTGCCGCATGATTTGAGTAAGCTTGACCATCTGAAAATCTGTCCAGAGGTCAAGAAGATCGTTGTCAGAAACGCAGAGGGGTTTGGACCTTCCGAGGGGTGGCAGTTGGTAGAAGTCCCCAACTGCAAGAACGGAGATACCCCCAAATGGTCTGTTGTTGCTCTTGATTTGCTGAAATCTCCGGTGGACATAGGCAAAGAGTTCCTTGGAGACCATGGAGATCTCGTCGATGATCAAAATTTCCACGTTGCAAAGGGTTGCTCTCAATGCGTCCAACGTATTCCCCAGCGCCTGGTAAGGAGGCTTTAGAGTCCTGGGGAGTTTCAAGTGGGAATGAAAAGTTTTCCCTGAGATGTTGTAAGCCGCCGTGCCAGTAAACGACGTCAGCAGCACAGCAGGCTTGGCCATATCCGCTTCGTCGCGGAACCTGGGAAGCTGATGGAGAATCTTACTGGCCTCCTGGTAAATGCACTTGATGACATGCGATTTACCACAGCCAGCTCCTCCGGAGATCAAATAAAAGAAGGGCTCGAGGAGACGATCCGAAACGCGTTTCAAACACCACTCGCGCACAGCGTAGAAGACGGACGCTTGCGTTTCATTGAGACTGCGGTACATGTTCCTCACAAATTCGGCGCTCAACTTTGGCGCCTCAAACGCCGGCAAGACCGCGCCGCTACCAGGAGCGTCCTGGTAGGCCGGAACCTCATCTTGCGGGTCTTCCTGTAACGGATTAGATTCGCGTTCGGCGGCACACTCCAAACGCTCTGCCTCTACCTCCGGCGCAAAAGTGCTCCACGCGTTGAGAACCGCACGAAGCTCTTTCATTTTTTCGAAGCCATTGTCCACGGTCTTTCCCCGTCCTTCGTACCGCCCCCGATTGCGGTCGACGATAGCCCGCACCCGACCGAACTTTGAATCCCCGGCACCGTAGAACTCCTCGTACGTTTTGAGGTTTTCAGACCTGAGCTCGGCGTCGTCTCTGTGGGGGAGGTACAATTTAAGATGGGTCCTGTAATACTTCTCAGCATACTTTTTGATTGAGAAGCGAGTGAATCTGATGACGGCATCTTTTCCAATCCGCTTCTGGATGAATCCCTTGCCGTGTGAGAGGGGAATGACATTCTTGCCCTCAGTCTGCTGACCGTAGACGACTCGGTATTCGGATGCGAATTCGGCGAGACACATCCGCTCAAACATTGCCGTTCTAGGTCTTGCCACATATTTGTCTGGCAGACCAGACATCCACACGTTGTCTGCGTCCGGATGCATGGTCCTCAGTCTACTCATGGGTAGACTCAATTTCACGCCATCCTCAGCAGTCTGGATGAAAACTACGCTGCGCGAGCACTTCTTCAGAGGGAGACTGCATGTCCGCGCCACCGCTTCTTGAGCGCTCACCTCTCTGTGCTTGGAATACGCCGCCATTATTTTCCTCATCTCGTCCTTTTTGTCGACAAGAGGCTTTGTCTTCAAGTTTTTGACGACAGACGTGAGGAACTCGTACATCTCGTGCTCCGGTTTGGAAATGTACGACATCATGTACATGAGACCCGCGACGTCATCGAGCACGTACTGAATATCCATGTTGGCGTTCCATGCCCGCAGCAGATGTGGGTTGTAAGCATTGATCCAGCTTTCCGTTGGAGCACGCTTCAACATGACAACCATTCCGGAGGTCAGATTAATGACGCTGTCCTTGTAGCTGTCCATTGTCAAATTGGCCTTTTTGAGAAGCTCCGGCAAGTCCTGCGGGACATCCGCGTCCATGAGGATCTCTCTGATGCGTTTGAGCTCTTCTTTAGCCTCCCTTTGTTTTTCGGTGAGGCGCGCCGATTTGGCCGCCTGCTTCCTATGCTGGCCTTCCACACTCTTGTCCGTTGGGACGTCTTCAGTCTCCGTCTGGAATGGCAACGTGATGGTGGTTTGGTCCGTCGGCAGTTTGGGGTACCCAAATCTGCAAGAAACGTTTCCTTTCCGACAAGACTTTGTGTGGTTTTTGCTGTGTGCCTGAACGCTGGTGACAATGTCGTGCAGTTCAGGGTCCTCAATCGGGTCTGGTATTTTGCAAGTGATGTACTTGTCGATGAAGTCAATGGCTTCTTGACAACATCTGGGGTCGGGTTCTTCGATGACTGGCGCACCCTTAATCCAGAGCAGCATGTGAGCGTGCGGACTTCCCCTGGCTTGAAATTCTACACGATAGAAGTGGTCTTCTACCGGACCGAGGGGCTGTGCAGGAGACAGGATGAATGCCATAAGAGCATCCATCCTTTTCTCAAAAAGGCGCATCACTGTGACGGGATTGCTGCGAAGAACATCGCATTTGGCATTCCAGTCGAGATGGGAAAAGTCCCCTTGTTCGCCTTGCTGTGCTTTGACTATTTCGATTACTTCGGGCCATCTCATTTCCGCAGCAGAAAAGGTAAGGAAGAATGTGGGCTTGCCCAACTGCCTGGTCATTGCATGGAGGTCCCTAAGGGCACCCTCCCAAAAAGCCGGCGTGCCTCTCAAGGGCTGCATGAAGCGCATCGCATGCTCTCTTTGGATGAGCTTCTCCAGTTCGTCTTTGTCCTGAAGCATCCGGTTTGAAATCTTCTTCCCATCCCAAGTGAGGGCTGTCCCCTTGCGGGCCTGAATGGACATGCTGTTGGTGGCCAGATGCGTTTCTGTCACAAACTGCGCAAAGAAAAGGTAACTTTGATCTTTGGCAAATCGAGTGTCAACGGAGAATAACCTTGCATTGAAATACAAACTGGGTGACAGCTTAATTTCTCTCGCCTCATCGAGTGAATTCTGTCCTGTTGGGAACTGAACGGGAAAGGCCATGGCTTCGAGGTTTGGCACGGCAAAAAATCCCACCGGCTTGTTTCCTTGGGCAGGAGCGATGCTAAATATGCCGTCCCCATATGACAGCTTTTCCTGCGCGATGTCAGGAGGCTGCATACAGGTGTCGAGTGTCAAGCCCGGCCTGAGCTCCTCTTTGCTCTCTTGGGGAGTCTGTTGCTCTTTGTTTGCGGGGGTGTCGCTGCTCTCTGGCTGTGCATCGGCTTCAGGGATGTCCTCTTCTCCTACCCCCTCGTCTTCCTCTTCTTGGAGACTTTCAAACTGAGCGCTTTCATCTATCGATACAGTTTTGTATTCTGCATGAATGCGTTTCAGTGTCCTCAGCGCCGCCAAGACATTTGTCATGTTGACAGTGTAAAAATGCTGGTAACCTTTGTACACAATGAGGCGCTTCAGCTTCACCTGGAGAAGCTGGGCCTCACTGCGCGGCCTTGGGAGGGAGTTCACTACGGCTTCCATCTCTGATGGAACGCACACCACAGAACCGTGTACGGCCCTTTGCCGTCCTTTGGGCAACGCAACAATCTTTGCAAAAGGGATGATTTTTGCAATTAGCTGTCGTTCAAGTACATTTAATTCCGACAGCTCTTCGGGAATGGGCGCCAGTGCCAAGTTATTTGCCACCGCCTGGGGTGGCATGCCACCTCTGAACAGATGGTTGTCACAGGTATGACAAATCCACTCCTGCATCCGTTCTTGAGGAACGGTACATGGGGCGGGGCAACTACAAGTGTGAACAAACTGGCCTGTCAAGCACGCAAACGCCACATCAACATCTTTGGTGTATCTGGCTCGTTTGCAATGCTTTACTTGATTGGGGAAAAGCGCACGGTGGCACACTGTGCAGATATACGTCGGCCCATGCCGAACCCTTTCCCGGAAAGAAGCGATGGTGGCTCCCATTTCCGGATCTACGAGTGCCTGCTTCATTTCCACAGAGACGTCTACTACACCATTTGCCTGATCCTGCTCAATTTCCTGACACTGGGGAATGACGCGACTATATTTATTTTTGATTTTCACAGCACAATTTAACTTGTGGCGAATACGTTGCAGCGCGTTTGAATCACGCCTGTCCTTTTTGTTTTGTAAACAGCGCCTAATATGAGAAAGCCGAATCTTTTTGGTACCTCTCTCGCACGTAATTTATCTTTTTACTTTGAAAAGATATATCCTTTCTGTACCTCTCTTGCATGTACTTTTTGTGTTTACTTTGAAAAGAAATATCCTTTCTGTACCTCTCTTGCATGTACTTTTTGTGTTTACTTTGAAAAGAAATATCCTTTCTGTACCTCTCTTGCATATAATTTTTGTGTTTACTTCAAAAAGAAATGTCTTTTCTGTACCTCTCTCGCAAGTAATGTTTCCGTTTACTTTGAAAAGAAAGGTCATTTCTGTATTTCTCTCTTACCTACCTTTTCATCAATATCTTCTGCTTTTGTTGAAAAGCAAGATTGTGTTGGTATTTATTAATCAGATATTGCTGCCGTTTTGCCTTAAAAGCAGAATCACTGTTATATCTATTCTTTTGATAGAGCTTCTTTTTTTCCTTAACGCAAGGATCACTGTGATATTTAGAATTAGATGACAGTTGTCGTTGGCACTTACGAATGTGTTGACGTTCCCTATACAAATGTTTTGCACGCCGACTTTTACTACATTTGGAAATATCTATATTAACATCCAGCAGTTTGAGTCCTTGCTGAGGTTCCGGAATATTTTGACTCTCATTAATTTGACTTGCTTGGCTATTTGGTTCAACATGTACCGCACTATGTAGCTCTTGATTTGGTACAATACCGATCACAATTTGTATCGCTTTAGTTGGGGAATCACCTAATTCAATTAGTAGCTCTTCATTTGCCTTTGATATGGTTGTAGTAGAATCCCGATGCGTGTTAATGGAACTGCCGTCAATATGAAAAGAGACTGGTACAAACTCATAGGTTGCAAACCGGCCATGTCCTTCAAAAAGCTGACGCAAATGCTCAACCAAGCCACACAAGTGAGAAAAAGTCAACATAATTGCAGTTCCGTTTGGGTGTGGCAAGCCCACTTCAGATCTGGAATGTGAATCAAATAACCCAAAGTATCCTGATCTGTCACGGAATACTGCAAAACACTCTGGATTCACAATCAAGAAAGCAAGAGTGACATTTTGTGACAAGCACTCAAGCTGAGCTCCAAGAGACAATCCCAAGTCTCTTTTGGTATGACCGTCATCTATGACATAACCAACGCTGAGCTCATGCATCTGTACATTATAGACATTGATGTCCGTCATGACTTGTTTTGGCATCTCCTCGACAGTCAAGTGATCATTCCCAAAGTTATGGTCCAAAATCAATTGCTGTTTAGCACCCACGTAAAGAGAGTCCCCGTGTTCAAGCACTCTGTCAAGTTCAAGCGAATTAAACTGCAACCCCTCAGCATGGAAGGCCAAGAAAGTGAGAGCCATACAAGTACACTGGTGGTTGCGAGAAAAACTTGAGTACCTTTCATCCATCTGTGAATGTGTGGCCCTCACGGATAGCGTGCGTTGAGGAAGTCCCACAGCAGGATCCTGAAATGATTGAAACCATTTTAATTATCTTAAATTCTAACTAATATAATTTTAAACATTTCATATGTTAATGGTTAATGTTGTGAGTATAAAAAAGTTACCTCAGTCCCAGGACGACGGGGGGATGATGGTCTGGAAGGAACCTCCGCAAGGGCTGGCCTTTCCTCTGGCTGAAACGACAAGCAAACAATAATTCTTTAACACACAGCACTTGAGTGAAGAGTCACTAATTTCTGTTTGTGATTTTAAGTAAGACTTCTCAGGGCTGATAAGAATGCAATGCAAACCTGGTGCTCTCTCCGTGTGCTCTTATGGGCTGGCCGCTGTCGTCTGTGCCCTGCGGTGGATGTCTAACAAGAAAGAGCAAAAAAAAAAAAAAGAGAAATATATATATATATATATATATTTTTGCTTTTACTGCGAAGCATTGTTACTACAAGAATGGACAATTAACTATACTTTTTTTTTTGTCATGAAGATAGATATGTAAACATAACGGGCAAACAAAATAGGAAAACTGAAATACCTTCTTATCCTTTGGATCCTGGGCAGTCCTCAGGGCTGGAAAGATGAGCTGGAGACAGCTTGTCCATCGCCTCCAACATGGGTGGGCTGAACCAGAGAGGGTTCAATGGGATGTTGCACTGTAAAAAACACAACAAAATAGAAATAGAGAAATAGAATTTTAACATGTGCCATGGTAAAAGGCTGAATGAATCCATGATCACCATCACAAACCTGGAGAGTGCCCATCCACCCAGTGGGCCCACAGGTGACCTCAGAGTCCACAACCGAGCTGCTCTGAAATGACTAGTGACATTATTGCAACACACACATTCATAAAATTTAAGGTTTTCAAAAACATGTTAGGCTTGCGTTTACCTCCTTGGCCTTCCCGACGAGTGTCCAGTCAAAAGGGTTGGAAGGCTGAGGCGCAGTGACCTCACCCTTAACAACCACTTTTGGTCTGAACACTCGAGCTGGTGGCGAACGCTGAGGAGCAGCCGGTGCAGTCCTCTCCATCCGCAGGTTGACGGCAGCCCACAGCAACCGCGCAAGCACCGGCATCCCATCGCTGTCACTGAGGTGTACCTTCCAGACATGATCAGAAAAAATATTATACATCTACAAACATACTTTTGATAGGAGGAGCACTAATAAAATGTTTGTTTGTTTTTCACAGCAACTAATGTACTTACCCCGTCTCTACACCACAAGTGAAGATGTGACAGCGGGAAGTGGCCAGCAACAGATAGGTAGCGAATACCTACAGTAACAAAGGAAAAAACATTATTAGCTCAAGAGCCCAGGACAAACTGTTACAAAAGAAAAAAAAAAGTAGTAATTGAAAAAAGGAAAAAAGTAATTAAAAAAAAAATAGACACAAATGAAGGTTGTTAATTTGTTATAAAGGCAGAGTTTATTATAAAACATACCGTGTTGTCCTGGTTCAGTGCTGGAATGACCAGTTTGTGCCTCCGCCCAGTCACAGCTGAAACTGGCCATTCCCGAACTCTGTGGCGCCAGCCAGTGCCTCTGCCTAAAATGATGCACACACAGAATACCATGTCAAGTCTCAACTTCAATTGCTGACAATGCACAGTACAAGTACATGTTCCACTTTGAGTGTATATGAACCTGCAAAATATTGGAATTGTTTAAAATAATCGATTGTAAAACTGCTGCAAAAGCAATTAAAATTATGACTGACCTGGTACCAGAGCCTTGGCACCAACAGGGGACACCTAAAACATAAAGCATAGACATTACACAATTGTAGGCATGTGCAGTCTGTCAAGGAGGGGAAGCTTGAGGACCCAAATGCGGGAAGACAGGGCGAGGAGGCAGAGGCTCAATCAAAAAGGGGATTTTAATTTCTATAAAACAAAAGGCGAGATCTAAATTGCACGGAAAAACATAACATGGAGAAAACAAGGCAAAAACGGGCGGCATCACAGGGGGAAATACAACAATGACCCGACACAGACAGGGGAGACAGCAGACTAAATACACATACTAACGACCTAACAAGACACACCTGGGGCAAGATATAAGTGGCTGAGGGCACTGATTGGATCACACGAGGAAGGGCAGGATCACACTTAAACAAGACCAAGGGAGACACACAAGGAAAACAGAACCCAAAACATGACAGAACCCCTCCCTCAAGGGACGGCTCCCAGACGTCCCTAACACAAAAAGGTCCAAAAACAGGGCGGGCGGAGGGGGGCCCGGAGGCGGGAACCTGGCACACCCATCAAGGCCAGTCCGGGGGGCGTCCCGGACGCCAGACGAGGGGCTGCGGCGGCAGACGCGGCTCGGGACTCGGGGCTGCGGCGGCAGACGCGGCTCGGGACTCGGGGCTGCGGCGGCAGACGCGGCTCGGGACTCGGGGCTGCGGCGGCAGACGCGGCTCGGGACTCGGGGCTGCGGCGGCAGACGCGGCTCGGGACTCGGGGCTGCGGCGGCAGACGCGGCTCGGGACTCGGGGCTGCGGCGGCAGACGCGGCTCGGGACTCGGGGCTGCGGCGGCAGACGCGGCTCGGGACTCGGGGCTGCGGCGGCAGACGCGGCTCGGGACTCGGGGCTGCGGCGGCAGACGCGGCTCGGGACTCGGGGCTGCGGCGGCAGACGCGGCTCGGGACTCGGGGCTGCGGCGGCAGACGCGGCTCGGGACTCGGGGCTGCGGCGGCAGACGCGGCTCGGGACTCGGGGCTGCGGCGGCAGACGCGGCTCGGGACTCGGGGCTGCGGCGGCAGACGCGGCTCGGGACTCGGGGCTGCGGCGGCAGACGCGGCTCGGGACTCGGGGCTGCGGCGGCAGACGCGGCTCGGGACTCGGGGCTGCGGCGGCAGACGCGGCTCGGGACTCGGGGCTGCGGCGGCAGACGCGGCTCGGGACTCGGGGCTGCGGCGGCAGACGCGGCTCGGGACTCGGGGCTGCGGCGGCAGACGCGGCTCGGGACTCGGGGCTGCGGCGGCAGACGCGGCTCGGGACTCGGGGCTGCGGCGGCAGACGCGGCTCGGGACTCGGGGCTGCGGCGGCAGACGCGGCTCGGGACTCGGGGCTGCGGCGGCAGACGCGGCTCGGGACTCGGGGCTGCGGCGGCAGACGCGGCTCGGGACTCGGGGCTGCGGCGGCAGACGCGGCTCGGGACTCGGAGCTGCGGCGGCAGACGCGGCTCGGGACTCGGAGCTGCGGCGGCAGACGCGGCTCGGGACTGGGAACTGCGGCGGCAGACGCGGCTCGGGACTGGGAACTGCGGCGGCAGACGCGGCTCGGGACTGGGAACTGCGGCGGCAGACGCGGCTCGGGACTGGGAACTGCGGCGGAAGACGCGGCTCGGGACTGGGAACTGCGGCGGCAGACGCGGCTCGGGACTGGGAACTGCGGCGGCAGACGTGGCTCGGAGAGTTGAAGGTGCGACAGACGTGGTTCGGGGAGTTGGGGCTGGTGACTCCGAGCGCCACCAGCTGAAGCCCAACGACGCACGACTCCCTCAATCAAGGACGACAGCAGGTCCAATTGGGCGGCCATGGCGTGCTGGAGCTCCTCATGGCGTGACAGGCGCGCCTCCTGATTCCACATCTTGGCTTTCAGCGCTCCCGCTGGGTCCTTCTCGGGTCGGGTCATTCTGTCAAGGAGGGGAAGCTTGAGGACCCAAATGCGGGAAGACAGGGCGAGGAGGCAGAGGCTCAATCAAAAAGGGGATTTTAATTTCTACAAAACAAAAGGCGAGATCTAAATTGCACGGAAAAACATAACATGGAGAAAACAAGGCAAAACGGGCAGCATGACATGGGGGGAAAATTCAAGGCAAAACGGGCAGCATGACATGGGGGGAAAATTCAAGGCAAAAACGGGCAGCATCACAGGGAGAAATACAACAATGACCCGACACAGACAGAGGGGAGACAGCAGACTAAATACACATACTAACGACCTAACAAGACACACCTGGGGCAAGACACAAGTGGCTGAGGGCACTGATTGGATCACACGAGGAAGGGCAGGATCACACTTAAACAAGACCAAGGGAGACACACAAGGAAAACAGAACCCAAAACATGACACAGTCACCATAATATAGAGTAAAAAGCAAACATAGGTTGTAATGGTTAAATTAGTTTCAATTAAAATTTACCGGGTATTTTGTACATACAAGTGATGTTAATTCAGGCCAGGTTTATTAATGAAATTCTTAATCACAAAAGAGATTCAAGGACTTAACTGATACTTTTGTTTGTGTCTGAAATAGTCACAATTGCTCAATTTTGCTAGAATTTTCTGATCAAATACATGAGCAGAAAGGCAGCAGATTGTACCAGATTAGATTATAGTATAAAGGAAGTATATAGAAATATGTTTTTGACAAAACAATGACATACACTGTTTAGATAGACATGAAGTCTAAAACAAAACATTAGTTGTTAAATAGAACAGTCTTAGTTATTATTATTTACATCTGGTCTATGTAATTTAAAAGAAACCATGTGAAATATCTGTGTCCGGGCTCGGCATCTCACAAATTTGTGATCAATGTTAGTGAGTTTATTTTTGACATCAGTAAAATTTTTGAAATCTTGTAGAAAACAGACTTCATCACAATTAAATTCAGAATTAGTTTGACATGAATAAAGCAATGCACAAATATCACTCAGTCATACACTCTGTATTTGTCAAACTATGCCCCGGTGAAGACAATCTTGTGTTGAAACATGTTGGTAGTCCATTTTTAATAAAGGATTTTTTTACATTACTATTGAGTGTCTTGAATACACAGACTGCTTTTTACATAAGCATTTTAGCATTTTTTTCTGCTTGACTCTATATTTGTAGCCGGAAATAATGTGTATTGCACATTAACAAAGTTAATTGCATTTTGCCTGCTGTGGAACATACCTGGTGGGCAGCCACAGTAGAGGTATGCGGTGGGGAGCGGGCGTCCACAGTGGCGAGCCGACTGGCTGGAGCTGAAGTTCGGACTCTGGCCTTCTAAATACACATTGCAAATGTTTAGGATATTAAAAAAAAAGTGTAATAGTAATAAAAAAATGATAAACTCTTGCTAAAATATGGCGTGAAACTCGTACCTTGTTCACTGGAGACTGCATCGTGGTCCCATCACTGGTGGCAGAGGGTGGGGACCGAGGCTGAAAACAAAATATACAGCACATTGAGGACCTAGCAGTGTGACTCAAAATAACTCAACACAGAATACACCACCGCCAAGTGCAGAATTGAATAGAGGCAAAGTACCTGCTGGGGTGCGATGTTTGGGCTCAGTTCCGGAGCAGCAAGGTCCAGCTTCTTCCATCGGCGCTTGGCTAAAAGATTCAAGATAAAATTTGTAGTTAATCTCAGATGTGTATGAAACATTAAAAATGTACATTGAGTCTAATGAGGCAGTGGTGTCATTGTAATAAAAATAAGAAACCGTCATCAATTGAAGTATAGTAACATCACACATTGATTATAAATAATGGATGGGGTGAGCAGAGCCTTCAATAAATCCTCAACAATAGAAAAAAATGGATCCACTTTTGACTTCCTTGTTTACTTATTAACAAAGAAAACGGTATTGTAATAACATTGTTACTTTTTTTTTCTTTTAGATTAATTTCCATGAGGTGAAACGGTTTGGCAAAATGGATGGATATTCTGGATGGCCATGAAAAAAACGATCGCTACAGAAACCAACGGTAATCTTTCAAGGGGGAAAATAAAGGCAGCTTTGACAATTTACAAATGTGTGCTGTAGTCATTCAATGAAGGTCATTTAACAGTGTAAAATACTTCCAAAATCCCTCATCGGCGCCGCTCCGCTACACGATCGAGCAGGACACGCAACTCAACAACCGATGCCCCCCTCCCCCACCACCACCACAACGACGACAGAATAGACAAAAGCCTTACTGTATATTGTAGCAACGAGAGCCTACTCAAACTTTTCTTTGTTTTTGTTTTCTTTTACTGCACATTAAAACCTTAAAGTGAGATCTGCTAGCTCTAGCTAGCGCTAGCAGGTGTAGTTAGCATGCAGGCTACCATGTCTTTACCTATCTTGTTAAAACAGCAGCCGGATAACACAACGTTCAAACACATCAAATACGTTTCAATACATTGCCAGTATTAACGTGATGTAGTTTAAGATGGGGGAAAACTTGCAAAATCTCACTTATTTAGCATTATACATCAGACTACAAACAACTGCCATGCAACACTTACCTCAGACGAGATGAAATGGGACGAGACCGTCGTCGAGAACCTTCTAAAATAGTCTCATTCATGCGTCTCTAATTGGCCACAGCACAGACAAGCAGAAAACGACCAATCAGGGAAAAGAGATAGGACAACACGAACTCCAACTATCAGCAAGAGGGGTCCGTCGTCTAGAACCTTCCAAAATCAAGCGAATGTCATTGGCCACAGCACAGACAGGGAAAAAAGCGGACCAATCAGGGTTAGGATTAGAAAAAACCGCGCGAGAGAAGACAACGCGAAGTCCCAACTATCACAAGATGGGTTGCAGCCCGATGGTGAGGTTGGAGCGCGCTGCATCCGAGGAGGAGTCCAGTTTAAGGGGGCAACTGCGCTGCGTGCAGCTGCAAGGTTCAATAATGCGGATTGTGTCATACAACACTCGCGGGTTGCGAGTAGGACATACTGCTACATACAGGACAGGCTGTCTGGTGGTGGATGCGCTGCTTGACCAATTGTATGTGTTTTTTGCACATCAACATAAAAAAATAAATACATATAAAAAGATAAAAATTGTAATTCAAACATCCACTTTTTTAACCACTAAAAAGAACCAACCATTGTCTAATTCATATCTTTGTTTTCAGTGTTAAGGGAGTGACACATATTTTAATTACTATGCATTTAAAAAAATCTGATGAATCTGTTATTTTAATTTCAGCAATTATCACCTGTCTAAATTATTCAACACAGACAAATCTTTACAAATGATGAAATGTTTCTACAAAATATCCAGTATTATATATTTTTTTATTGGCTACATTGTACATGTCACTGATTTTTTTTTAAAAGTATATTGAACATAAAACAATCTAGTTAAATGAACCTTCCAATTTGAATTTGTTGATTTACACCATTAACCAAATTTTATTAACATCTTACAAATTCCTTTTATATGTCTATGTGTGCCCTGAGGAAACTGTGGAGACAACATGCGCACAGTCACTGTTTGTGCATCTTTAAGAACTCATCAATATCACAAAAGAAAACATTTACTTTAGCAAAGGAAATGGACAATTTATAGTATTTAATAATAAACCATAATCATCAAAAAAACACAGTAATAGTCACATGCTACAAATTTGGAAAATAATCAAATAAAAAAAATTTGTGACTGAAAAGTCCTGGCTGTACCTAATCAATTGGCCAAGATGGCCGCCGTCCCGGGTGGGCGGAGGGGAGAGAATCCTTAGTGTACCTAATTAATTGGCCAAGATGGCCACCGCCCTGGGTGGGCGGAGTGGCGAGAATCCAGGGTGTACCTAATTACTTGGCCAAGATGGCCGCCGCCCTGGGTGGGCGGAGAGGCAAGAATCCAGGGTGTACCTAATGAATTGACCAGAATCCTGGGTGTACCTAATCAATTGGCCAAGATAGTAGTTGTAGTAATAGTATTTGCAATAGTAGTAGTCGTAGATAGGCCAAGCCTTGAGTACACTAAGAAAAAAAGGGGCTGAGTTGAGCTCAACAGTGAGAGATGATTGGCTGAGGCAGTTGCTATGCAAAAGTGACAGACCAGGCAGTATAGCTAAAAAAGCACTATTTAAATAGCAGTTGAGCTCAACAGTGAGAGATGATTGGCTGAGGCAGTTGCTATGCAAAAGTGACAGACCAGGCAGTATAGCTAAAAAAGCACTATTTAAATAGCAGTCCATTCCATTTCATTTAAAAATAATAATAATGTGTGTGTATTGTGTGTGTTTTTTTAAACTTATTATTTTTTTTAAATGTAAATGAGCTGAACATCAATCGGTCAATAAATGTGGAAGTTAACCATAATCAACTAAAAGTATCTTACTGTCCCTTAAAGAAACATGCACATTCACGCACACACATTTGATTTTAACTAACATTTCAATGAGCTGAACAGTTTAAAAATAGGGTTTTAAACTAGGGTTAGGGTTTCAAACTAGGGTTTTACATTAGGGTTAGGGTTTCAAACTAGGGTTTTATATTATTGTTAGGGTTTCAAACTAGGGTTTTACATTAGGGTTAGGGTTTAAAACTAGGGTTTCAATTTAGGGTTAGGGTTTCAAACTAGGGTTTTACATTAGGGTTAGGGTTTCAAACTAGGGTTTTACATTGGGGTTAGGGTTTCAAACTAGGGTTTTACATTAGGGTTAGGGTTTCAAACTAGGGTTTTACATTAAGGTTAGGGTTTAAAACTAGGGTTTTTAAATTAGGGTTAGAGTTTCAAAGTAGGGTTTTAAACTAGGGTTAGGGTTTCAAAGTAGGGTTTTAAACAAGGGTTGGGGTTTCAAAGTAGGGTTTTAAACTAGGGTTATGGTTTTAAAGTAGGGTTTTAAACTAGGGTTAGGGTTTCAAAATAGGGTTTTAAACTAGGGTGAGGGTTTCAAAGTAGAGTTTTAAATTAAGGTTACGGTTTCAAAGTAGGGTTTCAAACTAGGGTTAGGGTTTCAAAGTAGGGTTTTAAACTAGGGTTAGGGTTTCAAAGTAGGGTTTTAAACTAGGGTTAGGGTTTCAAAGTAGGGTTTTAAACTAGGGTAAGGGTTTCAAAGAAGGGTTTTAAACTTGGGGTAGGGTTACAAAGTAGGGTTTTAAACTAGGGTTAGGGTTTCAAAGTAGGGTTTTAAACTAGGGTTAGGGTTTCAAAGTAGGGTTTTAAACTAGGGTTAGGGTTTTAACATAGGGTTTTAAACTAGGGTTAGGAATTCAAAGTAGGGTTTTAAACTAGGGTAAGTGTTTCAAAGTAGGGTTTAAAACTAGGGTTAGGGTTTCAAAGAAAGGTTTTAAACTAGGGTCATGGTTTCTAAGTAGGGGTTTAAACTAGGGTTAGGGTTAAAAAGTAGGGTTTTAAACTAGGGTTAGGGTTACAAAGTAGGGTTTTAAACAAGGGTTAGGGTTACAAAATAGGGTTTTAAACTAGGGTTAGGGTTTCAAAGTAGGGTTTTAAACTAGTGTTAGGGTTTTAAACTAGGGTTAGGGTATCAAAGTAGGGTTTTAAACTAGGGTTATGGTTTTAAAGTAGGGTTTAAAACTAGGAATAGGGTTTTAAACTAGGGTTAGGGTTACAAAGTAGGGTTAAAAACGAGGGTTAGGGTTTCAAAGTAGGGTTTAAAACTAGGGTTAAGGTTTCAAAGAAGGGTTTTAAACTAGGGTTAGGGTTTCAAGCTTGGGTTTAAAATTAGGGTAAGGGGTACAAAATAGGGTTTTAAACGAGGGTTAGGGTTTCAAACTAGGGTTTTACATTAGGGTTAGGGTTTCAAACTAGGTTTTTATATTAGGGTTAGGGTTTCAAAAAAGGGTTTTAAACTAGGGTTAGGGTTTCAAAGTAGGGGTTTTAAACTAGGGTTAAGTTTTCAAAGAAGTGTTTTAAACTAGGGTTAGGGTTACAAAGTATGTTTTTAAACTAGGGTTACGGTTTCAAAGTAGGGTTTAAAACTAGGGTTAGGGTTTTAAACTAGGGTTTTAAACTAGGGTTAGGGTTACTTAGTAGGGTTTTAAACTAGGGTTAGGGTTTTAAAGTAGGGTTTAAAACTAGGGTTAGGGTTTTAAACTAGGGTTAGAGTTACTTAGTAGGGTTTTAAACTAGGGTTAGGGTTTCAAAGTAAGGTTTTAAACTAGGGTTAGGGTTTCAAAATAGGGGTTTGAACTAGAGTTAAGGTTACAAAGTAGGATTTTAAACTGGGATTAGGGTTTCAAAGTAGGGTTTTAAATTAAGGTAAGGGTTACAAAGTAGGGTTTAAAACTAGGGTTAGTGTTTCAAAGTAGGGTTTAAAACTAGAGTAAGTGTTTCAAAGTAGGGTTTAACATTAGGGTTAGGGTTTAAAACTAGGGTTTTTACATTAGGGTAAGGGTTTAAAACTAGGGTTTTTAAATTAGGGTTAGGGTTTCAGAGTAGAGTTTTAAACTAGGTTTAGGGTTTTAAAGTAGGGTTTTAAACTAGGTTTAGGGTTTCAAAGTCGGGTTTTAAACTAGGGTTAGAATTTCAAAGTATGGTTTAAAACTAGGGTTAGTGTTTCAAATTAGGGGTTTAAACTTGGGTTAGGGTTTCAAAGTAGGGGTTTAAACTAGTGTTAGGGTTTTAAACTAGGATTTTAAGCTAGGGTTAGAGTTTCAAAGTAGGGGTTTAAACTAGGGTAAGTGTTACAAAGTAGGGTTTTACATTAGGGTTAGGGTTTCAAACTAGGGTTTTATATTAGTGTTAGGGTTTCAAACTAGGCTTTTACATTAGGGTTAGGGTTTCAAATTAGGGTTTTACATTAGGGTTAGGGTTTAAACTAGGGTTTTACATTAGGGTTAGGGTTTAAAACTAGGGTTTTTAAATTAGGGTTAGAGTTTCAAAGTAGGGTTTTAAACTAGGATTAGGGTTTCAAAGTAGGGTTTTAAACTAGGGTTAGGGTTTCAAAGTAGGGTTTTAAACTAGGGTTAGGGTTACAAAGTAGGGTTTAAAACTAGGGTTAGGTTTTCAAAGTAGGGGTTTAAACTAGTGTTAGGGTTTTAAACTATGGTTTTAAACTAGGGTTAGGGTTTCAAAGTAGGGTTTTAAAATAGGGTTATGGTTTTAAAGTAGGGTTTAAAACTAGGGTTAGGGTTTTAAACTAGGGTTAGGTTACAAAGTAGGGTTTAAAACGAGGGTTAGGGTTTCAAAGTAAGGTTTAAAACTAGGGTTAGTGTTTCAAAGTAGGGTTTTAAACTAGGGTTTTAAACTAGGTTTGGGGTTTCAAAGAAGGGTTTTAAACTAGGGTTAGGGTTACAAAGTAGGGTTTTAAACTAGGGTTAGGGTTTCAAAGAAGGGTTTTAAACTAGGGTTAGGGTTTCAAAGTAGGCTTTTAAACTTGGGTTATGGTTTTAAAGTAGGGTTTAAAACTAGGGTTAGGGTTTCAAAGTAGGGTTTTAAACTAGGGTTTTAAACTAGGTTTGGGGTTTCAAAGAAGGGTTTTAAACTAGGGTTAGGGTTTCAAAGTAGGGTTTTAAACTAGGGTTTTAAACTAGGTTTGGGGTTTCAAAGAAGGGTTTTAAACTAGGGTTAGGGTTACAAAGTAGGGTTTTAAACTAGGGTTAGGGTTACAAAGTATGGTTTTAAACTAGGGTAAGGGTTTCAAAGTAAGGTTTAAAACTAGGGTTAGGGTTTCAAAGTAGGGTTTTAAACTAGGGTTTTAAACTAGGTTTGGGGTTTCAAAGAAGGGTTTTAAACTAGGGTTAGGGTTACAAAGTAGGGTTTTAAACTAGGGTTAGGGTTTCAAAGAAGGGTTTTAAACTAGGGTTAGGGTTTCAAAGTAGGCTTTTAAACTTGGGTTATGGTTTTAAAGTAGGGTTTAAAACTAGGGTTAGGGTTTTAAACTAGGGTTAGGGTTACAAAGTAGGGTTTAAAACGAGGGTTAGGGTTTCAAAGTAGGGTTTAAAACTAGGGTAAGTGTTTCAAAGTAGGGTTTTAAACTAAGGTTAGGGTTTCAAAGTAGGGTTTCAAACTAGGGTTAGGGTTACAAAGTATGGTTTTAAACTAGGACGAGGGTTTCAAAGTAAGGTTTAAAACTAGGGTTAGGGTTTCAAAGTAGGGTTTTAAACTAGGGTCAGGGTTTCAAAGTAGGGTTTTAAACTAGGGTTACGGTTACAAAGTAGGGTTTCAAACTAGGGTTAGGGTTTCAAAGAAGGGTTTTAAACTTGGGGTAGGGTTACGAAGTAGGGTTTTAAACTAGGGTAAGGGTTTCAAAGTAGGGTTTTAAACTAGGGTTAGGGTTTCAAGGTAGGCTTTTAATTTAGGGTTAGGGTTACAAAGTAGGGTTTTAAACTAGGTTTAGGGTTACAAAGTAGGGTTTAAAACTAGGGTTAGGGTTTCAAAGTAGGGTTTAAAACTAGGGTTAGTGTTTCAAAGTAGGGTTTTAACTTAGGGTTAGGGTTTCAAAGTAGGGTTTAACATTAGGGTTAGGGTTTAAAACTAGGGTTTTTACATTAGGGTCAGGGTTTAAAACTAGGGTTTATAAATTAGGGTTAGGGTTTCAAAGTAGGGTTTTAAACTAGGGTTAGGTTTTCTAAGTAGGGGTTTAAACTCGGGTTAGGGTTAAAAAGTAGGGTTTTAAACTAGGGTTAGGGTTTCAAAGTAGAGTTTTAAACTAGGGTTAGGGTTTCAAAGTAGGGTTTGAAAGTAGGGTTAGGGTTTCAAAGTAGGGTTTTAAACTAGAGTTAGGGTTACAAAATAGGGTTTTAAACTAGGGTTAGGGTTTAAAACTAGGGTTTTACATTAGGGTTAGGGTTTTAAACTCGGGTTTCAAATTAGGGTTAGGGTTTCAAGCTAGGGTTTCAAATTAGGTTTAGGGTTTTAAACTAGGGTTTTACATTAGGGTTAGGGTTTCAAACTAGGGTTTTTAAATTAGGGTCAGAGTTTCAAAGTAGGGTTTTAAACTAGGGTTTGGGTTTCAAAGTAGGGTTTTAAACTAGGGTTAGGGTTTCAAAGTTGGGTTTCAAACTAGGGTTAGGGTTTCAAAGTAGGGTTTTAAACTAGGGTTAGGGTTTCAAAGTAGGGGTTTGAACTAGGGTTAGGGTTTCAAAGTAGGGTCTTAAACTAAGGTTAGGGTTACAAAGTAGGCTTTAAAACTAGGGTTAGGGTTTCAAAGTAGGGTTTTAAACTAGGGTTAGGGTTTCAAAGAAGGGTTTTAAACTAGGGTTAGGGTTTCAAAGTAGGCTTTTAAACTTGGGTTATGGTTTTAAAATAGGGTTTAAAACTAGGGTTAGGGTTTTAAACTAGGGTTAGGGTTAAAAAGTAGGGTTTAAAATGAGGATTAGGGTTTCAAAGTAGGGTTTAAAACTAGGGTAAGTGTTTCAAAGTAGGGTTTTAAACTAAGGTTAGGGTTTCAAAGTAGGGTTTCAAACTAGGACGAGGGTTTCAAAGTAAGGTTTAAAACTAGGGTTAGGGTTTCAAAGTAGGGTTTTAAACTAGGGTTAGGGTTTCAAAGTAGGGGTTTAAACTAGGGTTACGGTTACAAAGTAGGGTTTCAAACTAGGGTTAGGGTTTCAAAGAAGGGTTTTAAACTTGGGGTAGGGTTACGAAGTAGGGTTTTAAACTAGGGTTAGGGTTTCAAAGTAGGGTTTTAAACTAGGGTTAGGGTTTCAAGGTAGGCTATTAATTTAGGGTTAGGGTTACAAAGTAGGGTTTAAAACTAGGGGTTAGTGTTTCAAAGTAGGGTTTTAAACTAGGGTTATGGTTTTAAAGTAGGGTTTAAAACTAGGGTTAGGGTTTAAAACTAGGGTTAGGGTTTTAAACTTGGGTTAGGGTTACAAACTAGGGTTTTAAACTAGAGTTAGGGTTTTAAACTAGGTTTAGGGTTTTAAACTAGGGTTTTACATTAGGGTTAGGGTTTCAAACTAGGGTTTTTAAATTAGGGTCAGAGTTTCAAAGTAGGGTTTTAAACTAGGGTTTGGGTTTCAAAGTAGGGTTTTAAACTAGGGTTAGGGTTTCAAAGTTGGGTTTCAAACTAGGGTTAGGGTTTCAAAGTAGGGTTTAAAACTAGGGTTAGGGTTTCAAAGTAGGGTTTAAAACTAGGGTTAGTGTTTCAAAGTAGGGTTTTAACTTAGGGTTAGGGTTTCAAAGTAGGGTTTAACATTAGGGTTAGGGTTTAAAACTAGGGTTTTTACATTAGGGTCAGGGTTTAAAACTAGGGTTTATAAATTAGGGTTAGGGTTTCAAAGTAGGGTTTTAAACTAGGGTTAGGTTTTCTAAGTAGGGGTTTAAACTCGGGTTAGGGTTAAAAAGTAGGGTTTTAAACTAGGGTTAGGGTTTCAAAGTAGGGTTTTAAACTAGGGTTAGGGTTTCAAAGTAGAGTTTTAAACTAGGGTTAGGGTTTCAAAGTAGGGTTTGAAAGTAGGGTTAGGGTTTCAAAGTAGGGTTTTAAACTAGAGTTAGGGTTACAAAATAGGGTTTTAAACTAGGGTTCGGGTTTAAAACTAGGGTTTTACATTAGGGTTAGGGTTTCAAACTAGGGTTTTATATTAGTGTTAGGGTTTCAAACTAGGCTTTTACATTAGGGTTAGGGTTTCAAACTAGGGTTTTACATTAGGGTTAGGGTTTCAAACTAGGGTTTTACATTAGGGTTAGGGTTTAAAACTAGGGTTTTTAAATTAGGGTCAGAGTTTCAAAGTAGGGTTTTAAACTAGGGTTTGGGTTTCAAAGTAGGGTTTTAAACTAGGGTTAGGGTTTCAAAGTTGGGTTTCAAACTAGGGTTAGGGTTTCAAAGTAGGGTTTTAAACTAGGGTTAGGGTTTCAAAGTAGGGGTTTGAACTAGGGTTAGGGTTTCAAAGTAGGGTCTTAAACTAAGGTTAGGGTTACAAAGTAGGCTTTAAAACTAGGGTTAGGGTTTCAAAGTAGGGGTTTAAACTAGTGTTAGGGTTTTAAACTAGGGTTTTAAACTAGGGTTAGGGTTTCAAACTAGGGTTTTACATTAGGATTAGGGTTTTAAACTCGGGTTTCAAATTAGGGTTAGGGTTTCAAGCTAGGGTTTCAAATTAGGTTTAGGGTTTTAAACTAGGGTTTTACATTAGGGTTAGGGTTTCAAACTAGGGTTTTTAAATTAGGGTCAGAGTTTCAAAGTAGGGTTTTAAACTAGGGTTTGGGTTTCAAAGTAGGGTTTTAAACTAGGGTTAGGGTTTCAAAGTATTGGTTTAACCTAGGGTTAGGGTTCTAAAGTAGGGGTTTAAACTAGGGTTATTGTTTCAAAGTAGGGGTTTAAACTAGGGTTAGGGTTGCAAAGTAGGGGTTTAAACTCTGGTTAGGGTTTGAAGGTAGGGGTTTAAACTATGGTTAGGTTTTCAAAGTAGGGTTTTAAACTATGGTTAGGGTTTCAAAGTAGGGGTTTAAACTCGGGTTAGGGATTCAAAGTAGGGGTTTAAACTAGGGTTAGGGTTTCAAAGTAGGGGTTTAAACTAGGGTTAGGGTTTTAAAGTAGGGGTTTAAACTAGGGTTAGGGTTTCAAAGTAGGGGTTTAAACTAGGGTTAGGGTTTCAAAGTAGGGGTTTAAACTAGGGTTAGGGTTTCAAAGTAGGGGTTTAAACTAGGGTTAGGGTTTCAAAGTAGGGGTTTAACTCTTTGACTGCCAGACGTTTTCAGAAAAGGGATGCCGTCAGTGCCAGCCGATTTAAGCATTTTGACTGATCTTTCAAGGTCCACAGAATATGTTCTGTTTGGACTATGGAAACACACGTACTACCAAATGAAAGATTGGACTTTCATCTTTCATCAGAAAAAAAAGTTTGTTTCTACCTTATTCCGTTCTTTAGTATTCAACAATAGAAAATGGTTAGTTTGATCCAATTTCGCCTATTTTGGACCAAAATACGGAGAAATCAAGCTTTTAGTGAAACGATATTATTTCATGCATTCTAGTGAATTTTACACTTCTTTTTGTCCATGAATGATGCCACAAACACCTAAATAGTGCTTTACTTCTATAAAACACTACCACCAAGAATGAAAAAGTGTTTTTTGATAGCAAAATACGTTTATTTACATTCAACAGTGTAACAATTTGACAACAATTTGGCAAACTATTTACAAATGTGTGCAACTGTGGTGCTATTTACAAATATGTGGATGTTTCAACGACAGTTTTTCTTTTTGTAACACTCTCCTGCGTGCAAGGAGACGCAACAGCATTTGCACAACAGATTGCCTCTTCGCGTGCTCCACTTTCTTGCAGGCCGTTTTTTCCGGGGAATAGCAAGTATATACTGCAGTGTGTGTTGCCATCAAGTCTAATATCAGGATCATGCTACGGTTTCGTTACGTCTCGCTTCCTCGTGTCCTTCAGTTGCTACACCGGGTTGTAAGAGATGTTCTGATCCATTTTATCCACTCCATTCATGGTGGCATCGTAGTCCAGAAACAGTGTCTTCTCCGTGATCAGACTGTACCCGCTCCTCCGATGAATATGTATTGGACTCGGGGTACTCTTCATTGTCCGACAAAATGTCCGCATGTGAAAGCTCCGGCGTTAGCAGCGGTAGCCGCGCTTAGCCGGTGAGGCTTACTACGTGATCATAACAGTCGCGTCAAGGCTTCCAACTTTGGCGTCAAGCTCGGAGTCATCATCATCATCATCATCAATCTGCATTGGTCGATGCCAACTCTCCATCGCCCGATCGAATGTCCGATTGTATAGAAGTACCCGGTCGGCTATTGTGCGCGTTTTCCGGCCTTAGCAGCGCTAGCCGCGCTAGCCACGCTTAGCCGGTGAGGCTTACTACGTGATCATAACAGTCGCGTCAAGGCTTCCAACTTTGGCGTCAAGCTCGGAGTCATCATCATCGTCGACATCAATGCGCTTTTTAGTATTGATTGATGCTTTCCGTCTTTGAAAAAAATGCTCAAGCGTGAGCTGCTTATAACCGGTTGCTTGGGCAGCCATTGTAGCTTATTCAGCCATGTCTCCTCAACACTCTAGCTCCGCCTCACGTCTTCTACTGACGCCCACGGTGGGCGGCCCATCCAACCTTGTGCAAAGAGAGTCATCGCTGCCCTCTAGGGGCCAAAACGAGTCTTTTACTAATCAGATCTGCCTGATACTTTCAGCACAGCTGCCCAAGGCTTTCCTGCACCCGTTTTCAAAAAAAAAACAAAAAAACATAGGGGACGTCTTTTAACGTCCTCGGCACCCTTCCCTTGGTTTATGCTAAACGTTTTATAACGTTTATGGCGTTCAAAGAGTTAAACTAGGGTTAGGGTTTCAAAGTAGGGGTTTAAACTAGGGTTAGGGTTTCAAAGTAGGGGTTTAAACTAGGGTTAGGGTTTCAAAGTAGGGTTTTAAACTAGGGTTAGGGTTTCAAAGTATGGGTTTAAACTAGGGTTAGGGTTTCAAAGTAGGGTTTCAAACTAGGGTTAGGGTTTCAAAGTGGGGGTTTCAAACTAGGGTAAGGGTTTCAAAGTAGGGTTTCAAACTAGGGTTTCAAACTAGTGTAAGGGTTTCAAAGTAGGTGTTTAAACGAGGGTTAGGGTTTCAAACTAGGGTTAGGGTTTCAAAGTAGGGTTTTAAACTAGGTTTAGGGTTTCAAAGTAGGGGTTTAAACTCGGGTTAGGGATTTAAAGTAGGGGTTTAAACTAGGGTTAGGGTTTCAAAGTAGGGGTTTAAACTAGGGTTAGGGTTTCAAAGTAGGGGTTTAACGTAGGGTTAGGGTTTCAAAGTAGGGGTTTAAACTAGGGTTAGTGTTTCAAAGTAGGTGTTTAAACTAGGATTAGGGTTTCAAAGTAGGGGTTTAAACTAGGGTTAGAGTTTAAAGTAGGGTTTTAAACTAGGGTTAGGGTTTCAAAGTAGGGGTTTAAACTAAGGTTAAGGTTTCAAAGTAGGATTTTAAACTAAGGTTAGGGTTTCAAAGTAGGGGTTTAACCTAGGGTTAGGGTTCTAAAGTAGGGGTTTAAATTAGGGTTAGGGTTTCAAACTAGGGTAAGGGTTTCAAAGTAGGGGTTTAAACTAGGGTTAGGGTTTCAAAGTAGGTTTTTAAACTAGCGTTAGGGTTTCAAAGTAGGGGTTTAAACTAGGGTTTGGGTTTCAAAGTAGGGGTTTAAACTAGGATTAGGGTTTCAAAGTAGGGGTTTAAACTAGGGTTAGGGATTCAAAGTAGGGGTTTAAACTAGGGTTAGGGTTTCAAAGTAGGGGTTTAAACTAGGGTTAGAGTTTAAAGTAGGGTTTTAAACTAGGGTTAGGGTTTCAAAGTAGGGGTTTAAACTAAGGTTAAGGTTTCAAAGTAGGATTTTAAACTAGGGTTAGGGTTTCAAAGTAGGGGTTTAAACTAGGGTTAGGGTTTCAAAGTAGGGTTTCAAACTAGGGTTAGGGTTTCAAAGTGGGGGTTTCAAACTAGGGTAAGGGTTTCAAAGTAGGGTTTCAAACTAGGGTTTCAAACTAGTGTAAGGGTTTCAAAGTAGGTGTTTAAACGAGGGTTAGGGTTTCAAACTAGGGTTAGGGTTTCAAAGTAGGGTTTTAAACTAGGTTTAGGGTTTCAAAGTAGGGGTTTAAACTCGGGTTAGGGATTTAAAGTAGGGGTTTAAACTAGGGTTAGGGTTTCAAAGTAGGGGTTTAAACTAGGGTTAGGGTTTCAAAGTAGGGGTTTAACGTAGGGTTAGGGTTTCAAAGTAGGGGTTTAAACTAGGGTTAGTGTTTCAAAGTAGGTGTTTAAACTAGGATTAGGGTTTCAAAGTAGGGGTTTAAACTAGGGTTAGAGTTTAAAGTAGGGTTTTAAACTAGGGTTAGGGTTTCAAAGTAGGGGTTTAAACTAAGGTTAAGGTTTCAAAGTAGGATTTTAAACTAAGGTTAGGGTTTCAAAGTAGGGGTTTAACCTAGGGTTAGGGTTCTAAAGTAGGGGTTTAAATTAGGGTTAGGGTTTCAAACTAGGGTTAGGGTTTCAAAGTAGGGGTTTAAACTAGGGTTAGGGTTTCAAAGTAGGTTTTTAAACTAGCGTTAGGGTTTCAAAGTAGGGGTTTAAACTAGGGTTTGGGTTTCAAAGTAGGGGTTTAAACTAGGATTAGGGTTTCAAAGTAGGGGTTTAAACTAGGGTTAGGGATTCAAAGTAGGGGTTTAAACTAGGGTTAGGGTTTCAAAGTAGGGGTTTAAACTAGGGTTAGAGTTTAAAGTAGGGTTTTAAACTAGGGTTAGGGTTTCAAAGTAGGGGTTTAAACTAAGGTTAAGGTTTCAAAGTAGGATTTTAAACTAAGGTTAGGGTTTCAAAGTAGGGGTTTAACCTAGGGTTAGGGTTCTAAAGTAGGGGTTTAAATTAGGGTTAGGGTTTCAAACTAGCGTTAGGGTTTCAAAGTAGGGGTTTAAACTAGGGTTAGGGTTTCAAAGTAGGTTTTTAAACTAGCGTTAGGGTTTCAAAGTAGGGGTTTAAACTAGGGTTTGGGTTTCAAAGTAGGGGTTTAAACTAGGATTAGGGTTTCAAAGTAGGGGTTTAAACTAGGGTTAGGGATTCAAAGTAGGGGTTTAAACTAGGGTTAGGGTTTCAAAGTAGGGGTTTAAAATAGGGTTAGGGTTTCAAAGTAGGGGTTTAAAGTAGGGTTAGGGTTTCAAAGTAGGGGTTTAAAGTAGGGTTAGGGTTTCAAAGTAGGGGTTTAAACTAGGGTTAAGGTTTCAAAGTAGGGGTTTAAATTAGGGTTTGGGTTTCAAAGTAGGGGTTTAAACTAGGATTAGGGTTTCAAAGTAGGGGTTTAAACTAGGGTTATAGTTTCAAAGTAGGGTTTTAAACTAGGGTTAGGGTTTAAAAGTAGGGGTTTAAACTAGGGTTAGGGTTTTAAAGTAGGGTTTTAAACTAGGGTTAGGGTTTCAAAGTAGTGGTTTAAACTAGGGTTAAGGTTTCAACGTAGGGGTTTAAACTAGGGTTAGGGTTTAAAAGTAGGGTTTTAAACTAGGGTTAGGGTTTCAAAGTAGGGGTTTAAACTAGGGTTAGGGTTTCAAACTAGGGTTAGGGTTTCAAGGTAGGGTTTTAAACTAGGGTTAGGGTTTCAAAGTAGGGGTTTAAACTAGGGTTAGGGATTCAAAGTAGGGGTTTAAACTAGGGTTAGGGTTTCAAAGTAGGGGTTTAAACTAGGGTTAGTGTTTCAAAGTAGGTGTTTAAACTTAGGTTAGGGTTTCAAAGTAGGGGTTTAACCTAGGGTTAGGGTTCTAAAGTAGGGGTTTAAATTAGGGTTAAGGTTTCAAACTAGGGTTAGGGTTTCAAAGTAGGGGTTTAAACTAGGGTTAGGGTTTCAAAGTAGGGGTTTAAACTAGGGTAAGGGTTTCAAAGTAGGGGTTTAAACTCGGGTTAGGGTTTAAAAGTAGGGGTTTAAACTCAGGTTAGGGTTTCAAAGTAGGGGTTTTAACTCGGGTTAGGGTTTCAAAGTAGGGGTTTAAACTAGGGTTAGGGTTTCAAAGTAGGGGTTTAAACTAGGGTTAGGGTTTTAAAGTAGGGGTTTAAACTAGGGTTAGGGTTTCAAAGTAGGGTTTTAAACTAGGGTTAGGGTTTCAAAGTAAGGGTTTAAACTAGGGTTAGGGTTTCAAAGTAGGGGTTTAAACTAGGATTAGGGTTTCAAACTAGGGTTAGGGTTTCAAACTAGAGTTAAGGTTTCAAAGTAGGGTTTTAAACTAGGGTTAGGGTTTCAAAGTAGGTGTTTAAATTAGGGTTAGGGTTTCAAAGTAGGGTTTCAAACTAGGGTTAGGGTTTCAAAGTAGGGTTTCAAACTAGGGTTAGGGTTTCAAAGTAGGGGTTTAAACTAGGGTTAGGGTTTCAAAGTAGGTTTTAAAATTAGGGTTAGGGTTTCAAAGTAGGGGTTTAAATTAGGTTTAGGGTTTCAAAGAAGGGTTTCAAACTAAGGTTAGGGTTTCAAAGTAGGGGTTTAAACTCGGGTTAGGGTTTCAAAGTAGGGGTTTAAACTAGGGTTAGGGTTTCAAAGTAGGGTTTTAAACTAGGGTTAGGGTTTCAAAGTAGTGGTTTAAACTAGGGTTAAGGTTTCAAAGTAGGGGTTTAAACTAGGGTTAGGGTTTCAAAGAAGGGGTTTAAACTAGGGTTAGGGTTTCAAAGTAGGGGTTTAAACTAGGGTTAAGGTTTCAACATAGGGGTTTAAACTAGGGTTAGGGTTTTAAAGTAGGGTTTTAAACTAGGGTTAGGGTTTCAAAGTAGGGGTTTAAACTAGGGTTAGGGTTTCAAAGTAGGGGTTTAAACTAGGGTTAGGTTTTCAAACTAGGGTTAGGGTTTCAAGGTAGGGTTTTAAACTAGGGTTAGGGTTTCAAAGTAGGGGTTTAAACTAGGGTTAGGGATTCAAAGTAGGGGTTTAAAGTAGGGTTAGGGTTTCAAAGTAGGGGTTTAAACTAGGGTTAGTGTTTCAAAGTAGGTGTTTAAACTAGGATTAGGGTTTCAAAGTAGGGGTTTAAACTAGGGTTAGAGTTTAAAGTAGGGTTTTAAACTAGGGTTAGGGTTTCAAAGTAGGGGTTTAAACTAAGGTTAAGGTTTCAAAGTAGGATTTTAAACTAAGGTTAGGGTTTCAAAGTAGGGGTTTAACCTAGGGTTAGGGTTCTAAAGTAGGGGTTTAAATTAGGGTTAGTGTTTCAAACTAGGGTTAGGGTTTCAAAGTAGGGGTTTAAACTAGGGTTAGGGTTTCAAAGTAGGTTTTTAAACTAGCGTTAGGGTTTCAAAGTAGGGGTTTAAACTAGGGTTAGGGTTTCAAAGTAGGGGTTTAAACTAGGGTTGGGTTTTCAAACTAGGGTTAGGGTTTCAAGGTAGGGTTTTAAACTAGGGTTAGGGATTCAAAGTAGGGGTTTAAACTAGGGTTAGGGTTTCAAAGTAGGATTTTAAACTAAGGTTAGGATTTCAAAGTAGGGGTTTAACCTAGGGTTAGGGTTCTAAAGTAGGGGTTTAAATTAGGGTTAGGGTTTCAAACTAGGGTTAGGGTTTCAAAGTAGGGGTTTAAACTAGGGTTAGGGTTTCAAAGTAGGTTTTTAAACTAGCGTTAGGGTTTCAAAGTAGGGGTTTAAACTAGGGTTAGGGTTTCAAAGTAGGGTTTTAAACTAGGGTTAGGGTTTCAAAGTAGTGGTTTAAACTAGGGTTAAGGTTTCAACGTAGGGGTTTAAACTAGGGTTAGGGTTTAAAAGTAGGGTTTTAAACTAGGGTTAGGGTTTCAAAGTAGGTGTTTAAACTAGGGTTAGGGTTTCAAAGTAGAGGTTTAAAGTAGGGTTTTAAACTAGGGTTAGGGTTTCAAAGTAGGGGTTTAAATTAGGGTTAGGGTTTCAAAGTATGGGTTTAAAGTAGGGTTAGGGTTTCAAAGTAGGGGTTAAAACTAGGGTTAATGTTTCAAAGTAGGTGTTTAAACTAGGGTTAGGGTTTCAAACTAGGTGTTTCAACTAGGGTTAGGGTTTCAAACTAGGGTTAGGGTTTCAAAGTAGGGTTTTAAACTATGGTTAGGGTTTCAAAGTAGGGGTTTAAACTAGGGTTAGGGTTTCAAAGTAGGGTTTTAAACTAGGATTAGGGTTTTAAAGTAGGGGTTTAAACTAGGGTTAGGGTTTCAAAGTAGGGTTTTAACCTAGGGTTAGGGTTCTTAAGTAGGGGTTTTTAACTCGAGTTAGGGTTTCAAAGTAGGGTTTTAAACTATGGTTAAGGTTTCAAAGTAGGGGCTTAAACTAGGGTTAGGGTTTCAAAGTAGGGGTTTAAACTAGGGTTAGGGTTTCAAAGTAGGGGTTTAAACTAGGGTTAGGGTTTCAAAGTAGGGGTTTAAACTAGGGTTAGGTTTTCAAACTAGGGTTAGGGTTTCAAGGTAGGGTTTTAAACTAGGGTTAGGGTTTCAAAGTAGGGATTTAAACTAGGGTTAGGGGTTCAAAGTAGGGGTTTAAACTAGGGTTAGGGTTTCAAAGTAGGGGTTTAAACTAGGGTTAGGTTTTCAAACTAGGGTTAGGGTTTCAAAGTAGGGTTTTAAACTAGGGTTAGGGTTTCAAAGTAGGGGTTTAAACTAGGGTTAGGGATTCAAAGTAGGGGTTTAAACTAGGTTAGGGTTTCAAACTAGTGTTAGGGTTTCAAAATAGGGTTTTAAACTATGGTTAGGGTTTCAAAGTAGGGGTTTAAACTAGGGTTAGGGTTTCAAAGTAGGGGTTTAAACTAGGGTTAGGGTTCTAAAGTAGGGGTTTAAACTAGGGTTAGGGTTTCAAAGTAGGGGTTTAAACTAGGGTTAGGGTTTCAAAGTAGGGTTTTAAACTAGGGTTAGGGTTTCAAAGTAGTGGTTTAAACTAGGGTTAAGGTTTCAACGTAGGGGTTTAAACTAGGGTTAGGGTTTAAAAGTAGGGTTTTAAACTAGGGTTAGGGTTTCAAAGTAAGGGTTTAAACTAGGGTTAGGGTTTCAAAGTAGGGGTTTAAAGTAGGGTTAGGGTTTCAAAGTAGGATTTTAAACTAGGGTTAGGGTTTTAAAGTAGGGGTTTAAACTAGGGTTAGGGTTTCAAAGTAGGGTTTTAACCTAGGGTAAGAGTTCTTAAGTAGGGGTTTAAACTCGAGTTAGGGTTTCAAAGTAGGGTTTTAAACTATGGTTAAGGTTTCAAAGTAGGGGCTTAAACTAGGGTTAGGGTTTCAAAGTAGGGGTTTAAACTAGGGTTAGGGTTTCAAAGTAGGGGTTTAAACTAGGGTTAGGTTTTCAAACTAGGGTTAGGGTTTCAAGGTAGGGTTTTAAACTAGGGTTAGGGTTTCAAAGTAGAGATTTAAACTAGGGTTAGGGTTTCAAAGTAGGGGTTTAAACTAGGGTTAGGTTTTCAAACTAGGGTTAGGGTTTCAAGGTATGGTTTTAAACTAGGGTTAGGGTTTCAAAGTAGGGGTTTAAACTAGGGTTAGGGATTCAAAGTAGGGGTTTAAACTAGGTTAGGGTTTCAAAGTAGGGGTTTAAAGTAGGGTTAGGGTTTCAAAGTAGGGGTTTAAACTTGGGTTAGTGTTTCAAAGTAGGTGTTTAAACTAGGGTTAGGGTTTCAAACTAGGGTTAGGGTTTCAAAGTAGGGTTTTAAACTATGGTTAGGGTTTCAAAGTAGGGGTTTAAACTAGGGTTAGGGTTTCAAAGTAGGGTTTTAAACTAGGATTAGGGTTTTAAAGTAGGGGTTTAAACTAGGGTTAGGGTTTCAAAATAGGGTTTTAACCTAGGGTTAGGGTTCTTAAGTAGGAGTTTAAACTCGAGTTAGGGTTTCAAAGTAGGGTTTTAAACTATGGTTAAGGTTTCAAAGTAGGGGCTTAAACTAGGGTTAGGGTTTCAAAGTAGGGTTTTAAACTAGGATTAGGGTTTTAAAGTAGGGGTTTAAACTAGGTTTAGGGTTTCAAAGTAGGGTTTTAACCTAGGGTTAGGGTTCTTAAGTAGGGGCTTAAACTAGGGTTAGGGTTTCAAAGTAGGGGTTTAAACTAGGGTTAGGGTTTCAAAGTAGGGGTTTAAACTAGGGTTAGGGTTTCAAAGTAGGGGTTTAAACTAGGGTTGGGTTTTCAAACTAGGGTTAGGGTTTCAAGGTAGGGTTTTAAACTAGGGTTAGGGTTTCAAAGTAGGGGTTTAAACTAGGGTTAGGGATTCTAAGTAGGGGTTTAAACTAGGGTAAGGGTTTCAAAGTAGGGGTTTAAAGTAGGGTTAGGGTTTCAAAGTAGGGGTTTAAACTAGGGTTAGTGTTTCAAAGTAGGTGTTTAAACTAGGGTTAGGGTTTCAAACTAGGGTTAGGGTTTCAAAATAGGGTTTTAAACTATGGTTAGGGTTTCAAAGTAGGGGTTTAAACTAGGGTTAGGGTTTCAAAGTAGGGTTTTAAACTAGGATTAGGGTTTCAAAGTAGGGTTTTAACCTAGGGTTAGGGTTCTTAAGTAGGGGTTTAAACTCGAGTTAGGGTTTCAAAGTAGGGTTTTAATCTATGGTTAAGGTTTCAAAGTAGGGGTTTAAACTAGGGTTAGGGTTTCAAACTAGGGTTAGAGTTTCAAACTAGAGTTAAGGTTTCAAAGTAGGGTTATAAACTAGGGTTAGGGTTTCAAAGTAGGGTTTTAAACTAGGGTTAGCGTTTCAAAGAAGGGGTTTAAACTAGGGTTAGGGTTTCAAAGTAGGGGTTTAAACTAGGGTTAGGGTTTCAAAGTAGTGGTTTAAACTAGGTTTAGGGTTTCAAAGTAGGGGTTTAAACTAGGGTTAGGGTTTCAAAGTAGGGGTTTTACACTAGGGTTAGGGTTTCAAAGTAGGGGTTTAAACTAGGGTTAGTGTTTCAAAGTAGGGGTTTAAACTAAGGTTAAGGTTTCAAAGTAGGATTTTAAACTAAGGTTAGGGTTTCAAAGTAGGGGTTTAACCTAGGGTTAGGGTTCTAAAGTAGGGGTTTAAATTAGGGTTAGGGTTTCAAACTAGGGTTAGGGTTTCAAAGTAGGGGTTTAAACTAGGGTTAGGGATTCAAAGTAGGGGTTTAAACTAGGGTTAGGGTTTCAAAGTAGGGGTTTAAAGTAGGGTTAGGGTTTCAAAGTAGGGGTTTAAACTAGGGTTAGTGTTTCAAAGTAGGTGTTTAAACTAGGGTTAGGGTTTCAAACTAGGGTTAGGGTTTCAAAATAGGGTTTTAAACTATGGTTAGGGTTTCAAAGTAGGGGTTTAAACTAGGGTTAGGGTTTCAAAGTAGGGTTTTAAACTAGGATTAGGGTTTTAAAGTAGGGGTTTGAATTAGGGTTAGGGTTTCAAAGTAGGGTTTTAACCTAGGGTTAGGGTTTCAAAGTAGGGGCTTAAACTAGGGTTAGGGTTTCAAAGTAGGGATTTAAACTAGGGTTAGGGATTCAAAATAGGGGTTTAAACTAGGGTTAGGGTTTCAAAGTAGGGATCTAAACTAGGGTTAGGGTTTCAAACTAGGGGTTTAAACAAGGGTTAGGGTTGCAAAGTAATGGTGTAAACTAGGGTTAGGGTTGCAAAGTAATGGTGTAAACTAGGGTTAGGGTTTCAAAGTAGGGATCTAAACTAGGGTTAGGGTTTCAAAGTAGGGGTTTAAACAAGGGTTAGGGTTGCAAAGTAATGGTGTAAACTAGGGTTAGGGTTGCAAAGTAATGGTGTAAACTAGGGTTAGGTTTTCAAAGTAGGGGTTAAACTAGGGTTAGGGTTTCAAAGTAGGGTTTTAAACTAGGGTTAGGGTTTCAAAGTAGTTGTTTAAACTAGGGTTAAGGTTTCAAAGTAGGGGTTTAAACTAGGGTTAGGGTTTAAAAGTAGGGGTTTAAACTAGGGTTAGGGTTCCAAAAAAGGGTTTCAAACTAGGGTTAGGGTTTCAAAGTGGGGGTTTAAACTAGGGTTAGGGTTTCAAAGTAGGGTTTCAAACTAGGGTTAGGGTTTCAAAGTAGGGTTTCAAACTAGGGTAAGGGTTTCAAAGTAGGTGTGTAAACGAGGGTTCGGGTTTAAAACTAGGGTTAGGGTTCCAAAGTAGGGTTTTAAACTAGGGTAAGTGTTTCAAAGTAGGGGTTTAAACTAGGGTTAGGATTTCAAAGTAGGGTTTTAAACTAGGGTTAGGGTTTCAAAGTAGGGTTTTAAACTAGGGTAAGTGTTTCAAAGTAGGGGTTTAAACTAGGGTTAGGGTTTCAAAGTAGGGGTTTAAACTAGGGTTAGGGATTCAAAGTAGGGTTTTAAACTAGGGTTAAGGTTTCAAAGTAGGGGTTTAAACTAGGGTTAGGTTTTCAAACTAGGGTTAGGGTTTCAAAGTAGGGTTTTAAACTAGGGTTAGGGTTTCAAAGTAGGTGTTTAATTTAGGGTAAGGTTTTCAAACTAGTGTTAGGGTTTCAAAGTAGGGTTTTAAACTAGGGTTAGGGTTTCAAAGTAGGGGTTTAAACTAGGGTTAGGGATTCAAAGTAGGGGTTTAATCTAGGGTTAGGGTTTCAAAGTAGGGATTTAAATTAGGGTTTGGGTTTCAAAGTAGGGTTTTAAACTAGGGTTAGGGTTTCAAAGTAGGGGTTTAAACTAGGGTTAAGGTTTCAAAGTAGGGGTTTAAATTAGGGTTAGGGTTTCAAACTAGGGTTAGGGTTTCAAAGAAGGGGTTTAAACTAGGGTTAGGGTTTCAAAGTAGCGGTTTAAAGTAGGGTTAGGGTTTCAAAGTAGGGGTTTAAACTAGGGTTATGGTTTCAAAGTAGGGATCTAAACTAGGGTTAGGGATTCAAAGTAGGGGTTTAAACTAGGGTTAGGGTTTCCAAGTAGTGGTTTAAACTAGGGTTAAGGTTTCAACGTAGGGGTTTCAACTAGGGTTAGGGTTTAAAAGTAGGGGTTTAAACTAGGGTTAGGGATTCAAAGTAGGGGTTTAAACTAGGGTTAGGGTTTCAAAGTAGGGGTTTAAAGTAGGGTAAGTGTTTCAAAGTAGGGGTTTAAACTAGGGTTAGGGTTTCAAAGTAGGGATCTAAACTAGGGTTAGGGATTCAAAGTAGGGGTTAAAACTAGGGTTAGGGTTTCAAAGTAGGGGTTTAAACTAGGTTTAGGGTTGCCAAGTAATGGTTTAAACTAGGGTTAGGGTTTAAAAGTAGGGGTTTAAACTAGGGTTAGGGATTCAAAGTAGGGTTTTAAACTAGGGTTAGGGTTTCAAAGTAGGGGTTTAAACTAGGGTTAGGGATTCAAAATAGGGGTTTAAACTAGGGTTAAGGTTTCAAAGTAGGGGTTTAAATTAGGGTTAGGGTTTCAAACTAGGGTTAGGGTTTCAAAGAAGGGGTTTAAACTAGGGTTAGGGTTTCAAAGTAGCGGTTTAAAGTAGGGTTAGGGTTTCAAAGTAGGGGTTTAAACTAGGGTTATGGTTTCAAAGTAGGGATCTAAACTAGGGTTAGGGATTCAAAGTAGGGGTTTAAACTAGGGTTAGGGTTTCCAAGTAGTGGTTTAAACTAGGGTTAAGGTTTCAACGTAGGGGTTTCAACTAGGGTTAGGGTTTAAAAGTAGGGGTTTAAACTAGGGTTAGGGATTCAAAGTAGGGGTTTAAACTAGGGTTAGGGTTTCAAAGTAGGGGTTTAAAGTAGGGTAAGTGTTTCAAAGTAGGGGTTTAAACTAGGGTTAGGGTTTCAAAGTAGGGATCTAAACTAGGGTTAGGGATTCAAAGTAGGGGTTAAAACTAGGGTTAGGGTTTCAAAGTAGGGGTTTAAACTAGGTTTAGGGTTGCCAAGTAATGGTTTAAACTAGGGTTAGGGTTTAAAAGTAGGGGTTTAAACTAGGGTTAGGGATTCAAAGTAGGGTTTTAAACTAGGGTTAGGGTTTCAAAGTAGGGGTTTAAACTAGGGTTAGGGATTCAAAATAGGGGTTTAAACTAGGGTTAGGGTTTCAAAGTAGGGGTTTAACGTAGGGTTAGGGTTTCAAAGTAGGGGTTTAAACTAGGGTTAGGGTTTCAAAGTAGGGATCTAAACTAGGGTTAGGGATTCAAAGTAGGGGTTTAAACTAGGATTAGGGTTTTAAAGTAGGGGTTTAAACTAGGGTTAGGGTTGCAAAGTAATGGTTTAAACTAGGGTTAGGGTTTCAAAGTAGGGTTTTAACCTAGGGTTAGGGCTCTTAAGTAGGGGTTTAAACTCGAGTTAGGGTTTCAAAGTAGGGTTTTAAACTATGGTTAAGGTTTCAAAGTAGGGGCTTAAACTAGGGTTAGGGTTTCAAAGTAGGGGTTTAAACTAGGGTTAGGGTTTCAAAGTAGGGGTTTAAACTAGGGTTAGGGTTTCAAAGTAGGGGTTTAAACTAGGGTTGGGTTTTCAAACTAGGGTTAGGGTTTCAAGGTAGGGTTTTAAACTAGGGTTAGGGTTTCAAAGTAGGGGTTTAAACTAGGGTTAGGGATTCTAAGTAGGGGTTTAAACTAGGGTAAGGGTTTCAAAGTAGGGGTTTAAAGTAGGGTTAGGGTTTCAAAGTAGGGGTTTAAACTAGGGTTAGTGTTTCAAAGTAGGTGTTTAAACTAGGGTTAGGGTTTCAAACTAGGGTTAGGGTTTCAAAATAGGGTTTTAAACTATGGTTAGGGTTTCAAAGTAGGGGTTTAAACTAGGGTTAGGGTTTCAAAGTAGGGTTTTAAACTAGGATTAGGGTTTTAAAGTAGGGGTTTAAACTAGGGTTAGGGTTTCAAAGTAGGGTTTTAACCTAGGGTTAGGGTTCTTAAGTAGGGGTTTAAACTCGAGTTAGGGTTTCAAAGTAGGGTTTTAATCTATGGTTAAGGTTTCAAAGTAGGGGCTTAAACTAGGGTTAGGGTTTCAAAGTAGGGGTTTAAACTAGGGTTAGGGTTTCAAACTAGGGTTAGGGTTTCAAACTAGAGTTAAGGTTTCAAAGTAGGGTTATAAACTAGGGTTAGGGTTTCAAAGTAGGGTTTTAAACTAGGGTTAGCGTTTCAAAGAAGGGGTTTAAACTAGGGTTAGGGTTTCAAAGTAGGGGTTTAAACTAGGGTTAAGGTTTCAAAGTAGTGGTTTAAACTAGGTTTAGGGTTTCAAAGTAGGGGTTTAAACTAGGGTTAGGGTTTCAAAGTAGGGGTTTTACACTAGGGTTAGGGTTTCAAAGTAGGGGTTTAAACTAGGGTTAGTGTTTCAAAGTAGGGGTTTAAACTAAGGTTAAGGTTTCAAAGTAGGATTTTAAACTAAGGTTAGGGTTTCAAAGTAGGGGTTTAACCTAGGGTTAGGGTTCTAAAGTAGGGGTTTAAATTAGGGTTAGGGTTTCAAACTAGGGTTAGGGTTTCAAAGTAGGGGTTTAAACTAGGGTTAGGGATTCAAAGTAGGGGTTTAAACTAGGGTTAGGGTTTCAAAGTAGGGGTTTAAAGTAGGGTTAGGGTTTCAAAGTAGGGGTTTAAACTAGGGTTAGTGTTTCAAAGTAGGTGTTTAAACTAGGGTTAGGGTTTCAAACTAGGGTTAGGGTTTCAAAATAGGGTTTTAAACTATGGTTAGGGTTTCAAAGTAGGGGTTTAAACTAGGGTTAGGGTTTCAAAGTAGGGTTTTAAACTAGGATTAGGGTTTTAAAGTAGGGGTTTGAATTAGGGTTAGGGTTTCAAAGTAGGGTTTTAACCTAGGGTTAGGGTTTCAAAGTAGGGGCTTAAACTAGGGTTAGGGTTTCAAAGTAGGGATTTAAACTAGGGTTAGGGATTCAAAGTAGGGGTTTAAACTAGGGTTAGGGTTTCAAAGTAGGGATCTAAACTAGGGTTAGGGTTTCAAACTAGGGGTTTAAACAAGGGTTAGGGTTGCAAAGTAATGGTGTAAACTAGGGTTAGGGTTGCAAAGTAATGGTGTAAACTAGGGTTAGGGTTTCAAAGTAGGGATCTAAACTAGGGTTAGGGTTTCAAAGTAGGGGTTTAAACAAGGGTTAGGGTTGCAAAGTAATGGTGTAAACTAGGGTTAGGGTTGCAAAGTAATGGTGTAAACTAGGGTTAGGTTTTCAAAGTAGGGGTTAAACTAGGGTTAGGGTTTCAAAGTAGGGTTTTAAACTAGGGTTAGGGTTTCAAAGTAGTTGTTTAAACTAGGGTTAAGGTTTCAAAGTAGGGGTTTAAACTAGGGTTAGGGTTTAAAAGTAGGGGTTTAAACTAGGGTTAGGGTTCCAAAAAAGGGTTTCAAACTAGGGTTAGGGTTTCAAAGTGGGGGTTTAAACTAGGGTTAGGGTTTCAAAGTATGGTTTCAAACTAGGGTTAGGGTTTCAAAGTAGGGTTTCAAACTAGGGTAAGGGTTTCAAAGTAGGTGTGTAAACGAGGGTTCGGGTTTAAAACTAGGGTTAGGGTTCCAAAGTAGGGTTTTAAACTAGGGTAAGTGTTTCAAAGTAGGGGTTTAAACTAGGGTTAGGGTTTCAAAGTAGGGTTTTAAACTAGGGTTAGGGTTTCAAAGTAGGGTTTTAAACTAGGGTAAGTGTTTCAAAGTAGGGGTTTAAACTAGGGTTAGGGTTTCAAAGTAGGGGTTTAAACTAGGGTTAGGGATTCAAAGTAGGGTTTTAAACTAGGGTTAAGGTTTCAAAGTAGGGGTTTAAACTAGGGTTAGGTTTTCAAACTAGGGTTAGGGTTTCAAAGTAGGGTTTTAAACTAGGGTTAGGGTTTCAAAGTAGGTGTTTAATTTAGGGTAAGGTTTTCAAACTAGTGTTAGGGTTTCAAAGTAGGGTTTTAAACTAGGGTTAGGGTTTCAAAGTAGGGGTTTAAACTAGGGTTAGGGATTCAAAGTAGGGGTTTAATCTAGGGTTAGGGTTTCAAAGTAGGGATTTAAATTAGGGTTTGGGTTTCAAAGTAGGGTTTTAAACTAGGGTTAGGGTTTCAAAGTAGGGGTTTAAACTAGGGTTAAGGTTTCAAAGTAGGATTTTAAACTAAGGTGAGGGTTTCAAAGTAGGGGTTTAACCTAGGGTTAGGGTTCTAAAGTAGGGGTTTAAATTAGGGTTAGGGTTTCAAACTAGGGTTAGGGTTTCAAAGAAGGGGTTTAAACTAGGGTTAGGGTTTCAAAGTAGCGGTTTAAAGTAGGGTTAGGGTTTCAAAGTAGGGGTTTAAACTAGGGTTATGGTTTCAAAGTAGGGATCTAAACTAGGGTTAGGGATTCAAAGTAGGGGTTTAAACTAGGGTTAGGGTTTCCAAGTAGTGGTTTAAACTAGGGTTAAGGTTTCAACGTAGGGGTTTCAACTAGGGTTAGGGTTTAAAAGTAGGGGTTTAAACTAGGGTTAGGGATTCAAAGTAGGGGTTTAAACTAGGGTTAGGGTTTCAAAGTAGGGGTTTAAAGTAGGGTAAGTGTTTCAAAGTAGGGGTTTAAACTAGGGTTAGGGTTTCAAAGTAGGGATCTAAACTAGGGTTAGGGATTCAAAGTAGGGGTTAAAACTAGGGTTAGGGTTTCAAAGTAGGGGTTTAAACTAGGTTTAGGGTTGCCAAGTAATGGTTTAAACTAGGGTTAGGGTTTAAAAGTAGGGGTTTAAACTAGGGTTAGGGATTCAAAGTAGGGTTTTAAACTAGGGTTAGGGTTTCAAAGTAGGGGTTTAAACTAGGGTTAGGGATTCAAAATAGGGGTTTAAACTAGGGTTAGGGTTTCAAAGTAGGGGTTTAACGTAGGGTTAGGGTTTCAAAGTAGGGGTTTAAACTAGGGTTAGGGTTTCAAAGTAGGGATCTAAACTAGGGTTAGGGATTCAAAGTAGGGGTTTAAACTAGGATTAGGGTTTTAAAGTAGGGGTTTAAACTAGGGTTAGGGTTGCAAAGTAATGGTTTAAACTAGGGTTAGGGTTTCAAAGTAGGGTTTTAACCTAGGGTTAGGGCTCTTAAGTAGGGGTTTAAACTCGAGTTAGGGTTTCAAAGTAGGGTTTTAAACTATGGTTAAGGTTTCAAAGTAGGGGCTTAAACTAGGGTTAGGGTTTCAAAGTAGGGGTTTAAACTAGGGTTAGGGTTTCAAAGTAGGGGTTTAAACTAGGGTTAGGGTTTCAAAGTAGGGGTTTAAACTAGGGTTGGGTTTTCAAACTAGGGTTAGGGTTTCAAGGTAGGGTTTTAAACTAGGGTTAGGGTTTCAAAGTAGGGGTTTAAACTAGGGTTAGGGATTCTAAGTAGGGGTTTAAACTAGGGTAAGGGTTTCAAAGTAGGGGTTTAAAGTAGGGTTAGGGTTTCAAAGTAGGGGTTTAAACTAGGGTTAGTGTTTCAAAGTAGGTGTTTAAACTAGGGTTAGGGTTTCAAACTAGGGTTAGGGTTTCAAAATAGGGTTTTAAACTATGGTTAGGGTTTCAAAGTAGGGGTTTAAACTAGGGTTAGGGTTTCAAAGTAGGGTTTTAAACTAGGATTAGGGTTTTAAAGTAGGGGTTTAAACTAGGGTTAGGGTTTCAAAGTAGGGTTTTAACCTAGGGTTAGGGTTCTTAAGTAGGGGTTTAAACTCGAGTTAGGGTTTCAAAGTAGGGTTTTAATCTATGGTTAAGGTTTCAAAGTAGGGGCTTAAACTAGGGTTAGGGTTTCAAAGTAAGGGTTTAAACTAGGGTTAGGGTTTCAAACTAGGGTTAGGGTTTCAAACTAGAGTTAAGGTTTCAAAGTAGGGTTATAAACTAGGGTTAGGGTTTCAAAGTAGGGTTTTAAACTAGGGTTAGCGTTTCAAAGAAGGGGTTTAAACTAGGGTTAGGGTTTCAAAGTAGGGGTTTAAACTAGGGTTAGGGTTTCAAAGTAGTGGTTTAAACTAGGTTTAGGGTTTCAAAGTAGGGGTTTAAACTAGGGTTAGGGTTTCAAAGTAGGGGTTTTACACTAGGGTTAGGGTTTCAAAGTAGGGGTTTAAACTAGGGTTAGTGTTTCAAAGTAGGGGTTTAAACTAAGGTTAAGGTTTCAAAGTAGGATTTTAAACTAAGGTTAGGGTTTCAAAGTAGGGGTTTAACCTAGGGTTAGGGTTCTAAAGTAGGGGTTTAAATTAGGGTTAGGGTTTCAAACTAGGGTTAGGGTTTCAAAGTAGGGGTTTAAACTAGGGTTAGGGATTCAAAGTAGGGGTTTAAACTAGGGTTAGGGTTTCAAAGTAGGGGTTTAAAGTAGGGTTAGGGTTTCAAAGTAGGGGTTTAAACTAGGGTTAGTGTTTCAAAGTAGGTGTTTAAACTAGGGTTAGGGTTTCAAACTAGGGTTAGGGTTTCAAAATAGGGTTTTAAACTATGGTTAGGGTTTCAAAGTAGGGGTTTAAACTAGGGTTAGGGTTTCAAAGTAGGGTTTTAAACTAGGATTAGGGTTTTAAAGTAGGGGTTTGAATTAGGGTTAGGGTTTCAAAGTAGGGTTTTAACCTAGGGTTAGGGTTTCAAAGTAGGGGCTTAAACTAGGGTTAGGGTTTCAAAGTAGGGATTTAAACTAGGGTTAGGGATTCAAAGTAGGGGTTTAAACTAGGGTTAGGGTTTCAAAGTAGGGATCTAAACTAGGGTTAGGGTTTCAAACTAGGGGTTTAAACAAGGGTTAGGGTTGCAAAGTAATGGTGTAAACTAGGGTTAGGGTTGCAAAGTAATGGTGTAAACTAGGGTTAGGGTTTCAAAGTAGGGATCTAAACTAGGGTTAGGGTTTCAAAGTAGGGGTTTAAACAAGGGTTAGGGTTGCAAAGTAATGGTGTAAACTAGGGTTAGGGTTGCAAAGTAATGGTGTAAACTAGGGTTAGGTTTTCAAAGTAGGGGTTAAACTAGGGTTAGGGTTTCAAAGTAGGGTTTTAAACTAGGGTTAGGGTTTCAAAGTAGTTGTTTAAACTAGGGTTAAGGTTTCAAAGTAGGGGTTTAAACAAGGGTTAGGGTTTAAAAGTAGGGGTTTAAACTAGGGTTAGGGTTCCAAAAAAGGGTTTCAAACTAGGGTTAGGGTTTCAAAGTGGGGGTTTAAACTAGGGTTAGGGTTTCAAAGTAGGGTTTCAAACTAGGGTTAGGGTTTCAAAGTAGGGTTTCAAACTAGGGTAAGGGTAGGTGTGTAAACGAGGGTTCGGGTTTAAAACTAGGGTTAGGGTTCCAAAGTAGGGTTTTAAACTAGGGTAAGTGTTTCAAAGTAGGGGTTTAAACTAGGGTTAGGGTTTCAAAGTAGGGTTTTAAACTAGGGTTAGGGTTTCAAAGTAGGGTTTTAAACTAGGGTAAGTGTTTCAAAGTAGGGGTTTAAACTAGGGTTAGGGTTTCAAAGTAGGGGTTTAAACTAGGGTTAGGGATTCAAAGTAGGGTTTTAAACTAGGGTTAAGGTTTCAAAGTAGGGGTTTAAACTAGGGTTAGGTTTTCAAACTAGGGTTAGGGTTTCAAAGTAGGGTTTTAAACTAGGGTTAGGGTTTCAAAGTAGGTGTTTAATTTAGGGTAAGGTTTTCAAACTAGTGTTAGGGTTTCAAAGTAGGGTTTTAAACTAGGGTTAGGGTTTCAAAGTAGGGGTTTAAACTAGGGTTAGGGATTCAAAGTAGGGGTTTAATCTAGGGTTAGGGTTTCAAAGTAGGGATTTAAATTAGGGTTTGGGTTTCAAAGTAGGGTTTTAAACTAGGGTTAGGGTTTCAAAGTAGGGGTTTAAACTAGGGTTAAGGTTTCAAAGTAGGGGTTTAAATTAGGGTTAGGGTTTCAAACTAGGGTTAGGGTTTCAAAGAAGGGGTTTAAACTAGGGTTAGGGTTTCAAAGTAGCGGTTTAAAGTAGGGTTAGGGTTTCAAAGTAGGGGTTTAAACTAGGGTTATGGTTTCAAAGTAGGGATCTAAACTAGGGTTAGGGATTCAAAGTAGGGGTTTAAACTAGGGTTAGGGTTTCCAAGTAGTGGTTTAAACTAGGGTTAAGGTTTCAACGTAGGGGTTTCAACTAGGGTTAAGGTTTAAAAGTAGGGGTTTAAACTAGGGTTAGGGATTCAAAGTAGGGGTTTAAACTAGGGTTAGGGTTTCAAAGTAGGGGTTTAAAGTAGGGTAAGTGTTTCAAAGTAGGGGTTTAAACTAGGGTTAGGGTTTCAAAGTAGGGATCTAAACTAGGGTTAGGGATTCAAAGTAGGGGTTAAAACTAGGGTTAGGGTTTCAAAGTAGGGGTTTAAACTAGGTTTAGGGTTGCCAAGTAATGGTTTAAACTAGGGTTAGGGTTTAAAAGTAGGGGTTTAAACTAGGGTTAGGGATTCAAAGTAGGGTTTTAAACTAGGGTTAGGGTTTCAAAGTAGGGGTTTAAACTAGGGTTAGGGATTCAAAATAGGGGTTTAAACTAGGGTTAGGGTTTCAAAGTAGGGGTTTAACGTAGGGTTAGGGTTTCAAAGTAGGGGTTTAAACTAGGGTTAGGGTTTCAAAGTAGGGATCTAAACTAGGGTTAGGGATTCAAAGTAGGGGTTTAAACTAGGATTAGGGTTTTAAAGTAGGGGTTTAAACTAGGGTTAGGGTTGCAAAGTAATGGTTTAAACTAGGGTTAGGGTTTCAAAGTAGGGTTTTAACCTAGGGTTAGGGCTCTTAAGTAGGGGTTTAAACTCGAGTTAGGGTTTCAAAGTAGGGTTTTAAACTATGGTTAAGGTTTCAAAGTAGGGGCTTAAACTAGGGTTAGGGTTTCAAAGTAGGGGTTTAAACTAGGGTTAGGGTTTCAAAGTAGGGGTTTAAACTAGGGTTAGGGTTTCAAAGTAGGGGTTTAAACTAGGGTTGGGTTTTCAAACTAGGGTTAGGGTTTCAAGGTAGGGTTTTAAACTAGGGTTAGGGTTTCAAAGTAGGGGTTTAAACTAGGGTTAGGGATTCTAAATAGGGGTTTAAACTAGGGTAAGGGTTTCAAAGTAGGGGTTTAAAGTAGGGTTAGGGTTTCAAAGTAGGGGTTTAAACTAGGGTTAGTGTTTCAAAGTAGGTGTTTAAACTAGGGTTAGGGTTTCAAACTAGGGTTAGGGTTTCAAAATAGGGTTTTAAACTATGGTTAGGGTTTCAAAGTAGGGGTTTAAACTAGGGTTAGGGTTTCAAAGTAGGGTTTTAAACTAGGATTAGGGTTTTAAAGTAGGGGTTTAAACTAGGGTTAGGGTTTCAAAGTAGGGTTTTAACCTAGGGTTAGGGTTCTTAAGTAGGGGTTTAAACTCGAGTTAGGGTTTCAAAGTAGGGTTTTAATCTATGGTTAAGGTTTCAAAGTAGGGGCTTAAACTAGGGTTAGGGTTTCAAAGTAGGGGTTTAAACTAGGGTTAGGGTTTCAAACTAGGGTTAGGGTTTCAAACTAGAGTTAAGGTTTCAAAGTAGGGTTATAAACTAGGGTTAGGGTTTCAAAGTAGGGTTTTAAACTAGGGTTAGCGTTTCAAAGAAGGGGTTTAAACTTGGGTTAGGGTTTCAAAGTAGGGGTTTAAACTAGGGTTAGGGTTTCAAAGTAGTGGTTTAAACTAGGTTTAGGGTTTCAAAGTAGGGGTTTAAACTAGGGTTAGGGTTTCAAAGTAGGGGTTTTACACTAGGGTTAGGGTTTCAAAGTAGGGGTTTAAACTAGGGTTAGTGTTTCAAAGTAGGGGTTTAAACTAAGGTTAAGGTTTCAAAGTAGGATTTTAAACTAAGGTTAGGGTTTCAAAGTAGGGGTTTAACCTAGGGTTAGGGTTCTAAAGTAGGGGTTTAAATTAGGGTTAGGGTTTCAAACTAGGGTTAGGGTTTCAAAGTAGGGGTTTAAACTAGGGTTAGGGATTCAAAGTAGGGGTTTAAACTAGGGTTAGGGTTTCAAAGTAGGGGTTTAAAGTAGGGTTAGGGTTTCAAAGTAGGGGTTTAAACTAGGGTTAGTGTTTCAAAGTAGGTGTTTAAACTAGGGTTAGGGTTTCAAACTAGGGTTAGGGTTTCAAAATAGGGTTTTAAACTATGGTTAGGGTTTCAAAGTAGGGGTTTAAACTAGGGTTAGGGTTTCAAAGTAGGGTTTTAAACTAGGATTAGGGTTTTAAAGTAGGGGTTTGAATTAGGGTTAGGGTTTCAAAGTAGGGTTTTAACCTAGGGTTAGGGTTTTAAAGTAGGGGCTTAAACTAGGGTTAGGGTTTCAAAGTAGGGATTTAAACTAGGGTTAGGGATTCAAAGTAGGGGTTTAAACTAGGGTTAGGGTTTCAAAGTAGGGATCTAAACTAGGGTTAGGGTTTCAAACTAGGGGTTTAAACAAGGGTTAGGGTTGCAAAGTAATGGTGTAAACTAGGGTTAGGGTTGCAAAGTAATGGTGTAAACTAGGGTTAGGGTTTCAAAGTACGGATCTAAACTAGGGTTAGGGTTTCAAAGTAGGGGTTTAAACAAGGGTTAGGGTTGCAAAGTAATGGTGTAAACTAGGGTTAGGGTTGCAAAGTAATGGTGTAAACTAGGGTTAGGTTTTCAAAGTAGGGGTTAAACTAGGGTTAGGGTTTCAAAGTAGGGTTTTAAACTAGGGTTAGGGTTTCAAAGTAGTTGTTTAAACTAGGGTTAAGGTTTCAAAGTAGGGGTTTAAACTAGGGTTAGGGTTTAAAAGTAGGGGTTTAAACTAGGGTTAGGGTTCCAAAAAAGGGTTTCAAACTAGGGTTAGGGTTTCAAAGTGGGGGTTTAAACTAGGGTTAGGGTTTCAAAGTATGGTTTCAAACTAGGGTTAGGGTTTCAAAGTAGGGTTTCAAACTAGGGTAAGGGTTTCAAAGTAGGTGTGTAAACGAGGGTTCGGGTTTAAAACTAGGGTTAGGGTTCCAAAGTAGGGTTTTAAACTAGGGTAAGTGTTTCAAAGTAGGGGTTTAAACTAGGGTTAGGGTTTCAAAGTAGGGTTTTAAACTAGGGTTAGGGTTTCAAAGTAGGGTTTTAAACTAGGGTAAGTGTTTCAAAGTAGGGGTTTAAACTAGGGTTAGGGTTTCAAAGTAGGGGTTTAAACTAGGGTTAGGGATTCAAAGTAGGGTTTTAAACTAGGGTTAAGGTTTCAAAGTAGGGGTTTAAACTAGGGTTAGGTTTTCAAACTAGGGTTAGGGTTTCAAAGTAGGGTTTTAAACTAGGGTTAGGGTTTCAAAGTAGGTGTTTAATTTAGGGTAAGGTTTTCAAACTAGTGTTAGGGTTTCAAAGTAGGGTTTTAAACTAGGGTTAGGGTTTCAAAGTAGGGGTTTAAACTAGGGTTAGGGATTCAAAGTAGGGGTTTAATCTAGGGTTAGGGTTTCAAAGTAGGGATTTAAATTAGGGTTTGGGTTTCAAAGTAGGGTTTTAAACTAGGGTTAGGGTTTCAAAGTAGGGGTTTAAACTAGGGTTAAGGTTTCAAAGTAGGATTTTAAACTAAGGTGAGGGTTTCAAAGTAGGGGTTTAACCTAGGGTTAGGGTTCTAAAGTAGGGGTTTAAATTAGGGTTAGGGTTTCAAACTAGGGTTAGGGTTTCAAAGAAGGGGTTTAAACTAGGGTTAGGGTTTCAAAGTAGCGGTTTAAAGTAGGGTTAGGGTTTCAAAGTAGGGGTTTAAACTAGGGTTATGGTTTCAAAGTAGGGATCTAAACTAGGGTTAGGGATTCAAAGTAGGGGTTTAAACTAGGGTTAGGGTTTCCAAGTAGTGGTTTAAACTAGGGTTAAGGTTTCAACGTAGGGGTTTCAACTAGGGTTAGGGTTTAAAAGTAGGGGTTTAAACTAGGGTTAGGGATTCAAAGTAGGGGTTTAAACTAGGGTTAGGGTTTCAAAGTAGGGGTTTAAAGTAGGGTAAGTGTTTCAAAGTAGGGGTTTAAACTAGGGTTAGGGTTTCAAAGTAGGGATCTAAACTAGGGTTAGGGATTCAAAGTAGGGGTTAAAACTAGGGTTAGGGTTTCAAAGTAGGGGTTTAAACTAGGTTTAGGGTTGCCAAGTAATGGTTTAAACTAGGGTTAGGGTTTAAAAGTAGGGGTTTAAACTAGGGTTAGGGATTCAAAGTAGGGTTTTAAACTAGGGTTAGGGTTTCAAAGTAGGGGTTTAAACTAGGGTTAGGGATTCAAAATAGGGGTTTAAACTAGGGTTAGGGTTTCAAAGTAGGGGTTTAACGTAGGGTTAGGGTTTCAAAGTAGGGGTTTAAACTAGGGTTAGGGTTTCAAAGTAGGGATCTAAACTAGGGTTAGGGATTCAAAGTAGGGGTTAAAACTAGGATTAGGGTTTTAAAGTAGGGGTTTAAACTAGGGTTAGGGTTGCAAAGTAATGGTTTAAACTAGGGTTAGGGTTTCAAAGTAGGGTTTTAACCTAGGGTTAGGGCTCTTAAGTAGGGGTTTAAACTAGAGTTAGGGTTTCAAAGTAGGGTTTTAAACTATGGTTAAGGTTTCAAAGTAGGGGCTTAAACTAGGGTTAGGGTTTCAAAGTAGGGGTTTAAACTAGGGTTAGGGTTTCAAAGTAGGGGTTTAAACTAGGGTTAGGGTTTCAAAGTAGGGGTTTAAACTAGGGTTGGGTTTTCAAACTAGGGTTAGGGTTTCAAGGTAGGGTTTTAAACTAGGGTTAGGGTTTCAAAGTAGGGGTTTAAACTAGGGTTAGGGATTCTAAGTAGGGGTTTAAACTAGGGTAAGGGTTTCAAAGTAGGGGTTTAAAGTAGGGTTAGGGTTTCAAAGTAGGGGTTTAAACTAGGGTTAGTGTTTCAAAGTAGGTGTTTAAACTAGGGTTAGGGTTTCAAACTAGGGTTAGGGTTTCAAAATAGGGTTTTAAACTATGGTTAGGGTTTCAAAGTAGGGGTTTAAACTAGGGTTAGGGTTTCAAAGTAGGGTTTTAAACTAGGATTAGGGTTTTAAAGTAGGGGTTTAAACTAGGGTTAGGGTTTCAAAGTAGGGTTTTAACCTAGGGTTAGGGTTCTTAAGTAGGGGTTTAAACTCGAGTTAGGGTTTCAAAGTAGGGTTTTAATCTATGGTTAAGGTTTCAAAGTAGGGGCTTAAACTAGGGTTAGGGTTTCAAAGTAGGGGTTTAAACTAGGGTTAGGGTTTCAAACTAGGGTTAGGGTTTCAAACTAGAGTTAAGGTTTCAAAGTAGGGTTATAAACTAGGGTTAGGGTTTCAAAGTAGGGTTTTAAACTAGGGTTAGCGTTTCAAAGAAGGGGTTTAAACTAGGGTTAGGGTTTCAAAGTAGGGGTTTAAACTAGGGTTAGGGTTTCAAAGTAGCGGTTTAAACTAGGTTTAGGGTTTCAAAGTAGGGGTTTAAACTAGGGTTAGGGTTTCAAAGTAGGGGTTTTACACTAGGGTTAGGGTTTCAAAGTAGGGGTTTAAACTAGGGTTAGTGTTTCAAAGTAGGGGTTTAAACTAAGGTTAAGGTTTCAAAGTAGGATTTTAAACTAAGGTTAGGGTTTCAAAGTAGGGGTTTAACCTAGGGTTAGGGTTCTAAAGTAGGGGTTTAAATTAGGGTTAGGGTTTCAAACTAGGGTTAGGGTTTCAAAGTAGGGGTTTAAACTAGGGTTAGGGATTCAAAGTAGGGGTTTAAACTAGGGTTAGGGTTTCAAAGTAGGGGTTTAAAGTAGGGTTAGGGTTTCAAAGTAGGGGTTTAAACTAGGGTTAGTGTTTCAAAGTAGGTGTTTAAACTAGGGTTAGGGTTTCAAACTAGGGTTAGGGTTTCAAAATAGGGTTTTAAACTATGGTTAGGGTTTCAAAGTAGGGGTTTAAACTAGGGTTAGGGTTTCAAAGTAGGGTTTTAAACTAGGATTAGGGTTTTAAAGTAGGGGTTTGAATTAGGGTTAGGGTTTCAAAGTAGGGTTTTAACCTAGGGTTAGGGTTTCAAAGTAGGGGCTTAAACTAGGGTTAGGGTTTCAAAGTAGGGATTTAAACTAGGGTTAGGGATTCAAAGTAGGGGTTTAAACTAGGGTTAGGGTTTCAAAGTAGGGATCTAAACTAGGGTTAGGGTTTCAAACTAGGGGTTTAAACAAGGGTTAGGGTTGCAAAGTAATGGTGTAAACTAGGGTTAGGGTTGCAAAGTAATGGTGTAAACTAGGGTTAGGGTTTCAAAGTAGGGATCTAAACTAGGGTTAGGGTTTCAAAGTAGGGGTTTAAACAAGGGTTAGGGTTGCAAAGTAATGGTGTAAACTAGGGTTAGGGTTGCAAAGTAATGGTGTAAACTAGGGTTAGGTTTTCAAAGTAGGGGTTAAACTAGGGTTAGGGTTTCAAAGTAGGGTTTTAAACTAGGGTTAGGGTTTCAAAGTAGTTGTTTAAACTAGGGTTAAGGTTTCAAAGTAGGGGTTTAAACTAGGGTTAGGGTTTAAAAGTAGGGGTTTAAACTAGGGTTAGGGTTCCAAAAAAGGGTTTCAAACTAGGGTTAGGGTTTCAAAGTGGGGGTTTAAACTAGGGTTAGGGTTTCAAAGTATGGTTTCAAACTAGGGTTAGGGTTTCAAAGTAGGGTTTCAAACTAGGGTAAGGGTTTCAAAGTAGGTGTGTAAACGAGGGTTCGGGTTTAAAACTAGGGTTAGGGTTCCAAAGTAGGGTTTTAAACTAGGGTAAGTGTTTCAAAGTAGGGGTTTAAACTAGGGTTAGGGTTTCAAAGTAGGGTTTTAAACTAGGGTTAGGGTTTCAAAGTAGGGTTTTAAACTAGTGTAAGTGTTTCAAAGTAGGGGTTTAAACTAGGGTTAGGGTTTCAAAGTAGGGGTTTAAACTAGGGTTAGGGATTCAAAGTAGGGTTTTAAACTAGGGTTAGGGATTCAAAGTAGGGGTTTAAACTAGGGTTAGGGTTTCAAAGTAGGGATCTAAACTAGGGTTAGGGTTTCAAACTAGGGGTTTAAACAAGGGTTAGGGTTGCAAAGTAATGGTGTAAACTAGGGTTAGGGTTGCAAAGTAATGGTGTAAACTAGGGTTAGGGTTTCAAAGTAGGGATCTAAACTAGGGTTAGGGTTTCAAAGTAGGGGTTTAAACAAGGGTTAGGGTTGCAAAGTAATGGTGTAAACTAGGGTTAGGGTTGCAAAGTAATGGTGTAAACTAGGGTTAGGTTTTCAAAGTAGGGGTTAAACTAGGGTTAGGGTTTCAAAGTAGGGTTTTAAACTAGGGTTAGGGTTTCAAAGTAGTTGTTTAAACTAGGGTTAAGGTTTCAAAGTAGGGGTTTAAACTAGGGTTAGGGTTTAAAAGTAGGGGTTTAAACTAGGGTTAGGGTTCCAAAAAAGGGTTTCAAACTAGGGTTAGGGTTTCAAAGTGGGGGTTTAAACTAGGGTTAGGGTTTCAAAGTATGGTTTCAAACTAGGGTTAGGGTTTCAAAGTAGGGTTTCAAACTAGGGTAAGGGTTTCAAAGTAGGTGTGTAAACGAGGGTTCGGGTTTAAAACTAGGGTTAGGGTTCCAAAGTAGGGTTTTAAACTAGGGTAAGTGTTTCAAAGTAGGGGTTTAAACTAGGGTTAGGGTTTCAAAGTAGGGTTTTAAACTAGGGTTAGGGTTTCAAAGTAGGGTTTTAAACTAGGGTAAGTGTTTCAAAGTAGGGGTTTAAACTAGGGTTAGGGTTTCAAAGTAGGGGTTTAAACTAGGGTTAGGGATTCAAAGTAGGGTTTTAAACTAGGGTTAAGGTTTCAAAGTAGGGGTTTAAACTAGGGTTAGGTTTTCAAACTAGGGTTAGGGTTTCAAAGTAGGGTTTTAAACTAGGGTTAGGGTTTCAAAGTAGGTGTTTAATTTAGGGTAAGGTTTTCAAACTAGTGTTAGGGTTTCAAAGTAGGGTTTTAAACTAGGGTTAGGGTTTCAAAGTAGGGGTTTAAACTAGGGTTAGGGATTCAAAGTAGGGGTTTAATCTAGGGTTAGGGTTTCAAAGTAGGGATTTAAATTAGGGTTTGGGTTTCAAAGTAGGGTTTTAAACTAGGGTTAGGGTTTCAAAGTAGGGGTTTAAACTAGGGTTAAGGTTTCAAAGTAGGATTTTAAACTAAGGTGAGGGTTTCAAAGTAGGGGTTTAACCTAGGGTTAGGGTTCTAAAGTAGGGGTTTAAATTAGGGTTAGGGTTTCAAACTAGGGTTAGGGTTTCAAAGAAGGGGTTTAAACTAGGGTTAGGGTTTCAAAGTAGCGGTTTAAAGTAGGGTTAGGGTTTCAAAGTAGGGGTTTAAACTAGGGTTATGGTTTCAAAGTAGGGATCTAAACTAGGGTTAGGGATTCAAAGTAGGGGTTTAAACTAGGGTTAGGGTTTCCAAGTAGTGGTTTAAACTAGGGTTAAGGTTTCAACGTAGGGGTTTCAACTAGGGTTAGGGTTTAAAAGTAGGGGTTTAAACTAGGGTTAGGGATTCAAAGTAGGGGTTTAAACTAGGGTTAGGGTTTCAAAGTAGGGGTTTAAACTAGGGTAAGTGTTTCAAAGTAGGGGTTTAAACTAGGGTTAGGGTTTCAAAGTAGGGATCTAAACTAGGGTAAGGGATTCAAAGTAGGGGTTAAAACTAGGGTTAGGGTTTCAAAGTAGGGGTTTAAACTAGGTTTAGGGTTGCCAAGTAATGGTTTAAACTAGGGTTAGGGTTTAAAAGTAGGGGTTTAAACTAGGGTTAGGGTTTCAAAGTAGGGTTTTAAACTAGGGTTAGGGTTTCAAAGTAGGGGTTTAAACTAGGGTTAGGGATTCAAAATAGGGGTTTAAACTAGGGTTAGGGTTTCAAAGTAGGGGTTTAACGTAGGGTTAGGGTTTCAAAGTAGGGGTTTAAACTAGGGTTAGGGTTTCAAAGTAGGGATCTAAACTAGGGTTAGGGATTCAAAGTAGGGGTTTAAACTAGGATTAGGGTTTTAAAGTAGGGGTTTAAACTAGGGTTAGGGTTGCAAAGTAATGGTTTAAACTAGGGTTAGGGTTTCAAAGTAGGGTTTTAAACTAGGGTTAGGGTTTCAAAGTAGGGTTTTAAACTAGGGTTAGGGTTTCAAAGTAGGGTTTTAAACTAGGGTTAGGGTTTCAAAGTAGTGGTTTAAACTAGGGTTAGGGATTCAAAGTAGGGGTTTAAACTAGGGTTAGGGATTCAAAGTAGGGATTTAAACTAGGGTTAGGGATTCAAAGTAGGGGTTTAAACTAGGGTTAGGGTTTCAAAGTAGGGATCTAAACTAGGGTTAGGGTTTCAAAGTAGGGGTTTAAACCAGGGTTAGGGTTGCAAAGTAATGGTGTAAACTAGGGTTAGGGTTGCAAAGTAATCGTGTAAACTAGGGTTAGGGTTTCAAAGTAGGGATCTAAACTAGGGTTAGGGTTTCAAAGTAGGGGTTTAAACAAGGATTAGGGTTGCAAAGTAATGGTGTAAACTAGGGTTAGGGTTGCAAAGTAATGGTGTAAACTAGGGTTAGGTTTTCAAAGTAGGGGTTAAACTAGGGTAAGTGTTTCAAAGTAGGGGTTTAAACTAGGGTTAGGGTTTCAAAGTAGGGTTTCAAACTAGGGTAAGGGTTTCAAAGTAGGGTTTCAAACTAGGGTAAGGGTTTCAAAGTAGGTGTGTAAACGAGGGTTCGGGTTTAAAACTAGGGTTAGGGTTTCAAAGTAGGGTTTTAAACTAGGGTAAGTGTTTCAAAGTAGGGGTTTAAACTAGGGTTAGGGTTTCAAAGTAGGGTTTTAAACTAGGGTAAGTGTTTCAAAGTAGGGGTTTAAACTAGGGTTAGGGTTTCAAAGTAGGGGTTTAAACTAGGGTTAGGGATTCAAAGTAGGGTTTTAAACTAGGGTTAAGGTTTCAAAGTAGGGGTTTAAACTAGGGTTAGGTTTTCAAACTAGGGTTAGGGTTTCAAATTAGGGTTTTAAACTAGGGTTAGGGTTTCAAAGTAGGGGTTTAATTTAGGGTAAGGTTTTCAAACTAGTGTTAAGGTTTCAAAGTAGGGTTTTAAACTAGGGTTAGGGTTTCAAAGTAGGGGTTTAAACTAGGGTTAGGGATTCAAAGTAGGGGTTTAATCTAGGGTTAGGGTTTCAAAGTAGGGATTTAAATTAGGGTTTGGGTTTCAAAGTAGGGTTTTAAACTAGGTTTAGGGTTTCAAAGTAGGGGTTTAAACTACGGTTAAGGTTTCAAAGTAGGATTTTAAACTAAGGTGAGGGTTTCAAAGTAGGGGTTTAACCTAGGGTTAGGGTTCTAAAGTAGGGTTTTAAACTAGGGTTAGGGTTTCAAAGTAGGGTTTTAAACTAGGGTTAGGGTTTCAAAGTAGTGGTTTAAACTAGGGTTAGGGATTCAAAGTAGGGGTTTAAACTAGGGTTAGGGATTCAAAGTAGGGTTTTAAACTAGGGTTAGGGTTTCAAAGTAGTGGTTTAAACTAGGGTTAGGGATTCAAAGTAGGGGTTTAAACAAGGGTTAGGGTTGCAAAGTAATGGTGTAAACTAGGGTTAGGGTTGCAAAGTAATGGTGTAAACTAGGGTTAGGGTTTCAAAGTAGGGATCTAAACTAGGGTTAGGGTTTCAAAGTAGGGGTTTAAACAAGGGTTAGGGTTGCAAAGTAATGGTGTAAACTAGGGTTAGGGTTGCAAAGTAATGGTGTAAACTAGGGTTAGGTTTTCAAAGTAGGGGTTAAACTAGGGTTAGGGTTTCAAAGTAGGGTTTTAAACTAGGGTTAGGGTTTCAAAGTAGTTGTTTAAACTAGGGTTAAGGTTTCAAAGTAGGGGTTTAAACTAGGGTTAGGGTTTAAAAAAAGGGGTTTAAACTAGGGTTAGGGTTCAAAAAAGGGTTTCAAACTAGGGTTAGGGTTTCAAAGTGGGGGTTTATACTAGGGTTAGGGTTTCAAAGTAGGGTTTCAAACTAGGGTTAGGGTTTCAAAGTAGGGTTTCAAACTAGGGTAAGGGTTTCAAAGTAGGTGTGTAAACGAGGGTTAGGGTTTAAAACTAGGGTTAGGGTTGCAAAGTAATGGTGTAAACTAGGGTTAGGGTTGCAAAGTAATGGTGTAAACTAGGGTTAGGTTTTCAAAGTAGGGGTTAAACTAGCGTTTGGGTTTCAAAGTAGGGTTTTAAACTAGGGTTAGGGTTTCAAAGTAGGGTTTTAAACTAGGGTAAGAGTTTCAAAGTAGGGGTTTAAACTAGGGTTAGGGTTTCAAAGTAGGGGTTTAAACTAGGGTTAGGGATTCAAAGTAGGGTTTTAAACTAGGCTTAAGGTTTCAAAGTAGGGGTTTAAACTAGGGTTAGGTTTTCAAACTAGAGTTAGGGTTTCAAAGTAGGGTTTTAAACTAGGGTTAGGGTTTCAAAGTAGGGGTTTAATTTAGGGTAAGGTTTTCAAACTAGTGTTAGGGTTTCAAAGTAGGGTTTTAAACTAGGGTTAGGGTTTCAAAGTAGGGGTTTAAACTAGGGTTAGGGATTCAAAGTAGGGGTTTAATCTAGGGTTAGGGTTTCAAAGTCTGGTTTTAAACTAGGAATAGGGTTTCAAAGTAGGGTTTTAAACTAGGGTTAGGGTTTCAAATAAGGGGTTTAAACTAGGGTTAAGGTTTCAAAGTAGGATTTTAAACTAAGGTGAGGGTTTCAAAGTAGGGGTTTAACCTAGGGTTAGGGTTCTAAAGTAGGGGTTTAAATTAGGGTTAGGGTTTCAAACTAGGGTTAGGGTTTCAAAAAATGGGGTTTAAACTAGGGTTAGGGTTTCAAAGTAGGGGTTTAAACTAGGGTTAGGGTTTCAAAGTAGGGGTTTAAACTAGGATTAGGATTTCAAAGTAGGGGTTTAAACTAGGGTTAGGGTTTCAAAGTAGGGGTTTAAACTAGGGTTAGAGTTTCAAAGTAATGGTTTAAACTAGGGTTAGGGTTTAAAAGTAGGGGTTTAAACTAGGGTTAGGGTTTCAAAGTAGGGTTTTAAACTAGGGTTAGGGTTCTAAAGTAGGGGTTTAAATTAGGGTTAGGGTTTCAAACTAGGCTTAGGGTTTCAAATTAGGGGTTTAAACTAGGGTTAGGGTTTCTAGGTAGGGGTTTAAACTAGGATTAGGGTTTCAAAGTAGGGGTTTAAACTAGGGTTAGGTTTTCAAAGTAGGGGTTTAAACTCAGGTTAGGGTTTCAAAGAAGGGGTTTAAACTCGGGTTAGGGTTTCTAACTAGGGGTTTAAACTAGGGTTAGGGTTTCAAAGTAGGGGTTTAAACTAGGGTTAGGTTTTCAAACTAGGGTTAGGGTTTCAAAGTAGGGGTTTAAATTAGGGGTAGGGTTTCAAACTAGGGTTAGGGTTTCAAAGAAGGGGTTTAAACTAGGGTTAGGGTTTCAAAGTAGGGGTTTAAACTAGGGTTAGGGTTTCAAAGTAGGGGTTTAAACTAGGGTTAGGGTTTCAAAGTAGGGGTTTAAACTAGGGTTAAGGTTTCAAAGTAGGATTTTAAACTAAGGTTAGGGTTTCAAAGTAGGGGTTTAACCTAGGGTTAGGGTTCTAAAGTAGGGGTTTAAATTAGGGTTAGGGTTTCAAACTAGGCTTAGGGTTTCAAAGTAAGGGTTTAAAATAGGGTTAAGGTTTCAAAGTAGGGGTTTAAACTAGGGTTAGGGTTTCAAAGTAGGGGTTTAAACTAGGGTTAGGGTTTCAAAGTAGTGGTTTAAACTAGGGTTAGGGTTTCAAAGTAGGGGTTTAAACTAGGATTAAGGTTTCAAAGTAGGGGTTTAAAGTAGGGTTAGGGTTTCAAAGTAGGGGTTTAAACTAGGGTTAGTGTTTCAAAGTAGGTGTTTAAACTAGGGTTAGGGTTTCAAACTAGGGTTAGGGTTTCAAAATAGGGTTTTAAACTATGGTTAGGGTTTCAAAGTAGGGGTTTAAACTAGGGTTAGGGTTTCAAAGTAGGGTTTTAAACTAGGATTAGGGTTTTAAAGTAGGGGTTTAAATTAGGGTTAGGGTTTCAAAGTAGGGTTTTAACCTAGGGTTAGGGTTTCAAAGTAGGGGCTTAAACTAGGGTTAGGGTTTCAAAGTAGGGATTTAAACTAGGGTTAGGGATTCAAAGTAGGGGTTTAAACTAGGGTTAGGGTTTCAAAGTAGGGATTGTTAGAGTAGACAATATTAAGTATTGTACTCTTTGCGTGTTCAATTAACTGAATGGTGAGATTCTGTTGAAGAAGTTCCTTTGCAAAGGTTTTAATTAACAGAAGCTTCTGGTCCACATCAGACAGACCATCCAAGCGATGTCTCTGTTCAAATGTGGCTCCCTCTCTCCAGCTCACATCGTTATTTATTCACAAAAAGGGTTCAGAAAAAGGTCAGCCCACAACACACCTGGTTACAACTGAATACAAGAGAATCCGTTCCCATGGGTATAAATCAGATTAAAAAGAATACAATAATAATAAGCCTGACTCCCTTGGTGACACAGCAAAATCCCCGGAACCTCCCTTTAGATTACGAATTAATAGACAGACCCGTTGCTCTTTCTCATGAAAGTAACACAGATAAGAATAAAGGTCTATTCATACAGCCATACTGAGTTAACATAATTATAAACGGCTAAAATATAATTTAAAACTGAAAAACAATGTTTTTTTTTTTTTTTTTTTTTTTAAGAGCTCAGTATTGTTCATTCGGAAATGTCATCATCATTGCTCTTTTTTTTTTTTTTTTTAGGGAGGAGGAAGTCGCTCACGAGATGCTGTGACTATCGCGAGACCTACAGCGAGACCAGAAACCCTAACATGGCGGCGTCCTGCTGCTAAGATAGAACTAGCTCTATTATACTAAACTAATCCAAATTTAACCATCATATATCTTGCATTTTCTCTTCTCTCTTTTTCATCCGGCAGATCTGAAATACCACCCAACGTGGAGGACCTTGAACGTTTCATCGACGGATATTTTTACAGCTGCGCGATGGAGGATCCTGCCGTCGAGAAACCATCAAAGAAACCCTCTTCGAAGAAGAGGAAAAACGATTCAGCGACGGACACGGACGACCTAACCACCACCACTACGGACGTTTCGGTCAGTGTGCTGGAGTCCATAAATAAAAAAACTTGACGTCCTCGGCCTCATCCTCGAGGACGTCAAAGAATTAAAAGTAAGTATGGAATTTATCAGTCAGCAGGTAAGTGTCCTTAAACAGGAAAATGCCGAGTTACATTCTACACTCACGACTGTTTCAGCCGAGCTGGAAACTATGAAAAAAGAAAATAAAACGCTAAAAGAAACAGTTTTAGATGTACAATCCCGTAGTATGCGGGAGAATTTAATATTCTCAGGTATATCTGAGAATACCTCTGATAACCCAGAGGTTGAGATAAAAAAATTTATGACGAATTCATTAAAAATTCCTCAGGAGACGGTAAATAACATCTCTTTTGACCGGGTACATCGGCTTGGAGCCCGTAGAGGCAACAAACCCCGTCCTATTATTGCAAAGTTTGAGCATTTTAAACAGAAATTATTTGTTAAAAGTAAAGGACGGGAGCTTAAAGGGACCTCATTTGGAATGAATGATCAATTACCGAGAGAGATCAATGAGCGGCGAAAGGTACTGTTTCCTATAATGAAACAAAATAGGCAGGAGGGTAAGCGGACTACGATAGCCGTTGATAAGTTATATATCGATGGCCAACTATTCCGGAACCCCAATTCCACTCCCTGGCTGTTCTAATTAGCATTGGTGGAACTAAACTTAGTTTGATTACTAGGTGTATACATATACTGTATATGTGGTTATAAAACCAAAAACATGAATACTTATTATGTTTAGGCTATATTATAAATATAATATTAATACACAACTATATCTAAAGTATATTTATAAAAAATAAAATAAAAAAAATCTCGCTGGGGTTACTGGTGTATTGTTATGTTTAATCCCCTGTTAATTTCCCTCACTTTCACCGCCTTACTCGTTTTTGCACTGTTTTATTTACTTACACGTTACCTTACACGTTACCTTACACGTTACCTTACACGTTACCTTACACGTTACCTTACACGTTACCTTACACGTTACCTTACACATTACCTTACATGTTGCCTTATACGTTACCTCATATTTTATACAAACTATATAAATCACCTAACCACTTTGATTCTATCCTATAACATGCCAGTGGTGGCAAATGGCCTATACAGATATATACATAGGACTGTGTTTATATTATTTGTATGCATAAATTAGTTCTGGTTTCCTGGAATGTTTGTGGCGCTCGCTCACAGGCAAAAAGAATAAAAACTTTAGACCATCTCTTAAAATTAAAAGCAGATATTTGCCTCCTACAAGAAACCCACCTACAAAAATCTGAAGAAAAATTACTTATTGATAAAAATTTTAGTCAAGCGTACTCTGCCCCTTATAACAGTAGACAAAGGGGAGTCTGTATACTCATACATAAGAATTTACTCTTTACTCTAAATAATACAATAACAGACCCAGAGGGCCGATACATTATTATTCAGGTGACTATATTTAATAAAATATATACATTCGGTAATTTATATGCCCCTAATAATGATGATCCGGCTTTTTTCCATGAATTTTTCTTTAAACTGTTTGAATTAGCAGCGAACTCTACTATTATTATTGGAGGAGACTTTAACACAACCTTAAATCCATTAATAGATCGTTCTAATAAAACAACATGTATAAGGCGATCACAATCCACAAAAGTAATAGGGGAATATATGGATGACTTTGGCCTCGTCGACAGCTGGAGACTTAAAAACCCAAATAAGAAGGAATTTACCTTCTTTTCCGCTGTGCACCGGTCCTTTTCAAGAATTGATTTTTTTCTTACAAATAATTCTATTGCTGATAAAACCGTTACAAAAATACATCCTATTATTATTAGCGACCATGCACCAGTCTCCCTTTCCCTACAAGTTGATTATACCTTTAAACCACCACCTACATGGCGTTTTAACATCTCACTACTAAACGACGCAGAATTTGACAAAATTATAAGAAAAGAATGGGCGGACTTTTTGGAAATAAATGACTCTCCAGACCTATCTCCAGCTCTTCTCTGGGAAACCGGGAAAGCAGTAATTAGAGGTAAAATTATATCATATTCATCTTATAAAAAGAAACAGGATCAAAAATTAGAAAAAGACTTGGAAGATAAAATTAAACAACTGACGGATGAGTACGCAATAAACCCAAATAACCAAATATGGACTGACTTACAAAATACAAAAATACAGTTAGACGATATGTTAACTAAAAAGACAGAGTTTATAATACAACAATTGAGATACAACAACTTTGAATATAATAACAAATCAGGTAAATTTCTTGCAAACCAACTTCAACGTAATCGGGAAAAATCGCTTATAACGGCTATTAAAGGTACAACTGGTGAATGTACACAATCACCAGAAGAAATTAATCAAATTTTTTATAATTATTATCACAACTTATACTCAGAAACTAATAAACCTAACCCAGAGCATATTGAGGCATTCCTCAGTAGCTTAAGTATACCTCAGGTAACTACTGAATATAAAGATATGTTAGATGCACCACTTACTATAAACGAGTTGTACAGTGCTCTAGATAGTATGCCAAATGGCAAAGCACCCGGCCCGGATGGTTATCCGGCTATATTTCTAAAGCACTTCTGGTCAATGCTTGCTCCACTATTCTTAAGAGTAGTAACAGAAATTAAAACTAATGGTCACATACGCCCACACATGAATACAGCAGCAATTAAACTTTTATTAAAGCCAGAAAAAGACCCCACCCTTCCATCAAGTTACCGTCCGATTTCACTAATTAACACTGATATTAAAATTATCACTAAGGCTTTTACATCTAGATTAGAAACAGTAATCCCGACAATCATTCATAGCGACCAAACAGGCTTTATTAAAGAGCGTCACTCTACTAATAATATTAGAAGGCTCTTTAACCTTATTAGTATGTCACAGCGGCATGATAAAAAGGCAGTTATTATATCATTGGATGCAGAAAAAGCTTTTGATAAAGTTAACTGGTCCTTCCTCTTTGCTGTTTTAAATAAATTTGGCTTTGGGAAGTCATTTATTCACTGGGTGTCAGTATTATATGATTCTCCTAAAGCTACTGTTACTACTAATGGGATTATATCTAAGAGTTTTACTCTACAGAGAGGCACAAGACAGGGATGCCCACTGTCGCCTTTATTATTTGCAATATTTATTGAACCGCTTGCATTAGCCATACGCCAGGAAAGAATGATTCAAGGAATTCACTCTGGGGTAACAGAACATAAAATTAATCTATATGCCGATGATATTTTACTTTATTTAGAAAAGCCTGCTATTTCATTAGGGGAAGTATTTAACTTAATAACTAAATTCTCACAGTTATCAGACTATTCTATTAACTGGACAAAATCAACACTTCTACCTATTACAGAAAATTCATGGAACCCTGCAAGCCAGGACCCATACTACTCATTTCCTATAGGTAATTTAAAATACTTAGGCATAAAAATCTCACCTAAATTAACTGATTTAGTTCATTTAAATTTCACTCCACTTCTGGATAGCATTTATAGTGACTTGGAGCGCTGGAATAATCTTCCTATTTCTCTAATAGGACGAATAGCCACTATTAAAATGAAAGTTTTACTCAAAATAAACTATTTTTTCTCAATGATTCCATTTAAACCTACGGCTAACTGGTTCCAGTTGTTGGACTCAGCCGTTACAAAATTTTACTGGGAAAAAAAAAAAGCAAAGATTAGTCTATCTACTCTTCAGAAAAATAAATCCAAAGGAGGTCTAGAGGCACCAAATTTTATGCACTATTATATAGCCAACCAGCTACAATATATTATTTTATGGGCACAACCCAATAGAGATACTAACTGTTGGCTGGAACTAGAACAGAAGGATTGTAATAACCTCAGACTCCTAGATTTACTCTTTATTACAACATCGATTAAGCGCCATAACTGCTTTAAAAATCCAATGATTTCCGCCACCCTGACTGCCTGGTGGAAGGCACTAGAAATGACAAAAGCCAAAGTGGAGCCCAGCGGGCTTTCTCCCCTATGGCATAACCCCGACTTTCAAATTAACAACCAATCGTTTTATTTGAATGTGTGGGAGCAGAAAGGAATTACACATCTCCACCATCTCTTCTCAGATAATATGTTTATATCATATACATCCTTGCTCCAAAAATATAAAATAAAAAACGGAAACTTTTTACATTATTTGCAAGTTAAAAGTATGATAAAGAAACAAATTCCAACACTCCAGGGTACGCTCCAACCGCCTGTTTTAGCTAAAGATATTACCAAGCTTTCTCCGACAACAACAAAAAAACTCTCAAAAATATATAAGTTACTTTCATATACTGATAAAACGTCTTTACCCATCTCAAAATGGGAAACAGACTTGTCTATAGCTCCGGAATCTGTCTTTTGGATTCAAGTTTGTGAAAATGTTTTTAAAATGACAAAACACACAAATTTACAACTTATCCAATATAAAATTATTTACAGAACATACATTACTCAATATATGATGAAGAAAATGGGACTCTCAGACTCCGACATTTGTCTCCAGTGTTTACAAAACACTACAGACACTTATTTTCATGCTTTATGGTTATGTACTCCGGTTATGTGTTTCTGGACTAAAGTCTTAGAAAAACTTTCCGCTGTCTTGGACTGTAGGATACCGTTCTCTCCAAACTTGTGTTTGCTAGGTGACTTAACAACAATTGACTTACCACATAAACAATTTCAATCTATACTTGTAGCCCTTACTATCGCAAAAAAAACAATTCTTGTTAACTGGAAAAATAAACAAACTTTGAATATCGACCAATGGTCTAACCTCCTCATAAATCATATTTTAATGGAAAAAATATCTGCCTCAAATAAAAACCAAATGTCAAAATTTAAAGAAACATGGTCTACGTATATAGAATTTTTTAACCTAAACTTGGATTTTAATTCTGCCTGTTAGCGAGAGCCACAGCAGCGTTATAACTGGCATTGATGTTTCTGTATTAGGCAATTTGTAACTAATGGTTGTGTTTCCATAGTCAGGAACCCGGCTGCTGCCAGCGGGATCGAGCGGATTCACCTCCGATGGGCACCAGGGGTTGATATTCGGATTCACGGCATGCCAGTGGGTTAATTCTGTGGGTGCTGTCCCCCCTGGCGGGGAGTGGGCGGGTCTGCCCCTCTGTTGGCTGCTGGGTGGCGGCTGCGTCTTGGCCGTTCCCTGGGTCTCTTGGGGGGTGCTGCGTTGCGGGGCTTTCCCTGGTGTCGGGGGCGGCGCCGTTCCGGCGCGGTCCGTCGCTCTGGGCCCGGCGACGCGGTTCGGGGCCTGTGGGCCGCCGGGGTGCCCGGTGGTTCCCTCTCCCCTCCCCCTTCCTCCCCCTTGCTGCCGCTCCCTCCTCGCCTCTCCCCGCCCGTCCTCCGCCTCCCTGTCCCCTCTCCCTCGTCGCCCTTCCTCCTCCTCTCCCCCTCTCCTTGCGTCCCTGCCGCTGCCCCCTGCCCTTCTTGTCGTCCCCTTCCCTCCTCCCTTCCCCTTCCCCGGTACGCCTTCCTTCCCCTCCCCTGGGCCGGGGGCTCCATCCATGGCCCGGGTCTCGGTGCTATGGGGGCCGGCGGGGGTGGCTGGGGTTTGGTGTCGTGCCCGCCCCGCTCCGGTGGGCGTCCTGACACCTCGGGCGGGACCCAGTATCCGGGGGGCGAGCCCTATCGCCCCGCCAGACGGGTCCCATATGCCCGCCGGGGTCCTGGTGGGGTGGGTGGGGGCTTGGTGGGCCGGTGCGCCTCCTGCCCCCGCCCGGTTGGGGGGGGGCCCCGCTGGTCACACCTCTTAACTCACTACACTAGGTTTGCACAATACACTTTTATAGACATATAGGGCACATAACACACTTTGGGGGGTGGGGTAGGGTGGAAACACCGTCTTCACCCTACAACTCCCCTCCAATTTTAATACACCACACAACTTGTGGGTGGGGGGGGGGCTTGTGGGGGTGCCATCGGTTGGGGGCCGCAGTATAGAGCAGTGCTGCGGTCCCCTGTCCGTGTCGCCACCCGCCCCCCCCCCCCCCGCCCTATCTATTTTTTTTAATGCACCACATACACTCAGCAACATGCTTGGGTGGCGGGTGGATCGGAGCGTGGGAATATCATTTCCATCGGCTCCGGTTCACCTGCTCCTAATTTTAATGCACCACACACACACACTTGTATATACACTGGGTGGGGTCACATTCACGGTTTAGGGGTAGAGTTCGCCAGTCCGCGAGCTGGCGGACTCAGTAACAGGGGTTAATTTTCACAAAGAACGCTGGGGTGACGACCGGGGCCTTCCCCCGCTGGGCCTGGGGTTCGGGGGTGTCGGCCGCCCTCCGGTGCCCCCATCTCCCCCTTCTGCCCCCGGTGTTCCGTCCTTCCACACGGCGGGGGGTGGGGTGGGCGCGGCTGCCCTCTCCGCTCCGCTGTCCGGCCCCTCTTCGGCGCCGGTGCCTGGGTGCGGGTGGTCCCCGGGGGCTGGGGGTCGGGGGGCTGCCGGTTGGTCGGGGTGGGGTCGGGGGGGGGGGGGCTTTGTTGGGGGGGGGCGGTGGTGGGGGTTGCGGGGTGGGGGGTGCTGGGGGTGGGGGGTGTCTGGGGGATTGGGGGCATGGGGGCGGCTGGGGCTGGGTTGGGGTGGGTGGCGGGGGTGGATGGGGGGCGGGGGGTTGTGGGGGGGGGGCGGGGGTTGGGGGCCGGTGGGGTGCCTGGTGGGCCTGCAGTGCCCCGTCCTGCTGCGTTGGGCCGGGGGCGCGGGCCGTGTTGGGGCGGGGGGCGCTCCTGCTCCTGGGTTTGCTCTCCGGCCGGTGGCCCTGGTGGGGCCCGGGGGTCGTCCTTTGGCGCTGCCGCGGCCTGGGGGGCCCTGAGGTGTTGCGCTTGCTCTGTTCCGGCGGGGGTCGACGGCTCCCCTCTTTGGTGGAGATTTTCATGCATGCCAGATCCACCACACCAGCATCTACCGAAACTCAGACACAATCTGTTTCCTCCTCAGGTTATTGAATCGGTGGAGGCTGGTGTCTCGGATCTCACGCGGCTTCGTCTGTCCTTCCTTCCTTTTCTCGGTCTCTCCGTTGGTCTCTTGAGGCCTCCCTGATTTTATGTTTTTTGGATTTGTTGGGGTCTGGATGTTTCTTGGGCTGGGGAGGAGTTCTGGTGGGGGGTGTCTGGTCGGTGCTGGATTTCACCTTCCTTGGTTTTCTTCGGTCCCCTCGGGTCTCCTGGTGTTCGATTTAGGTGAACGGTATGAGATTTTTTTTTTCTAATAGGTTTTCTGGTGAGCTAACAAACACACGCACGCACGCACGCACGCACGCACGCACGCACACACACATACTCACCCACACACACACAAAAAAAAAAAATGTATGTATGTATGTATGTATATATGTATATATGTATGTATATATGTGTATATATATATATATATATATATATTTAAAAAAAATAAAAAAAATAAAAAAAGGAAGAGCCCACGGTCGGGGGAGATGGTCACCGTGATCATGGGGTCGAGAAGGGATCTACCGGATACCCTTCAACCTGGTGTAGGAGCACGGGTTATGCTTCTTCGGAATTTGGATGTCGAGGACGGATTGGTGAACGGGACCTTTGGCACAATAGGCAACATTGTTCAAAGCGCCCCAAAGGGGTCGGCGGAGAAAGTGACCTTGCTCGGACTGAGGCTAGACAATCCCGAAGCGGGCCAGAAATTGCGTGATAAAATTCTGGGGCCGACGGATGACTTGGTCTATATCAAAAGGTCGGAGGAAAACCTGGGCATGAAAGGCGTGGTCAGGCGGCAATTCCCCATGAAGCTTGCCTTTGGATGCACGGCTCACAAAGTGCAAGGCATGACGATGACCTCTGCAGTGGTGTCTCTTAAGCGTGTGTTTGAACCTGGAATGGCCTATGTTGCCCTAAGCCGCACGACGTCACTTCAGGGATTGAGGGTCATAGACTTTGACGAATCCAAAATCTACGCCAATCCCAACATCACGACGGCAATGGACAGTATGACGCGCGCTTCTTTCCAAAGTACAAGACCATTGTTGTACTTTTCCAAAATGCCGCAAACTGCTTTTCCCACCTTGACCATTGTTCATCACAACACCGAGGGCCTTCCATCTCATTTTGACGACTTAAAGTCTCATCATGAGTTGAGGCTGGCAGATGTCCTTTGCCTCACTGAAACTCATTTGTCTGGATCCTTCTTCCCCCCTCCCTTGCAACTGGAGGCCTGCAGCACTTTTGTGCGCAACAGACAAGTTTCGTATTCAAATAGACTGGACATGGCCCAAAAAGAGGGTGGCGGAGTCGCAGTCTATTATCGCGATTGTCTTCGAGCGGAGCCCCGTCGGTTTATTCGGAATGTGGTTGACCTGGAATTTGCTGTCATCAGGGTTGACGCTCCCGTCCAGGCTTTGATAGCTACGGTCTACAGGCCACCCAACCTGAGTCTTGGCACCTTTCTTCCAAACCTTGGAAGTCTCTTGGATGCCTTGGCCGTGATGGACTGCCAGCCTATTGTTGTTTGCGGAGACTTTAATGAGGATTTGCTTTCAAAGGGAAAGAAATCCATTCTGGACTTGTTTCAGTCCAGAGGCTTTTCACAGCTGATCACCCAGGCCACAACTGGAAAGCAGACACTGATTGATCACATTTACATATCTCGCCCAGATTGTTGTGTTCAATCAGGCGTTCTGCACACTTATTACAGTTACCACAGTCCGGTCTACTGTGTGTTAACTTCTTGTGTCAGCTCATTGTCGATCGCAAGGGCACCATTTTCACAAGTGTGCCTTTGCAAATGTTATTGAGCCTTTCATACCACTGCTCAAAAGAGGGGGATACTGTACTTTAAATTGTAAAGGCTGAAAAGTTAAATCCTTTGCTCGTTCAAAATTGGTGTCATAACAGAACTACACTCAAAATCAGAGCGGTCAATCATTTTTTTGTAGACATATTTATCATTTAGTTAGTTCTAAACGTATTGAGCTTTAAATTGAATTTAAGACATGGGATATGTCATTTAAGCGCTCCCTTATTTTGAGCAGTGTTGTATGAAGGTACTTTTAATCAGTGTGCTTTTCTATTAGCAGGACATCGTGCATTTGGACTTGAATGTTTTGTTTGTCCTTATTGTGATTGTGACTATAACACAATAAAAAGTGTTGGTGTCGGTGAGGAACTGCGATGGTAAGGGATGAACTGCAATGGTAAGGGATGATTGATTACTGAATTGATCTAGGCAAACATTGAACACTCATTTTTCATTTTCACATGCAATACAGGTGGATGGAGCGCAGCAAGGGGCGCTACTTGACATGGCCAAGGATATCAAGGTTGTTATGTCCGGTACAACTGGTGGAGAGAAAAGATGAAAAAAGGGATCCCGCAAACGTAGACCAAAATGATTTATTCTACAGGATTCCTCACTGAAAAACCGTCACATGTGTATTGGATGAGTATTTAGATTAAGTTTTAACTGTTCAGTTTTGCTGCCTATTTTCTAACAACTTGTTCCTTTGTGTGCTCAGGAAAAGATGAAGATGCTGTGTAACAAAGACCCATAACGGCTCTTTTAAGAGCCGTTTTACATGTACTTTGGAGTAATATTCCTGCAATATTGATCAGCACCAACATGCCTTTTAATATGCAATGTCAAATTCAAACACTGCATTCATACTGTATTTGCTCCATGATACAGTATATTGCATTTTATATTTTAGTTAATCACTTACACTATAAGCAAGAAACTAAACTGATTCCCTTTTGATATGACTAAAATGTCAATCAAGACATAAGGGAAGCCATTACACATGTAATAACTGCAGTTATTACAAATTGTCCTGAACTCTATTCCTGCTGACACAAATTGAGAGGTAAAGTACACCAACATTTGGCAAACAGTTCAGAGCATGCATCTTTCCACCTTGCAAGAGTCAGCAGGCCCATTCAAAATTTCCGCGGAAATTTTTCTAGTATTATTCTTCTTCTTTTTATTATTTTTTTAATCTTCCACCGATTTTTCCGCAAGGGAATTCCCAGTTACCATGGCGACGCTATTCCCAAAAAACTCCCAAATAAAGTCCCATAGGAATGAATGGGAAAACGAAAGAGATCAACTCCAATCAAGCACCTTTTTCCAAGACACGCTGCGCGCGCATACGTTAACCGACCGATGTGAAAATTAGCTCATTTTGTTGGAATTTTTGTCATCTTTAGCTCAGTGTCAAAAAAAAATTAAGGAATGAAAGCTCTCCCCCCTGTGCGGGTTCAAAGACAGTGAGCAAAGGGGTGAAAGTCGCCTATTTAGAGTGTGACTAATTAAGGCTTCAGTGACGGGAACCAAAAAATCTATTTCCAAAAGTTTCACTTCAACTCATCACCATGGCCACAATCTTTGCTCACTAGACATCAAATTGGCACATTTTGTAGCCACAAGCCTCTGCTTTCTGAAAAACTAAGTTTTATTTGGCTAAGGTGTCATTTAGTACCTTTATTTTCACTTTAAGCGAGGAGAAGTCGGACTATTTCGATCTCTTTTCAATGTTATTTTCGCCGTTTTTCCCTCTTTATTTTCGATCAATCATAAGTTTTCAACCTGCTCCTAAGTTGGTCATTTTTCATCCGATTAAAAAACTGAGAACATGCTCGCGTTCCCCAAACCCTTGCCGTTCTAACGAGCCATTTCTGGAATCTGCATCTTCAACCGTTAGGTCGTGAGAGGCTTTTGTTTGAGGTGAGCGTATCCTATACAAAATCAATGGAATGTGGGTGCGTGACGTCTCGCAACAAGTTAAAATCAAATGTGTGTGCGTGAATGATCTGTCGTTTTTGCATAGCAACTGCCTCAGCCAATCATCTCTCACTGTTGAGCTCAACTCAGCCCCTTTTTTTCTTGGTGTACTCAAGGCTTGGCCTATATACGACTACTACTATTGCAAATACTATTACTACTACTACTATCTTGGCCAATTGATTAGGTACACCCAGGATTCTGGTCAATTAATTAGGTACACCCTGGATTCTCGCCACTCCGCCCACCCAGGGCGGCGGCCATCTTGGCCAATTAATTAGGTACACCAAGGATTCTCTCCCCTCTGCCCACCCGGGGCGGCGGCCATCTTGGCCAATTGATTAGGTATGACCAGGATTCTCGCCACTCCGCTCGCCGAGGGCGGCGGCCATCTTGGCCAATTGATTAGGTACAGCCAGGACTTTTCAGTCACAAAATGTTTTTATTTGATTATTTTCCAAATTTGTAGCGTGACTATTACTGTGTTTTTTGCTGATTATGGTTTATTATTTAATACTAAAAATTGTCCATTTCCTTTGCTAAAGTAAATGTTTTCTTTTGTGATATTGATGAGTTCTTAAAGATGCACAAACAGTGACTGTGCGCATGTTGTCTCCACAGTTTCCTCAGGGCACACATAGACATATAAAAGGAATTTGTAAGCTGTTAATAAAATTTGGTTAATGGTGTAAATCAACAAATTCAAATTGGAAGGTTCATTTAACTAGATTGTTTTATGTTCAATATACTTAAAAAAAAAAAAAAATCAGTGACATGTACAATGTAGCCAATAATAAAATATATAATACTGGATATTTTGTAGAAACATTTCATCACTTGTAAAGATTTGTCTGTGTTGAATAATTTAGACAGGTGATAATTGCTGAAATTAAAATAACAGATTCATCACATCATTTTAAATGCATAGTAATTAAAATATGTGTCACTCCCTTAACACTGAAAACAAAGATATGAATTAGACAATGGTTGGTTCTTTTTAGTGGTTAAAAAAGTGGATGTTTGAATTACAATTTTTATCTTTTTATATGTATTTATTTTTTTATGTTGATGTGCAAAAAACACATACAATTGGTCAAGCAGCGCATCCACTACCAGACAGCCTGTCCTGTATGTAGCAGTATGTCCTACTCGCAACCCGCGAGTGTTGTATGACACAATCCGCATTATTGAACCTTGCAGCTGCACGCAGCGCAGTTGCCCCCTTAAACTGGTCTAATAATGGAAATTTGGACGTTTGTGGATCAATTCAGATTTGTCCCCGTCTGAATCAGAAAGAATCTGAAATTTTCCCACCCCTAGTGTTAACGTCATGACGGCTTTTGACATTTGGTGAATCAAAGGTTAATATAGTACAGAACGTTGAAAATAATGCGGAACTAAGAAGCACGGTACCAGTCCTCTTCGGGATACTTTGGAAAGCGCACACACCAACACACGCATTGTGCGCTGATGAAAACAAATATGGATGACCATCATCTTGTCACGAGGGTGGTGTTTGAGGACCCAAACGCCGGGCAGCAGAGATGAGGAGGCACAGGCGAGCTCCAAAAAAAGGTTTATTTTAATCGAGCAAAAACAAGGAGGCAAACTAGGCACAGGTCAAAAAGAACAAAACAGAACAAAGTCCAGACCCAGAGTGGGGCTTGACATGGCAAGACATAAACTGATTGCTGTAGTTGCTGCATAATGTCTAACCAATAATTTGAGCCGAGCTACGTTATAACTACAGTATAAGGATGCAATATTCATCAGCCTACACCTGCCACCAGCTGATATCCAATACACCACGTTTTACAATTATTCTCTTTTTCTTTCACCAAATACCTAATGTATAGATAACGTAATACTGTACACTAGGCATGGGACGAGACAGAAATCCCACGAGACCAGATGTCTCACAAGAATGAGTCCACGAGAATGAGATGAGATTTGTAACAAAAAGATGGCTAATATAAATCTTCCAGTTCAAGGCAACGACGAGTCAAGTCGTCATAGGCCGTGACACGCTGCCGAGAATAACTTCAAAATAAGAGCCTAGCAAGGCATTGATGTCCATATATTATTGGTATAGTAAGGTTTATTTTGAAGATGGCCTTCTCACTGCGTTTTCCCGTCATAAAAAAGTTGCTGCGACTGTCTTCCTGACAGTGTACGCTAAATGTGACCTGCTCCAAAAAAAAAAGGGTCCGCATGACGGTGCCATTAGTTTTGAGTTTGGGGCAAAAAAAAAAAAAAAAAAGATAGTTTAGACAAAAATGTCGATTTTGAAAATTTCCAAAAAATAGCTTCCTTAATGTCTCTATTATTATTTCCCAGCATCATCAAAGTTAAATTTGTAATAGAAATGAATGAAAATAAGTCATTATTGGAACAATTTGGGCAACGTGTTTTTAGCTAGTAGCCCGTCTCGGAAACCTGCCTCAAAATAACCAAGAGTTCCTCGCCTCTAACGTCACTTAACAAATAATTTATATTAATGGAAACCAAAAAAAAGTAAAAAAATAAATAAAAATACACCATAATGTGACCCTTCAGCATGAAAGTGAACAGAAGACACACATCATAACAACGGCATCCAACATTGGAGTAGAACAGCTAAATGTCATCAGTCCGGGGCGAAGGTTTGTAATCCAAACAGTGATAATCTCCAATTCTGGGATCTCTTTCTTAAACAAATATATTTCTACTTTTAATTTAAATGAATGGATTCATGAGCTAAAGCATTTCACATTGGCGAGGGTGAAACTCAAGCGAGAAGCCAAGCAGTTTCCACCAGAGCAGAGTGACAGACTAGTATAAAAGTTGTTAAATACATTGTATGTAATAATGTAGGCTAATGTAATAATGTATTGTATGTAATGTATATATTGTACATAATGTAATAGGGCTGGGTATCGATTCTAATTTCCTCAATCGATTTGATTTCGATTCACAGGAGTTCAGTTCGATTCGATTTAGATTTTTCCCAATTCGATCCGCTTCGATTCAATCAATATTGCTTAATTATGGAACATCAATTCTTCTTAAAAATCAAGGGAATGATTAAAAACGCCACAAACAACTTTCAAATTAAATTATTTTGAGGTCGTAACTGGTTAAATGATTTAGTTTAATGAAAGTAACACAAGTTTTAATCACTTAAGTGTTACACAAACATTGATGAAAATATTTCCATAATTCTAATTTAATAATTCTAAATAAAGATTCTGAATGGACTCAAAGTTCAACCAATTAGGTCTTTCATAAATGTAAAAAAAGACTTTTAAATTAATGTGAACAATATGAAACAAGTGAAGTGTACAACTTGAGTGGGTTACAAAAACTTTCCAAGAAAACAGTAAGATACCTAAAAAATGGCCTTGAAAATTATATTTTCTTAAAATAATTGATTCATGGTTTTATGAATCGATATCAGGCTCAAAAAGGAAAATCGATTCAATATCGATTATTCAATTTTTTTTAAACAAATTTCATCGTGCCAACATTAAAATTGGTGTAACTTTGTATATTTTTTAGGTACGCCCATGTATTTAAATCATTTTAAAGGAAAATAAGTGTAGAATTTGAATATATGAATATCTAAATTTGTATTTATTAAAAATTTTTCTTAACCAATTAGCACACTTTTGTCACAAATAAGCAGATTTATGCCTCGGAAAAAAATACATCTCGTGCTTTGCAGGATGATAAATCTCGTGTCATTCTAATCCCGCAAATTCTCGTATTACGAATTCTCATCCCATCCCTACTATACAAAAATAAAACTGGGATATTTAACATGTTTTTCTCTTTTCGGATCGGTAACCTTCCACATCTATACTTTGCACATTGTACACCATAAAAAACACCGACAATGGAAGTTCAAACACACAACTGTCCAAATGCATTCAGCCAAAAGTCTTTAGTGAATGTCTAGGTCTTAGATGAAACCGGTTGTAACTGCTGCATATCTTACCAATAATTTCAGCCTAGTTACATTAAAACTACAGTTTAAGGATGCATTGTTAGCAGTTCATCCATCCTCGCCACTAGCTAATATCCACCTCATGTTTTCCATTATCCCATAGATACAGTTGGTTTCACTTTTTTTCTCACCAAAAACCCAATGTATAGATTAGGAAACACTTTACATTCATAAACTAAAATTGAATACATTTTACGTTACTTAAACTTTGCACATTCTACACTAGAACAATATCTACAAGGGAAGCTCAAACCCTCAAGTGCACACTGTCCCCAGCCAAAAGACTTTAATTATTGTCTCTCTCAATGTCTTAGATGAAGCCTGTTGTAGCTGTTGCATAATTTACTAATAGTTTAAGCCTAGTTACGTTATTACTACAGTAGATGCATTACTCGCAGTTCATGACACGACGTGGCAGATTTAGGACTCAGACGCAGAGATAGGAGTTTGAGGCCAAGGCAGATATTTATTAAACAAAAACAGCTAATATCCACCTCATAACCTTTGTCATTATCTTATAACCAAAGACATTTTCACCTAATGTATAGATAAACAAAGTAATGCTGTACATTCCTTTAGTATAATGAAATAAATAACATGCTTTTCTCTTTTATTTACTTTTCAGCTACCAACGCCCCAGGTAACCTCCCACACCTCTTTGCACATTGCGCACCAGAATAATGATTTGCAAGGGAAGCTAAACACACCCATTTGCCTCCAGTAATAAGTTGTTTGCGAATGCCTAAAGGTCTAATGAGAAATTTGATGTAGTCTAACCATTAACTGGAGCCTAGGTTAGCTAGACGTTATAACTACGGTGAACAGATGGATTATTAGCAGTTCATCTGGCTGCCACTAACTAATATCTACCTCACAACCGTTGTCATTATCTCATAACCTAAGTCGTTTTTTTCCCTCCAAATACTCATGTATAGACAAGGTAATACTGTATATTCCTCAAGTATAATGGAATAAATAATGTTTTTCTCTTTTATTTACTTTTCAGATGCAAGTAAGTCACCAAACCTACACTTTGCACATTGTACACCACAACTGCTATCTACAAGGGAAGCTCAAACCCTCAATTGCACACTGTCCCCAGCCAAAATACTTCAGTTATTGTCTCTCTCAAAGTCTTAGATGAAGCCGGATGGCTACGTTATTACTACAGTAGATGGATTATTAGCAGTTCATCTGGCTGCCACTAACTAATATCTACCTCACAACCGTTGTCATTATCGCATAACCTAAGTCGTTAGCACATTGTACACCAGAAAATGATCTATTGTACATGGGAAGCTCAAACATTAAGTACTCAACTGCATCCAGCCAAAGGAGTCAGAATTTTCCAAATAACTGTTTCAGTTGATTCATAATATATTTTTGTTTGTTTTGTTTTATTCATTTTTTCCTTTCGAACACATTATTACAGGTTACATCGATCACATCATATCATTTGTAACAATGACATACGAAAGAAGGGCTGACGGGTAGAAGCCATGGCTTATTAGTAACCCGTCCCCATCGATTCTTGCTCTACGCACGAATAAGTGGTTAAGAAAATGAATGGATGATTTTACTACGACATACTATATTTGTGTATTTAAATCAAATAAGTAAATGATGTAGAATAAAGGAAACGGTTGTAAACTAGATTATAGTGAATTGCTGTAAAAGTAAATACAGTAACTAATTTATATACAGTAAATACTTGTAAAAAAGGCAATAATGTACTGAGATTTTACAAGAATTAGCTGGCAACTTTTTTGCCACTTATTTCTTGTAAATTCTAGAGTCAATTCGTTACAGTGCAGCCAAACTTTTGTTGTAGTTGATTCATAATATCGTTTCAAGAATTTACGGCTAGCTAGCTACATTACAACTATAATTTTAGCATGTATTATTATCAGGGACTTGCGGTCAGAGGCAGGTAGGGGAGGCTCCTTTACCTTACTCCGTCCTGCGTGTGAAGAGTAAAATAATAATGATTATTATTATTATTACATGAAATAGCCTAGCTATGTTATAACTACAATGTAAGGATGCACTACTTGCCGTTCATCTAGCTGCCACTTCTCAACCTTCATCATTATCTCATAACCAAAATCATTTCCACTTTTTTTCACAAAATCCTAATGTATAACCAATGCTGTACATTCCTCAAGTATAATGGGATAAATAACATGTTTTTCTCTTTTATTTCCTTTTCAGCTAACGACGACATAAGTAAAGTCCCACACCTACACTTTGCACATTGTACACCAGAACAGTGATCTACTTGGAAAGCTCAAACCCTCAAGTGCCATTGCCTCAGAAACATGGAACACACATAGAAAATTATCGGGAACACTGATCCTAACTGAAAAAATTATTTACTGATTTTAACACGGATTGGTTTGTTACAACTTACAAACAGACATGCAGTTATGTTACCAGTGGTTACATTTATAATCGGGGCTTTCATAACCAGGTTAGCAAAAAATAAAAAACGTCTACGATGGGAGAACTTGTTTTAAAGTACTAGTAGCTTGTTTTCAATCAAGATGTTGCTTTAAGTGTAAAAACTATAGAACAGATCGATGAACTTCGTCTTGATAAATCACATGTTTACATCGATCTGATGAAGGTAGCGGAGCATGTACACGGAAGATCGGAATATGCAAGTAGTTGACCAGAAATCTTCATTCTGGAATGTAAAGCCTTTTTATTTATTTTTTACAGTGTGGTGTTGATTAAAGCACAATTAAAAGCTTTGAAAACAAATGTTCCAATTAAGGTAAAAATTGAAATAGAGGCTAATATTCTATTTTGGATTCATAGTTTTATTCTTGACTTCAAAAAAGCCCATGCCTCACCAGTCACATCATTGATTAATTAGTCGATCATTTTCCTTGCCATCATCAACTAATATATAAAGCTCTCAATTTCCCACATTCTACCACACAGTAATTTTAACAAATGTTTTGTCGGGCTTTTTCTTGAAAGGAACAAAATCTATTTTGACTACTACCACTCAGATGTGAAATAATAGAATTGTTGTCTTTTGTTGGTAGTTCTCCAAGAGGAACCCACTGGAGGAGGAAGAGGTACTGTGACATCACACGCACATGTGCTCACATGGTCCATGTACTGCCAATCACTGGGAGCAAATCTACTTGTTCATCAAAAACAACTAGCATTGCTGTGCCTTCACCAGTAGATGCCAGCAAAGCACAAATGGTTGCTATCACTCATGCGCTGTGAGAAAATGCTGTGAAAACTCACAAACAGACTCAGAAGCGTCTATATGTTATTCCACTTAATGGTTATAGTAGTCTAGATATCACTTTAATTGGGCTGATGACATAATATTGCCACTCAAAGAGAAAAACAGCAGTTTTCCATCGACATTATGCATAATTTTGTTGTTGCAAGTCACGTTCAACTAAAGAGTAAAGAAATAAGTAATTTAGTTGTTGTGTTTCTTCGTATTGCCCAACAGTGTACGGGCATATAAAAGCTCAGGTTATCCATGCCCTGGGAGTTAACGTGACAGAGATCATCCAACAAGTAAGTGCATGCAATACATGACGCGCCCAGCAAAGAAGTACACATTCTTGCTCTTATTATGAATGTTTGTTCTCTCACAGTTCCTCATTGATTTAACCAGTGGAATATGCCCGGAATGCGAAATTGAGATCAATACAACGGTAACCCAACAGCAGATCCTGGCCTTAGCCTGATGGAGTTCTAACTTCTCCATGTGCAACAGAGGAGATGCCAAGTGTTCCAGTTTATCAAGAGTGGCGTATGCTTGCCATGCACATAGGGAGGACTTAAAGGCATGCTCAACTAAATCTGACAATAAAAGAGTATACCGGCATATTGCTATGAGAAAAACTTCTTCTTTTTTTCAGATCTGGAATGACATGCAGGACAAACATAGTACCAGAATATTATTCATATTTTGAGTGAGTTGATTTTTCTGGACAAATAAGTTTTTGCACTTAATTTTGGTTTGCTGTGAATCCAATTTGTGCCATCCTTGAGCTTGAACTGTCTTTTTTATGTACGAGGGTATGAGGTTATTCTTTGATTATTTAAACCCTTTATGTTGAAGGCTATTTTTTTTTTTAATACATGGGCCATTGAGAGATGCATTTGTCAGACGAGGCCCATTGAATTATCATGTGGTGCAACCAAAAAGAAATAGCCAATGTGGGACTTTTATTTTGAAATACATTTAAAGACAGGAGTTTGTATCATCCACAAGACAACCAAGAACCCATGGAAGCATCTATCAGGTTTGTCTCACAACTATGTAAAATAAATAAATAAATAACTTTTTAGCAACATGTATGTATTTGGACATCATGTGGTATTACCTGAAAAAAATGTTTATATATATTTTTCCCCAACAAATTTATATTTTTATTATAATTTTACTTGATGTTTTGTTTAGTTTCGATGGTGAATGTAGCCACAACATGGCTAAAGGAGCTTGGGGGGGGGAGTGGTTATTGGCCCAAAGTGCCCCTTTATCTATTTATTTATAGTTTAAAAAAAAAATATATATATATATATATATATATATATATATATATATATATATATATATATATATATTATGATTTGTTTTTCCTTTGTTTGTGAAAGTAATTTTGTTGCCTTGCAAGACTAAAATTCAGCAACATAATTTGCATAAAACAAATGATTATGATCTTGGATGACGCGCTCTCATTCGAAGCCAGGTCGCTCACCGCTCCACCTTCTGTCAGGAAGTTGTTCGCCATAAAGTTGGCTCTGAGGGTACGAGGAACATGTATCCCACACTTTCATAAAGACCACGATCCTTCCCATCCACTTTCGCCACTGCAAAAATCTCCGGTGACCGGTGTACTGCTTCTGCTACAACTACTGATGCGTGTAAGGTACACAGAATATGTCGGAATTTGTATCTAGCTCAGAATTTTACTAAACCCCCCTTCCTGAAGACTCCAACTCAGCAAGGCAGACATTGTATTGATGCTATCCGCTAATCATGTAAACAATGAAGTCACACGTTTTGTTATACTTTAACAAGGGCTGGCAAGCGCTAGGGGCACGTAGGTCTGGGTTGCGAGCAGCACGGGTCTAACCGCGCTGTAAATAAATAAATAATGAAGCTTCTGCTCAATGCGAAAAATAAAACAACTCTCAGTAGATGTTTGTAACTTTTTTTCTGTTAAGCTATATAAGTCTTGTAGTATGTATGTACTCAATTATAGCTGAATTGAAATGTACTTTAAAGGGATAGTTCGGGGGTTTGGACACGAATCTGTATGGCAGCCGCCATCCTCACCTAAAGTGGTGTGGATCAGCACTGACAGTGTCCTGTGACTCGAGACATGGTTTGGTGTCGGTACCGGATGTGATCGGTCTGCTAGATTGTATCGGGGTCGCCTACAGATGATGTCACGCTACAGGATTGGCTGGAAATTGTCCATTGACATTTGTTCAATAAAGTTATATGATAAAAAAATTTGACGGTAAAACATTGGAAAGAAATGATTAAATATGTTATTGAAATATACAAATGAATGGACGGAAATTGTAAAAACGTGAATAAACCTAAGAATATAAAAGCAAGATACTTGAAGATTAAAGAAATAATAAAATTGATAGAAGCGCCTTCGCGCTTGCCGGTGACGTCACTAATGCAGCGCTAGCTAAATGCGCGATTTACTTCGGTTTGGTTTCTTTTTTACTATCTTGGCCAATTGATTAGGTACACCCAGGATTCTGGTCAATACATTAGGTACACCCTGGATTCTTGCCACTCCGCCCACCCAGGGCGGCGGCCATCTTGGCCAATTAATTAGGTACACCTTGGATTCTCGCCACTCCGCCCACCCAGGGCGGCGGCCATCTTGGCCAAATAATTAGGTACACTAAGGATTCTCTCCCCTCCGCCCACCCGGGGCAGCGGCCATCTTGGCCAATTGATTAGGTACAGCCAGGACTTTTCAGTCACAATTTTTTTTTATTTGATTCTTTTCCAAATTTGTAGCGTGTGACTATTACTGTGTTTTTTTTGCTGATTATGGTTTATTATTAAATACTATAACTTGTCCATTTCCTTTGCTAAAGTAAATGTTTTCTTTTATAATATTGATGAGTTCTTCAAGATGCGCAAACAGTGACTGTGCGCATGTTGTCTCCACAGTTTCCTCAGGGCACACATACACATATAAAAGTAATTTGTAAGATGTTAATTTTAAACCCTAGTTTTAAACCCTAACCCTAATAAAAAAGCCTAGTTTGAAACCCTAACACTAATATAAAACCCTAGTTTGAAACCCTAACCCTAATGTAAAACCCTAGTTTGAAACCCTAACCCTAGTTTAAAATCCTATTTTGTAACCCTAACCCTAGTTTAAAACCCTACTTTGAAACCCTAACCCTAGTTTCAAACCCTACTTTGAAACCCTAACCCTAGTTTAAACCCCTACTTTGAAACCCTAACCCTAGTTTTAAACCCTACTTTGAAACCCTAACCCTAGTTTAAAACCCTACTTTGAAACCCTAACCCTAGTTTAAAACCCTACTTTGAAAACTTAACCCCTAGTTTTAAACCCTACTTTGTAACCCTAACCCTAGTTTAAAACCCTACTTTGTAACCCTACCCCAAGTTTAAAACCCTTCTTGAAACCCTAACCCTAATCCAAACCCCTACTTTGAAACCCTAACCCTAGTTTAAAACCCTAACCTTACTTTGTAACCCTAACCCTAGTTAAAAACCCCTACTTTGAAACCCATACCCTAGTTTAAAACCCTACTTTGAAACCCTAACCCTAAAATAAAACCCTTGTTTGAAACCCTAACCCTAATATAAAACCCTAGTTTGAAACCCTAACCCTAGTTTAAAACCCTACATTAAAACCCTAACCCTAGTTTAAAACCCTATTTTGAAACCCTAACCATAGTTTTAAACCCTACTTTGAAACCCTAACCCTAGTTCAAACCCCTACTTTGAAACCCTAACCCTAGTTTAAAACCCTACTTTGTAACCCTAACCCTTGTTTAAAACCCTACTTTGTAACCCTAACCCTAGTTTAAAACCCTACTTTGTAACCCTAACCCTAGTTTAAAACCCTAATTTGAAACCCTAACCCTAGTTTTAAATCCTACTTTGAAACCCTCACTCTAGTTTAAAACCCTATTTTGAAACCCTAACCCTAGTTTAAAACCCTACTCTGAAACCTTAAACCTAGTTTAAAACCCTACTTTGAAACCCTAACCCTAGTTTTAAACCCTACTTTAAAACCATAACCCTAGTTTAAAACCCTACTCTGAAACCTTAACCCTAGTTTAAAACCCTAACTTGAAACCCTAACCCTAGTTTAAAACCCTACTTTGAAACTCTAACCCTAATTTAAAAACCCTAGTTTTAAACCCTAACCCTAATGTTAAACCCTATCTTAAAACCCTAACCCTAATATAAAACCCTAGTTTGAAACCCTTACACTAATATAAAACCCTACTTTGAAACCCTAACCCTAGTTCAAACCCCTACTTTGAAAACCTAACCCTAGTTTAAAACCCTACTTTGTAACCCTAACCCTAGTTTAAAACCCTACTTTGAAACCCTAACCCTTGTTTAAAACCCTACTTTGAAACCCTAACCCTAGTTTAAAACCCTACTTTGAAACCCTAACCCTAGTTTAAAACCCTACTTTGAAACCCTAACCCTAGTTAAAAACCCTACTTTGAAACCCTAACCCTAGTTTTAAACCCTACTTTGAAACCCTCACCCTAGTTTAAAACCATACTTTGTAACCCTAACCCTAGTTTAAAACCCTTCTTTGAAACCCTAACCCTAGTTTAAAACCCTACTTTGAAACCCTATCCCTAGTATAAAACCCTACTTTGAAACCCTTACCCTAGTTCAAACCCCTACTTTAAAACCCTAACCCTAGTTTTAAACCCTACTTTGAAACACTAACCCTAGTTTTAAACCCTACTTTGAAACCCTAACCCTCGTTTTAAACCCTACTTTGTAACCCTAACCCTAGTTTAAAACCCTAACCCTAGTTTTAAACCCTACTTTAAAACCATAACCCTAGTTTAAAACCCTACTTTGAAACCCTAACACTAGTTTAAACCCCTACTTTGAAACCCTAACCCTAGTTTTAAAGCCTACTTTGTAACCCTAACCTTAGTTTAAGACCCTACTTTGAAACCCTAACCCTAGTTCAAACCCCTACTTTGAAACCCTAACCCTAGTTTAAAACCCTACTTTGAAACCCTAACCCTAGTTTGAAACCCAACTTTGAAACCCTAACCCTAGTTTAAAACCCTACTTTGAAACTCAAACCCTAGTTTAAAACCCTACTTTGAAACTCTGACCCTAATTTAAAAACCCTAGTTTTAAACCCTAACCCTAATGTAAAACCCTAGTTTTAAACCCTAACCCTAATGTAAAACCCTAGTTTGAAACCCTAACCCTAATGTAAAAGCCTAGTTTGAAACCCTAACACTAATATAAAACCCTAGTTTGAAACCCTAACCCTAATGTAAAACCCTAGTTTTAAACCCTAACCCTAGTTTAAAACCCTATTTTGTAACCCTAACTCTAGTTTAAAACCCTACTTTGAAACCCTAACCCTACTTTCAAACCCTACTTTGAAACCCTAACCCTAGTTTAAAACTCTACTTTGAAACCCTAACCCTAATTTATAAACCCTAGTTTTAAACCCTGACCCTAATGTAAAAACCCTAGTTTTAAACCCTAACCCTAATGTTAAACCCTACTTTGAAACCCTAACCCTAAGTTAAAACCCTACTTTGAAACACTAACCATAGTTTTAAACCCTACTTTGAAACCCTAACCCTAGTTTTAAACCCTACTTTGTAACCCTAAACCTAGTTTAAAACCTTAACTCTAGTTTAAAACCCTAGTTTGTAACCCTAACCCAAGTTTAAAACCCTAACCCTAGTTTTAAACCCTAACCCTAGTTTTAAACCCTACTTTAAAACCATAACCCTAGTTTAAAACCCTACTTTGAAACCATAACCCCTAGTTTTAAACCCTACTTTGTAACCCTAACCCTAAATTTAAAGCCTACCTTGAAACCCTAACCCTAGTTTAAAACCCTACTTTGAAACCCTAACCCTAGTTTAAAACCCTACTTCGTAACCCTACCCCAAGTTTAAAACCCTTCTTTGAAACCCTAACCCTAGTTTGAAACCCTACTTTGTAACCGTAACCCTAGTTTAAAACCCTACTTTGAAACCCTAACCCTAGTTTAAAACCCTACTTTGAAACCCTAACCCTAGTTTTAAACCTTACTTTGAAACCCTCGTCCTAGTTTGAAACCCTACTTTGAAACCCTAACCTTAGTTTAAAACCCTACTTTGAAACACTTACCCTAGTTTTAAACCCTACTTTGAAACCCTAACCCTCGTTTTAAACCCTACTTTGTAACCCTAACCCTAGTTTAAAACCCTAACCCTAGTTTTAAACCCTACTTTAAAACCATAACCCAAGTTTAAAAGCCTACTTTGAAACCCTAACCCTAGTTTAAAACCCTTCTTTGAAACCCTAACCCTAGTTTAAAACCCTACTTTGAAACCCTAACCCTAGTTTTAAAGCCTACTTTGTAACCCTAACCTTAGTTTAAGACCCTACTTTGAAACCCTAACCCTAGTTCAAACCCCTATTTTGAAACCCTAACCCTAGTTTAAAACCTTACTTTGAAACCCTAACCCTAGTTTAAAACCCTACTAAGTAACTCTAACCCTAGTTTAAAACCCTAGTTTAAAACCCTAACCCTAGTTTTAAACCCTACTTTAAAACCCTAACCCTAGTTTAAAACCCTACTAAGTAACCCTAACCCTAGTTTAAAACCCTAGCTTAAAACCCTAACCCTAGTTTTAAACCCTACTTTGAAACCGTAACCCTAGTTTAAAAACATACTTTGTAACCCTAACCCTAGTTTAAAACACTTCTTTGAAAACTTAACCCTAGTTTAAAACCCCTACTTTGAAACCCTAACCCTAGTTTAAAACCCTACTTTGAAACCCTAACCCTAATGTAAAAGCCTAGTTTGAAACCCTAACACTAATATAAAAACCTAGTTTGAAACCCTAACCCTAATGTAAAACCCTAGTTTGAAACCCTAACCCTCGTTTAAAACCCTATTTTGTACCCCTTACCCTAATTTTAAACCCAAGCTTGAAACCCTAACCCTAGTTTAAAACCCTTCTTTGAAACCCTAACCCTAGTTTTAAACCCTACTTTGAAACCCTAACCCTCGTTTTTAACCCTACTTTGTAACCCTAACCCTAGTTTAAAACCCTATTCCTAGTTTTAAACCCTACTTTAAAACCATAACCCTAGTTTAAAACCCTACTTTGATACCCTAACCCTAGTTTAAAACCCTAACACTAGTTTAAAACCCTACTTTGAAACCCTAACCCTAGTTTAAAACCCTACTTTGTAACCCTAACCCTTGTTTAAAACCCTACTTTGTAACCCTAACCCTAGTTTAAAACCCTACTTTTTAACCCTAACCCTAGTTTAAACCCCTACTTAGAAACCATGACCCTAGTTTAAAACCTTTCTTTGAAACCCTAACCCTAGTTTTAAACCCTACTTTGAAACCCTTACCCTAGTTTAAATCCCTACTTTGTAACACTTACCCTAGTTTAAAACCCTACTTTGAATTCCTAACCCTAGTTTAAAACCCTATGTTAAAACCCTAACCCTAGTTTAAAACCCTACTTTGAAACCCTAACCCTAGTTTAAAACCCTACTTTGAAACCCTAACCCTAGTTTAAAACCCTACTTTGTAACCCTACCCCAAGTTTAAAACCCTTCTTTGAAACCCTTACCCTAGTTTAAAACCCTACTTTGAAACCCTAACCCTAGTTTAAAACCCTACTTTGAAACCCTAACCCCTAGTTTTAAACCCTACTTTGTAACCCTAACCCTAGTCGTAACCCCTACTTTGAAACCATAACCCTACTTTAAAACCCTACTTTGAAACCCTAACCCTAGTTTAAAACCCTACTTTGAAACCCTAACCCTAGTTTGAAACCCTACTTTGAAACCGTAACCCTTATTTAAAACTCTACTTTGAAACCCTAACCCTAGTTTAAAACCCTACTTTGAAACCCTAACCCTAGTTTTAAACCCTACTTTAAAACCCTAACCCTAGTTTTAAACCCTACTTTGTAACCCTAACCCTAGTTTAAAACCCTACTTTGAAACCCTAACCCTAGATTTAAATCCTACTTTGAAACCCTCACCCTAGTTTAAAACCCTATTTTGAAACCCTAACCCTAGTTTAAAACCCTACTTTAAAACCATAACCCTAGTTTAAAACCCTACTTTGAAACCCCAACCCTTGTTTAAAACCCTACTTTGAAACCCTAACCCTAGTTTAAAACCCTACTTTGAAACTCTAACCCTAATTTAAAAACCCTAGTTTTAAACCCTAACCTTAATGTAAAACCCTAGTTTGAAACCCTAACCCTCATGTAAAACCCTAGTTTGAAACCCTAACCCTAATGTAAAACCCTAGTTTGAAACCCTAACCCTAATGTAAAACCCTAGTTTGAAACCCTAACCCTAAATTGAAACCCTAGTTTTAAACCCTAACCCTAATGTAAAACCCTAGTTTGAAACCCTAACAATAATATAAAACCCTAGTTTGAAACCCTAACCCTAATGTAAAACCCTAGTTTGAAACCCTAACCCTAGTTTAAAACCCTATTTTTAAACTGTTCAGCTCATTGAAATGTTAGTTAAAATCAAATGTGTGTGCGTGAATGTGCATGTTTCTTTAAGGGACAGTAAGATACTTTTAGTTGATTATGGTTAACTTCCACATTTATTGACCGATTGATGTTCAGCTCATTTACATTTAAAAAAAATAATAAGTTTAAAAAAACACACACAATACACACACATTATTATTATTTTTAAATGAAATGGAATGGACTGCTATTTAAATAGTGCTTTTTTAGCTATACTGCCTGGTCTGTCACTTTTGCATAGCAACTGCCTCAGCCAATCATCTCTCACTGTTGAGCTCAACTCAGCCCCTTTTTTTCTTAGTGTACTCAAGGCTTGGCCTATCTACGACTACTACTATTGCAAATACTATTACTACAACTACTATCTTGGCCAATTGATTAGGTACACCCAGGATTCTGGTCAATTCATTAGGTACACCCTGGATTCTTGCCTCTCCGCCCACCCAGGGCGGCGGCCATCTTGGCCAAGTAATTAGGTACACCCTGGATTCTCGCCACTCCGCCCACCCAGGGCGGTGGCCATCTTGGCCAATTAATTAGGTACACTAAGGATTCTCTCCCCTCTGCCCACCCGGGGCGGCGGCCATCTTGGCCAATTGATTAGGTACAGCCAGGACTTTTCAGTCACAAAATGTTTTTATTTGATTATTTTCCAAATTTGTAGCATGTGACTATTACTGTGTTTTTTTGATGATTATGGTTTATTATTAAATACTATAAATTGTCCATTTCCTTTGCTAAAGTAAATGTTTTCTTTTGTGATATTGATGAGTTCTTAAAGATGCACAAACAGTGACTGTGCGCATGTTGTCTCCACAGTTTCCTCAGGGCACACATAGACATATAAAAGGAATTTGTAAGATGTTAATAAAATTTGGTTAATGGTGTAAATCAACAAATTCAAATTGGAAGGTTCATTTAACTAGATTGTTTTATGTTCAATATACTTTTAAAAAAAAATCAGTGACATGTACAATGTAGCCAATAAAAAAATATATAATACTGGATATTTTGTAGAAACATTTCATCATTTGTAAAGATTTGTCTGTGTTGAATAATTTAGACAGGTGATAATTGCTGAAATTAAAATAACAGATTCATCAGATTTTTTTAAATGCATAGTAATTAAAATATGTGTCACTCCCTTAACACTGAAAACAAAGATATGAATTAGACAATGGTTGGTTCTTTTTAGTGGTTAAAAAAGTGGATGTTTGAATTACAATTTTTATCTTTTTATATGTATTTATTTTTTTATGTTGATGTGCAAAAAACACATACAATTGGTCAAGCAGTGCATCCACCACCAGACAGCCTGTCCTGTATGTAGCAGTATGTCCTACTCGCAACCCGCGAGTGTTGTATGACACAATCCGCATTATTGAACCTTGCAGCTGCACGCAGCGCAGTTGCCCCCTTAAACTGGACTCCTCCTCGGATGCAGCGCGCTCCAACCTCACCATCGGGCTGCAACCCATCTTGTGATAGTTGGGACTTCGCGTTGTCTTCTCTCGCGCGGTTTTTTCTAATCCTAACCCTGATTGGTCCGCTTTTTTCCCTGTCTGTGCTGTGGCCAATGACATTCGCTTGATTTTGGAAGGTTCTAGACGACGGACCCCTCTTGCTGATAGTTGGAGTTCGTGTTGTCCTATCTATTTTCCCTGATTGGTCGTTTTCTGCTTGTCTGTGCTGTGGCCAATTAAAGACGCATGAATGAGACTATTTTAGAAGGTTCTCGACGACGGTCTCGTCCCATTTCATCTCGTCTGAGGTAAGTGTTGCACGGCAATTATTTTTAGTCTGATGTATAATGCTAAATAAGTGAGATTTTGCAAGTTTTCCCCCATCCTAAACTACATCACGTTAATACTGGCGATGTATTGAAACGTATTTGATGTGTTTGAACGTTGTGTTATCCGGCTGCTGTTTTAACAAGATAGGTAAAGTTAAGTGCTAGACATGGTAGCCTACATGCTAACTACACCTGCTAGCGCTAGCTAGAGCTAGCAGATCTCACTTTAAGGTTTTAATGTGCAGTAAAAGAAAACAAAAACAAAGAAAAGTTTGAGTAGGCTCTAAATCTCAATTGTGTATAGCCCTCGTTGCTACAATATACAGTAAGGCTTTTGTCTCGTCTGTCGTCGTTGTGGTGGTGGTGGGGGAGGGGGGCGTCGGTTGTTGAGTGGCGTGTCCTGCTCCACCGTGTCGCGGAGCGGCGCCGATGAGGGATTTTGGAAGTATTTTACACTGTTAAATGACCTTCATTGATTGACTACAGCACACATTTGTAAATTGTCAAAGCTGCCTTTATTTTCCCCCTTGAAAGATTACCGTTGGTTTCTGTAGCGATCGTTTTTTTCATGGCCATCCAGAATATCCATCCATTTTGCCAAACCGTTTCACCTCATGGAAATTAATCTAAAAGAAAAAAAAAGTAACAATGTTATTACAATACCGTTTTCTTTGTTAATAAGTAAACAAGGAAGTCTATAGTGGATCCATTTTTTTCTATTGTTGAGGATTTATTGAAGGCTCTGCTCACCCCATCCATTATTTATAATCAATGAACTATACAATGTGTGATGTTACTATACTTCAATTGATGACGGTTTCTTATTTTTATTACAATGACACCACTGCCTCATTAGACTCAATGTACATTTTTAATGTTTCATACACATCTGAGATTAACTACAAATTTTATCTTGAATGTTTTAGCGATGCACTGAGCACTGTGCGAATTGGAAAGCTGCTGACCGTGATACTTGGATTTCAAACCTTCAGCACCGCCTTGGACTTCCACCTCATCTACCTGCTTCCATCTTGCCCTCAAACAACATAATACATATATAAGATCTACATCACAGAGTCTAGAACGCAAATACAGCTGAACTTACACTCAACAGCACATTACAAACACTCTAATATCATTACTTTACTATTTTGTTGTGTTTAAATTGATTTCCTTTTTTTACTGCCAGTTTACTTTTGACTTTGTCTTGGGAAGTTTTTTTTCTTTTCTTTTTGCTTACAGTAAAGGTAGCTGTAGCAGCATGCCGCGGAAGGGGAAGCGTTCCGAGGCAGCCAAGCGCCGATGGAAGAAGCTGGACCTTGCTGCTCCGGAACTGAGCCCAAACATCGCACCCCAGCAGGTACTTTGCCTCTATTCAATTCTGCACTTGGCGGTGGTGTATTCTGTGTTGAGTTATTTTGAGTCACACTGCTAGGTCCTCAATGTGCTGTATATTTTGTTTTCAGCCTCGGTCCCCACCCTCTGCCACCAGTGATGGGACCACGATGCAGTCTCCAGTTTTTTATTTAGAAGGCCAGAGTCCGAACTTCAGCTCCAGCCAGTCGGCTCGCCACTGTGGACGCCCGCTCCCCACCGCATACCTCTACTGTGGCTGCCCACCAGGTATGTTCCACAGCAGGCAAAATGCAATTAACTTTGTTAATGTGCAATACACATTATTTCCGGCTACAAATATAGTCAAGCAGAAAAAAATGCTAAAATGCTTATGTAAAAAGCAGTCTGTGTATTCAAGACACTCAATAGTAATGTAAAAAAATCCTTTATTAAAAATGGACTACCAACATGTTTCAACACAAGATTGTCTTCACCAGGGCATAGTTTGACAAATATAGAGTGTATGACTGAGCGATATTTGTGCATTGCTTTATTCATGTCAAACTAATTCTGAATTTAATTGTGATGAAGTCTGTTTTCTACAAGATTTCAAAATTTTTACTGATGTCAAAAATAAACTCACTAACATTGATCACAAATTTGTGAGATGCCGAGCCCGGACACAGATATTTCACATGGTTTCTTTTAAATTACATAGACCAGATGTAAATAATAATAAATAAGACGGTTATATTTAACAACTAATGTTTTGTTTTAGACTTCATGTCTATCTAAACAGTATATGTCATTGTTTTGTCAAAAACATATTTCTATATACTTCCTTTATACTATAATCTAATCTGGTACAATCTGCTGCCTTTCTGCTCATGTATTTGATCAGAAAATTCTAGCAAAATTGAGCAATTGTGACTGTATTTCAGACACAAACAAAAGTATCAGTTAAGTCCTTGAATCTCTTTTGTGATTAAGAATTTCATTAATAAACCTGGCCTGAATTAACATCACTTGTATGTACAAAATACCTGGTCAATTTTAATTGAAACTAATTTAACCATTACAACCTATGTTTGCTTTTTACTCTATATTATGGTGACTGTCATGTTTTGGGTTCTGTTTTCCTTGTGTGTCTCCCTTGGTCTTGTTTAAGTGTGATCCTGCCCTTCCTCGTGTGATCCAATCAGTGCCCTCAGCCACTTGTGTCTTGCCCCAGGTGTGTCTTGTTGTGTCGTTAGTCTGTGTATTTAGTCTGCTGTCTCCCCTCTGTCTGTGTCGAGTCATTGTTGTATTTCCCCCTGTGATGCTGCCCGTTTTTGCCTTGAATTTTCCCCCCATGTCATGCTGCCCGTTTTGCCTTGTTTTCTCCATATTATGTTTTTCCGTGCAATTTAGATCTCACCTTTTGTTTTGTAGAAATTAAAATCCCCTTTTTGATTGAGCCTCTGCCTCCTCGCCCTGTCTTCCCGCATTTGGGTCCTCAAGCTTCCCCTCCTTGACAGAATGACCCGACCCGAGAAGGACCCAGCGGGAGCGCTGAAAGCCAAGATGTGGAATCAGGAGGCGCGCCTGTCACGCCATGAGGAGCTCCAGCACGCCATGGCCGCCCAATTGGACCTGCTGTCGTCCTTGATTGAGGGAGTCGTGCGTCGTTGGGCTTCAGCTGGTGGCGCTCGGAGTCACCAGCCCCAACTCCCCGAACCACGTCTGTCGCACCTTCAACTCTCCGAACCACGTCTGCCGCCGCAGTTCCCAGTCCCCGAACCACGTCTGCCGCCGCAGTTCCCAGTCCCCGAACCACGTCTGCCGCCGCAGTTCCCAGTCCCCGAACCACGTCTGCCGCCGCAGTTCCAAGTCCCCGAGCCACGTCTGCCGCCGCAGTTCCAAGTCCCCGAGCCACGTCTGCCGCCGCAGTTCCAAGTCCCCGAGCCACGTCTGCCGCCGCAGTTCCAAGTCCCCGAGCCACGTCTGCCGCCGCAGTTCCAAGTCCCCGAGCCACGTCTGCCGCCGCAGTTCCAAGTCCCCGAGCCACGTCTGCCGCCGCAGTTCCAAGTCCCCGAGCCACGTCTGCCGCCGCAGTTCCAAGTCCCCGAGCCACGTCTGCCGCCGCAGTTCCAAGTCCCCGAGCCACGTCTGCCGCCGCAGTTCCAAGTCCCCGAGCCACGTCTGCCGCCGCAGTTCCAAGTCCCCGAGCCACGTCTGCCGCCGCAGTTCCAAGTCCCCGAGCCACGTCTGCCGCCGCAGTTCCAAGTCCCCGAGCCACGTCTGCCGCCGCAGTTCCAAGTCCCCGAGCCACGTCTGCCGCCGCAGTTCCAAGTCCCCGAGCCACGTCTGCCGCCGCAGTTCCAAGTCCCCGAGCCACGTCTGCCGCCGCAGTTCCAAGTCCCCGAGCCACGTCTGCCGCCGCAGTTCCAAGACCCCGAGCCACGTCTGCCGCCTCCGCGGCAGCCCCAAGACCCCGTGCCACGTCTGCCGCCTCCGCGGCAGCCCCAAGACCCCGTGCCACGTCTGCCGCCTCCGCGGCAGCCCCAAGACCCCGTGCCACGTCTGCCGCCTCCGCGGCAGCCCCAAGACCCCGTGCCACGTCTGCCGCCTCCGCGGCAGCCCCAAGACCCCGTGCCGCGGCAGCCCCAAGACCCCGTGCCAAGGAGGTGCACGTCCCACTGCCGTCTTCTCCCTGTCTGGCGGCGCACGTTGTGGTCGCTCTTTGCTCCAGTGTGGTGTCCGGGGCGCCCTCCGGACTGGCGCCGCCGGGCTCCCCTCGTCTGGCGTCCGGGACGCCCCCCGGACTGGCCTTGATGGGTGTGCCAGGTTCCCGCCTCCGGGCCCCCCTCCGCCCGCCCTGTTTTTGGACCTTTTTGTGTTAGGGACCTTTGGGAGCCGTCCCTTGAGGGAGGGGTTCTGTCATGTTTTGGGTTCTGTTTTCCTTGTGTGTCTCCCTTGGTCTTGTTTAAGTGTGATCCTGCCCTTCCTCGTGTGATCCAATCAGTGCCCTCAGCCACGTGTGTCTTGTTGTGTCGTTAGTCTGTGTATTTAGTCTGCTGTCTCCCCTCTGTCTGTGTCGGGTCATTGTTGTATTTCCCCCTGTGATGCTGCCCGTTTTTGCCTTGAATTTTCCCCCCATGTCATGCTGCCCGTTTTGCCTTTTTTCTCCAGGTTATGTTTTTCCGTGCAATTTAGATCTCGCCTTTTGTTTTGTAGAAATTAAAATCCCCTTTTTGATTGAGCCTCTGCCTCCTCGCCCTGTCTTCCCGCATTTGGGTCCTCAAGCTTCCCCTCCTTGACAGACTGCACATGCCTACAATTGTGTAATGTCTATGCTTTATGTTTTAGGTGTCCCCTGTTTGTGCCAAGGCTCTGGTACCAGGTCAGTCATAATTTTAATTGCTTTTGCAGCAGTTTTACAATCGATTATTTTAAGCAATTCCAATATTTTGCAGGTTCATATACACTCAAAGTGGAACATGTACTTGTACTGTGCATTGTCAGCAATTGAAGTTGAGACTTGACATGGTATTCTGTGTGTGCATCATTTTAGGCAGAGGCACTGGCTGGCGCCACAGAGTTTGGGAATGGCCAGTTTCAGCTGTGACTGGGCGGAGGCACAAACTGGTCATTCCAGCACTGAACCAGGACAACACGGTATGTTTTATAATCAACTCTGCCTTTATAACAAATTAACAACCTTCATTTGTGTCTATTTTTTTTAAATTACTTCTTTCCTTTTTTCAATTACTACTTCTTTTTTTTTTCTTTTGTAACAGTTTGTCCTGGTTGTTGGTGACTCCCACCTGCGAGCCATTGACGATGGGGTTGTGAAGATTCCGGAGGGACGTTTCTTGTTTGCCGTGATGTCCACCCCGGGTGCCAGGGCCTCCGAGTTGCGTGCTGAGGTGCTGAATGCTGTTTTGCCTCGGTCACCCGAGGTGGTCTGCATTTTGGCTCCCAGCAACAACTTGGGCCGCCCCATCGCTGTTGCTGGCCACTTCCCGCTGTCACATCTTCACTTGGTGTAGAGACGGGGTAAGTACATTAGTTGCTGCAAAAAACAAACAAACATTTTATTAGTGCTCCTCCTATCAAAAGTATGTTTGTAGATGTATAATATTTTTTCTGATCATGTCTGGAAGGTACACCTCAGTGACAGCGATGGGATGTCGGTGCTTGCGCGGTTGCTGTGGGCTGCCGTCAACCTGCGGATGGAGAGGACTGCACCACCTGCACCGGCTGCTCCTCAGCGTTCGCCACCAGCTCGAGTGTTCAGACCAAAAGTGGTTGTTAAGGGTGAGGTCACTGCGCCTCAGCCTTCAAACCCTTTTGACTGGACACTCGTCGGGAAGGCCAAGGAGGTAAACGCAAGCCTAACATGTTTTTGAAAACCTCCTAACATGCAATAATGTCACTAGTCATTTCAGAGCAGCTCGGTTGTGGACTCTGAGGTCACCTGTGGGCCCACTGGGTGGATGGGCACTCTCCAGGTTTGTGATGGTGATCATGGATTCATTCAGCCTTTTACCATGGCACATGTTACAATTCCATTTCTCTATTTCTATTTTGTTGTGTTTTTTACAGTGCAACATCCCATTGAACCCTCTCTGGTTCAGCCCACCCATGTTGGAGGCGATGGACAAGCTGTCTCCAGCTCGTCTTTCCAGCCCTGAGGACTGCCCAGGATCCAAAGGATAAGAAGGTATTTCAGTTTTCCTATTTTGTTTGCCCGTTATGTTTACATATCTATCTTCATGACAAAAAAAAAAGTATAGTTAATTGTCCATTCTTGTCGTAACAATGCTTCGCAGTAAAAGCAAAAAAAATAAAAATATTTAATAATATATATCTCTCTATCTCTATCCACCGCAGGGCACAGACGACAGCAGCCAGCCCATAAGAGCACACGGAGAGAGCACCAGGTTTGCATTGCATTCTTATCAGCCCTGAGAAGTCTTACTTAAAATCACAAACAGAAATTAGTGACCCTTCACACAAGTGCTGTGTGTTAAAAAATTATTGTTTGCTTGTCGTTTCAGCCAGAGGAAAGGCCAGCCCCTGCGGAGGTTCCTTCCAGACCATCATCCCCCCGTCGTCCTGGGACTGAGGTAACTTTTTTATACTCACAACATTAACCATTAACATATGAAATGTTTAAAATTATATTAGTTAGAATTTAAGATAATTAAAATGGTTTCAATCATTTCAGGATCCTGCTGTGGGACTTCCTCAACGCACGCTATCCGTGAGGGCCACACATTCACAGATGGATGAAAGGTACTCAAGTTTTTCTCGCAACCACCAGTGTACTTGTATGGCTCTCGCTTTCTTGGCCTTCCACGCTGAGGGGTTACAGTTTAATTCGCTTGACCTTGACAGGGTGCTTGAACACGGGGACTCTCTTTACGTGGGTGCTAAACAGCAATTGATTTTGGACCATAACTTTGGGAATGATCACTTGACTGTCGAGGAGATGCCAAAACAAGTCATGACGGACACCAATGTCTATAATGTACAGATGCATGAGCTCAGCGTTGGTTATGTCATAGATGACGGTCATTCCCAAAGAGACTTGGGATTGTCTCTTGGAGCTCAGCTTGAGTGCTTGTCACAAAATGTCACTCTTGCTTTCTTGATTGTGAATCCAGAGTGTTTTGCAGTATTCCGTGACACATCAGGATACTTTGGGTTATTTGATTCACATTCCAGATCTGAAGTGGGCTTGCCACACCCAAACGGAACTGCAATTATGTTGACTTTTTCTCACTTGTGTGGCTTGGTTGAGCATTTGCGTCAGCTTTTTGAAGGACATAGCCGGTTTGCAACCTATGAGTTTGTGCCAGTCTCTTTTCATATTGATGGCAGTTCCATTAAGACGCATCGGGATTCTACTACAACCATATCAAAGGCAAATGAAGAGCTACTAATTGAATTAGGTGAATCCCCAAGTAAAGCGATACAACTTGTGATCGGTATTGTACCAAATCAAGAGCTACATAGTGCGGTACATGTTGAGCCAAATAGCCAAGCAAGTCAAATTAATGAGAGTCAAAATATTCCGGAACCTCAGCAAGGACTCAAACTGCTGCATGTTAATATAGATCTTTCTAAATGGAGTAAAAGTCAGCGTGCAAAACATTTATATAGAGAACGTCAACCCATTCGTAAGTGCCAAAGAAAACTTTCAATTACATCTAATTCTAAATATCACAGTGATCTGTGCTTTAAGGAAAAAAGAAGCTCTATCAGAAGAATAGATACAACAGTGATTCTGCTTTTAAGGCAAAACGGCAGCAATATCTGATTGATAAATACCAACACGATCTTGCTTTTCAGCAAAAGCGGAAGATATTGATGAAAAGGTACATAAGAGATAAATACAGAAATGACCTTTCTTTTCAAAGTAAACAAAAACAATACTTGCGAGAGAGGTACAAAAATGACCTTTCTTTTCAAAGTAAACAAAAACGATACTGGTGAGAGAGGTACGAAAAAGGCCTTTCTTTTCAAAGTCAACGAAAACGATACTTGCGAGAGAGGTACAGAAAAGACCTTTCTTTTCAAAGTCAACGAAAACATTACTTGCGAGAGAGGTACAAAAAGGATATATCTTTTCAGAGTCAACAGAAAAATTTACATGCGAGAAAGGTTCCAAAAAGATTCAGCTTTCAGGCTCTCTCATATTAGGCGCTGTTTACAAAACAAAGAGGACAGGCGTGATTCAAACGCGCTAAAACGTATTCGCCACAAGTTAAATTGTGCTGTGAAAATAATAAGGAAATATAGTCACATCATTCCCCAGTGTCAGGAAATTGAGCAGGGTCAGGCAAACGGTGTAGTAGACGTCTCTGTGGAAATGAAGCAGGCACTCGTAGATCCAGAAATGGAAGCCACCATCGCTTCTTTCCGGGAAAGGGTTCGGCATGGGCCGACGTATATCTGCACAGTGTGCCACCGTGCGCTTTTCCCCAATCAAGTAAAGCATTGCAAACGAGCCAGATACACCAAAGATGTTGATGTGGCGTTTGCGTGCTTGACAGGCCAGTTTGTTCACACTTGTAGTTTCCCCGCCCCATGTACCGTTGCTCAAGAACGGATGCAGGAGTGGATTTGTCATACCTGTGACAACCATCTGTTCAGAGGTGGCATGCCACCCCAGGCGGTGGCAAATAACTTGGCACTGGCACCCATTCCCGAAGAGCTGTCGGAATTAAATGTACTTGAACGACAGCTAATTGCAAAAATCATCCCTTTTGCAAAGATTGTTGCGTTGCCCAAAGGACGGCAAAGAGCCGTACACGGTTCTGTGGTGTGCGTTCCATCAGAGATGGAAGCCACAGTGAACTCCCTCCCAAGGCCGCGCAGTGAGGCCCAGCTTCTCCAGGTGAAGCTGAAGCGCCGCATTGTGTACAAAGGTTACCAGCATTTTTACACTGTCAACATGACAAATGTCTTGGCAGCACTGACGATACTGAAACGCATTCATCCAGAATACAAAACTGTATCTATAGATGAAAGCGCTCAGTTTGAAAGTCTCCAAGAAGAGGAAGACGAGGGGGTAGGAGAAGAGAACATCCCTGAGGCCGATGCACAGCCAGAGAGCAGCGACACCCCCGCAAACAAAGAGCAACAGACTCCCCAAGAGAGCAAAGAGGAGCTCAGGCCGGGCTTGACGCTCGACACCTGTATGCAGCCTCCTGACATCGCGCAGGAAAAGCTGTCATATGGGGACGGCATATTTAGCATCGCTCCTGCCCAAGGAAACAAGCCGGTGGGATTTTTTTGCCGTGCCAAACCTCGAAGCCATGGCCTTTCCCGTTCAGTTCCCAACAGGACAGAACTCACTCGATGAGGCGAGAGAAATTAAGCTGTCACCCAGTTTGTATTTCAATGCAAGGTTATTCTCCGTTGACACTCGATTTGCCAAAGATCAAAGTTACCTTTTCTTTGCGCAGTTTGTGACAGAAACGCATCTGGCCACCAACAGCATGTCCATTCAGGCCCGCAAGGGGATAGCCCTCATTTGGGATGGGAGGAAGATTTCAAACCGGATGCTTCAGGACAAAGATGAACTGGAGAAGCTCATCCAAAGAGAGCATGCGATGCGCTTCATGCAGCCCTTGAGAGGCACGCCGGCTTTTTGGGAGGGTGCCCTTAGGGACCTCCATGCAATGACCAGGCAGTTGGGCAACCCCACATTCTTCCTTACCTTTTCTGCTGCGGAAATGAGATGGCCTGAAGTAATCGAGATAGTCAAAGCGCAGCAAGGCGAACAAGGGGACTTTTCCCATCTCGACTGGAATGCCAAATGCGATGTTCTTCGCAGCAATCCGGTCACAGTGATGCGCCTTTTTGAGAAAAGGATGGATGCTCTTATGGCATTCATCCTGTCTCCTGCACAGCCTCTCGGTCCGGTAAAAGACCACTTCTATCGTGTAGAATTTCAAGCCAGAGGAAGTCCGCACGCTCACATGCTGCTCTGGATTAAGGGTGCGCCAGTCATCGAAGAACCCGACCTCAGATGTTGTCAAGAAGCCATTGACTTAATCGACAAGTACATCACTTGCAAAATACCAGACCCGATTGAGGACCCTGAACTGCACGACATTGTCACCAGCGTTCAGGCACACAGCAAAAACCACACAAAGTCTTGTCGGAAAGGAAACGTTTCTTGCAGATTTGGATGGACCAAACCACCATCACGTTGCCATTCCAGACGGAGACTGAAGACGTCCCAACGGACAAGAGTGTGGAAGGCCAGCATGGGAAGCAGGCGGCCAAATCGGCTCGCCTCACCGAAAAACAAAGGGAGGCTAAAGAAGAGCTCTAACGCATCAGAGAGATCCTCATGGACGCGGATGTCCCGAAGGACTTGCCGGAGCTTCTCAAAAAGGCCAATTTGACAATGGACAGCTACAAGGACAGCGTCACTAATCTGACCTCCGGAATGGTTGTCATGTTGAAGCGTGCTCCAACGGAAAGCTGGATAAATGCTTACAACCCACATCTGCTGCGGGCATGGAACGCCAACATGGATATTCAGTACGTGCTCGATGACGTCGCGTGTCTCATGTACATGATGTCGTACATTTCCAAACCGGAGCACGAGATGTCAGAGTTCCTCACGTCTGTTGTCAAAGACTTGAAGACAAAGCCTCTTGTCGACAAAAAGGACGAGATGAGGAAAATAATGGCGGCGTATTCCAAGCACAGAGAGGTGAGTGCTCAAGAAGCGGTGGCGCGGACATGCAGTCTCCCTCTGAAGAAGTGCTCGCGCAGCGTAGTTTTCATCCAGACTGCTGAGGATGGCGTGAAATTGAGTCTACCCATGAGTAGACTGAGGACCATGCAACCGGACGCAGACAACGTGTGGATGTCTGGTCTTTCAGACAAATATGTGGCAAGACCTAGAACGGCAATGTTTGAGCGGATGTGTCTCGCCAAATTCGCATCCGAATACCGGGTCGTCTACGGTCAGCAGACTGAGGGCAAGAATGTCATTCCCCTCTCACACGGCAAGGGATTCATCCAGAAGCGGATTGGAAAAGATGCCGTCATCAGATTCACTCTCTTCTCAATCAAAAAGTATGCTGAGAAGTATTACAGGACCCATCTTAAATTGTACCTCCCCCACAGAGACGACGCCGAGCTCAGGTCTGAAAACCTCAAAACGTACGAGGAGTTCTACGGTACCCGGGAATCAAAGTTCGGTCGGGTGCGGGCTATATTCGACCGCAATCGGGGGCGGTACGAAGGACGGGGAAAGACCGTGGACAATGCATTCGAAAAATTGAAAGAGCTTCGTGCGGTTCTCAACGCGTGGAGCACTTTTGCGCCGGTGGTAGAAGCAGAGCGTTTGGAGTGTGTTGCCGAACGCGAATCTAATCCGTTACAGGAAGACCCGCAAGATGAGGTTCCAGCCTACCAGGACGCTCCTGGTAGCGGCGCGGTCTTGCCGGCGTTTGAGGCGCCAAAGTTGAGCGCCGAATTTGTGAGGAACATGTACCGCAGTCTCAATGAAACGCAAGCGTCCGTCTTTTACGCTGTGCGCGAGTGGTGTTTGAAACGCGTTTCGGATCGTCTCCTCGAGCCCTTCTTTTATTTCATCTCCGGAGGAGCTGGCTGTGGTAAATCGCATGTCATCAAGTGCATTTACCAGGAGGCCAGTAAGATTCTCCGTCAGCTTCCCAGGTTCCGCAGCGAAGTGGATATGGCCAAGCCTGCTGTGCTGCTGACGTCGTTTACTGGCACGGCGGCTTACAACATCTCAGGGAAAACTCTTCATTCCCTCTTGAAACTCCCCAGGACTCTAAAGCCTCCTTACCAAGCGCTGGGGAATACGTTGGACGCATTGTGAGCAACCCTTTGCAACGTGGAAATTTTGATCATCGACGAGATCTCCATGGTCTCCAAGGAACTCTTTGCCTATGTCCACTGGAGATTTCAGCAAATCAAGGGCAACCAGAGACCATTTGGGGGCATCTCCGTTCTTGCAGTTGGGGACTTCTACCAACTGCCACCCCTCGGAAGGTCCAAACCCCTCTGCGTTTCTGACAACGATCTTCTTGACCTCTGGACAGATTTTCAGATGGTCAAGCTTACTCAAATCATGCGGCAAAAAGACGACGTCGCTTTTGAACAGGATCAGGGAGAAGGGGAAGGCTGATCCACTCGGCGATGGTGACAGGGCGTTACTCACCACGGCTGTCACGGATGCGCGAGACCTCCCTGCGTATACTCTGCATATCTTTGCCACCAATAAAGAGGTGGATAGGCACAATGCAGCAACTGTGGCTGCTCTCAAATTGACTGTGGTCAATATTCCCGCAGAGGACTACAGGAAGAGCCCACGGTCGGGGGCGATGGTCACTGTGATCATGGGGTCGAGAAGGGATCTACCGGATGCCCTTCAAGCTGGTGTAGGAGCACGGGTTATGCTTCTTTGGAAGTTGGATGTCGAGGACGGATTGGTGAACGGGACCTTTGGCACAATAGGCAACATTGTTCAAAGCGCCCCAAAGGGGTCGGCGGAGAAAGTGACCTTGCTCGGACTGAGGCTAGACAATCCCGAAGCGGGCCAGAAATTGCGCCATAAAATTCTGGGGCCGACGGATGACTTGGTCTATATCGAAAGGTCGGAGGAAAACCTGGGCATGAAAGGCGTGGTCAGGCGGCAATTCCCCATGAAGCTTGCCTTTGGATGCACGGCTCACAAAGTGCAAGGCATGACGATGACCTCTGCAGTGGTGTCTCTTAAGCGTGTGTTTGAACCTGGAATGGCCTATGTTGCCCTAAGTCGCACGACGTCACTTCAGGGATTGAGGGTCATAGACTTTGACGAATCCAAAATCTATGCCAATCCCAACATCACGACGGCAATGGACAGTATGACGCGCGCTTCTTTCCAAAGTACAAGACCATTGTTGTACTTTTCCAAAATGCCGCAAACTGCTTTTCCCACCTTGACCATTGTTCATCACAACACCGAGGGCCTTCCATCTCATATTGACGACTTAAAGTCTCATCATGAGTTGAGGCTGGCAGATGTCCTTTGCCTCACTGAAACTCATTTGTCTGGATCCTTCTCCCCCCCTCCCTTGCAACTGGAGGGATGCAGCACTTTTGTGCGCAACAGACAAGTTTCGTATTCAAATAGACTGGACGTGGCCCAAAAAGAGGGTGGCGGAGTCGCAGTCTATTATCGCGATTGTCTTCGAGCGGAGCCCCGTCGGTTTATTCGGATTGTGGTTGACCTGGAATTTGCTGTCATCAGGGTTGACGCTCCCGTCCAGGCTTTGATAGCTACGGTCTACAGGCCACCCAACCTGAGTCTTGGCACCTTTCTTCCAAACCTTGGAAGTCTCTTGGATGCCTTGGCCGTGATGGACTGCCAGCCTATTGTTGTTTGCGGAGACTTTAATGAGGATTTGCTTTCAAAGGGAAAGAAATCCATTCTGGACTTGTTTCAGTCCAGAGGCTTTTCACAGCTGATCACCCAGGCCACAACTGGAAAGCAGACACTGATTGATCACATTTACATATCTCGCCCAGATTGTTGTGTTCAATCAGGCGTTCTGCACACTTATTACAGTTACCACAGTCCGGTCTACTGTGTGTTAACTTCTTGTGTCAGCTCATTGTAGATCGCAAGGGCACCATTTTCACAAGTGTGCCTTTGCAAATGTTATTGAGCCTTTCATACCACTGCTCAAAAGAGGGGGATACTGTACTTTAAATTGTAAAGGCTGAAAAGTTAAATCCTTTGCTCGTTCAAAATTTGTGTCATAACAGAACTACACTCAAAATCAGAGCGGCCAATCATTTTTTTTGTAGACATATTTATCATTTAGTTAGTTCTAAACTTATTGAGCTTTAAATTGAATTTAAGACATGGGATATGCCATTTAAGCGCTCCCTTATTTTGAGCAGTGTTGTATGACGGTACTTTTAATCACTGTGCTTTTCTGTTAGCAGGACATCGTGCATTTGGACTTGAATGTTTTGTTTGTCCTTATTGTGATTGTGACTATAACACAATGAAAAGTGTTGGTGTCAGTGAGGAACTGCGATGGTAAGGAATGAACTGTGATGGTAAGTGATGATTGATTACTGAATTGATCTAGGCAAACATTGAACACTCATTTTTCATTTTCACATGCAATACAGGTGGATGGAGCGCAGCAAGGGGCGCTACTTGACATGGCCAAGGATATCAAGGTTGTTATGTCCGGTACAACTGGTGGAGAGAAAAGATGAAAAAAGGGATCCCGCAAACGTAGACCAAAATGATTTATTCTACAGGATTCCTCACTGAAAAACCGTCACATGTGTATTGGATGAGTATTTAGATTAAGTTTTAACTGTTCAGTTTTGCTGCCTATTTTCTAACAACTTGTTCCTTTGTGTGCTGAGGAAAAGATGAAGATGCTGTGTAACAAAGACCCAAAACGGCTCTTTTAAGAGCCGTTTTACATGTACTTTGGAGTAATATTCCTGCAATATTGATCAGCACCAACATGCCTTTTAATATGCAATGTCAAATTTAAACACTGCATTCATACTGTATTTGCTCCATGATACAGTATATTGCATTTTATATTTTAGTTAATCACTTACACTATAAGCAAGAAATTAAACTGATTCCCTTTTGATATGACTAAAATGTCAATCAAGACATAAGGGAAGCCATTACACATGTAATAACTGCAGTTATTACAAATTGTCCTGAACTCTATTCCTGCTGACACAAATTGAGAGGTAAAGTACACCAACATTTGGCAAACAGTTCAGAGCATGCATCTTTCCACCTTGCAAGAGTCAGCAGGCCCATTCAAAATTTCCGCGGAAATTTTTCTAGTATTATTCTTCTTCTTCTTTTTATTATTTTTTTTAATCTTCCACCGATTTTTCCGCAAGGGAATTCCCAGTTACCATGGCGACGCTATTCCCAAAAAACTCCCAAATAAAGTCCCATAGGAATGAATGGGAATCCGAAAGACATCAACTCCAATCAAACACCTTTTTCCAAGACACGCTGCGCGCACATACGTTGACCGACCGATATGAATTTTAGCTCATTTTGTTGGAATTTTTGTCATCTTTAGCTCAGTGTCAAAAAAAAAATTAAGGAATGAAAGCTCTCCCCCCTGTGCGGGTTCAAAGACAGTGAGCAAAGGGGTGAAAGTCGCCTATTTAGAGTGTGACTAATTAAGGCTTCAGTGACGGGAACAAAAAAATCTATTTCCAAAAGTTTCACTTCAACTCGTCACCATGGCCACAATCTTTGCTCACTAGACATCAAATTGGCACATTTTGTAGCCACAAGCCTCTGCTTTCTGAAAAACTAAGTTTTATTTGGCTAAGGTGTCATTTAGTACCTTTATTTTCACTTTAAGCGAGGAGAAGTCGGACTATTTCGATCTCTTTTCAATGTTATTTTCGCCGTTTTTCCCTCTTCATTTTCGATCAATCATAAGTTTTCAACCTGCTCCTAAGTTGGTCATTTTTCATCCGATTAAAAAACTGAGAACATGCTCGCGTACCCCAAACCCTTGCCGTTCTAACGAGCCATTTCTGGAATCTGCATCTTCAACCGTTAGGTCGTGAGAGGCTTTTGTTTGAGGTGAGCGTATCCTATACAAAATCAATGGAATGTGGGTGCGTGACGTCTCGCAACAAGTTAAAATCAAATGTGTGTGCGTGAATGATCTGTCGTTTTTGCATAGCAACTGCCTCAGCCAATCATCTCTCACTGTTGAGCTCAACTCAGCCCCTTTTTTTCTTGGTGTACTCAAGGCTTGGCCTATATACGACTACTACTATTGCAAATACTATTACTACTACTACTATCTTGGCCAATTGATTAGGTACACCCAGGATTCTGGTCAATTAATTAGGTACACCCTGGATTCTCGCCACTCCGCCCACCCAGGGCGGCGGCCATCTTGGCCAATTGATTAGGTACAGCCAGGACTTTTCAGTCACAAAATGTTTTTATTTGATTATTTTCCAAATTTGTAGCGTGACTATTACTGTGTTTTTTGCTGATTATGGTTGATTATTTAATACTAAAAATTGTCCATTTCCTTTGCTAAAGTAAATGTTTTCTTTTGTGATATTGATGAGTTCTTCAAGATGCACAAACAGTGACTGTGCGCATGTTGTCTCCACAGTTTCCTCAGGGCACACATAGACATATAAAAGGAATTTGTAAGATGTTAATAAAATTTGGTTAATGGTGTAAATCAACAAATTCAAATTGGAAGGTTCATTTAACTAGATTGTTTTATGTTCAATATACTTAAAAAAAAAAAAAATCAGTGACATGTACAATGTAGCCAATAATAAAATATATAATACTGGATATTTTGTAGAAACATTTCATCACTTGTAAAGATTTGTCTGTGTTGAATAATTTAGACAGGTGATAATTGCTGAAATTAAAATAACAGATTCATCACATTATTTTAAATGCATAGTAATTAAAATGTGTCACTCCCTTAACACTGAAAACAAAGATATGAATTAGACAATGGTTGGTTCTTTTTAGTGGTTAAAAAAGTGGATGTTTGAATTACAATTTTTATCTTTTTATATGTATTTATTTTTGTATGTTGATGTGCAAAAAACACATACAATTGGTCAAGCAGCGCATCCACCACCAGACAGCCTGTCCTGTATGTAGCAGTATGTCCTACTCGCAACCCGCGAGTGTTGTATGACACAATCCGCATTATTGAACCTTGCAGCTGCACGCAGCGCAGTTGCCCCCTTAAACTGGTCTCCTCGGATGCAGCGCGCTCCAACCTCACCATCCGGCTGCAACCCATCTTGTGATAGTTGGGACTTCGCGTTGTCTTCTCTCGCGCGTTTTTTTCTAATCCTAACCCTGATTGGTCCGTTTTTTTCCCTGTCTGTGCTGTGGCCAATGACATTCGCTTGATTTTGGAAGGTTCTAGACGACGGACCCCTCTTGCTGATAGTTGGAGTTCGTGTTGTCCTATCTCTTTTCCCAGATTGGTCGTTTTCTGCTTGTCTGTGCTGTGGCCAATTAGAGACGCTTGAATGAGACTATTTTAGAAGGTTCTCGACGATGGTCTCGTCCCATTTCATTTCGTCTGAGGTAAGTGTTGCACGGCAATTATTTTTAGTCTGATGTATAATGCTAAATAAGTTAGATTTTGCAAGTTTTCCCCATCCTAAACTACATCACGTTAATACTGGCGATGTATTGAAACGTATTTGATGTGTTTGAATATGGAGGTAAATATGGTGCAAAACTAACTTGTGCAAAAAATTTGTACCTGTAGAAAAAAGTCTAAATTTTTATCTGTAAAAGTCGTGATTTGTATCTCCTCTCCCCCACCCCCACCACCACGACAGAATAGACAAACACCTTACTGTATATTGTAGCAACGAGGGCTATACACAATTGAGATTTAGAGCCTACTCAAACTTTTCTTTGTTTTTGTTTTCTTTTACTGCACATTAAAACCTTAAAGTGAGATCTGCTAGCGCTAGCTATGGTGCAAAACTAACTTGTGCAAAAAATTTGTACCTGTAGAAAAAAAGTCTAAATTTGTGATTTGTATCTGTAAAAAAAAAGTGTGCCTGTAAAAAAAAATTGTGTCTGTAAAATAAATTTGTACCTGTAAAAAAAAAATGTGTATGTGTAAAACAAATTTGTATCTGTAAAGACAAATTTGTACCTGCAAAAGTCATGATTTGTATCTGTACAAAAAAATTTTTGTACCTGTACAAAAACTATAAATTTGTATCTGTAAAAGTTGTGATTTGTACCTGTAGAAATGACAACTTGTAGTCAAAGAAGTCTCCACTAGGAGTCACAAGTGGGTTTTCTGCTGCTGTTCAGTGACGTGAGTTTTGCCCCATTTGTCGCGCTACAAATGGAGCAAAACTAATTTGTACTTGTAGAGCGCCGTGATTTGTACTCGTAAAGAAGGGGGCGGGCTCTGGTGTAATGAAGGGTTGTTTTGACCAATCAAGTGAGAAGGATTTGAGCGGATTGGAGCGCAACCTCATTGGTTTAGCGAACGACGGTGGCGGGACTCGCGGAAGGATACAAGCAGGACACATCGTCGCCAACCAACATACATATTAAGAATACTTCAGTCTCTTTTGGTTTTTGCTATTACAAGGTAAGTATTATGTTACTTCATCATTCTTTCAAATATTGTTGTTTAAACGATGGTCATCCAACCTGTTTTTATGATGAGCATCACATATTTAGCTTTCTAGCTAGCTGGCATTTGATTTCATGCTAAAGCAGTCTAGTCATTATCGTCATTTCTGGCGCCACGGACGTAATTTCATCTCATGCTTTGGAATATTGTGGCTATATGACAACAATGAACAACTAAACTACTTCATTATATGCCAAGAATGGTGCAGTGCGCTGCTCCCCTGTGTTGGTTAAAATTGTTATTTCTTGTATTAGTTAGCTGGCTAACAAACAAATTCATGTAGCTCACATATGCGCCATTGACAGGTACTGGAGGGAAGATGCACCCAATCGATGTTATGTATGTACACATTTGACTCCATAGTGTTCTTTATCTTGTTTTGCCTTCTAGAAAAATGACCGATCAGAGCAACAGCTCTTCGCTGCAGCAGCAGGTGAGCGGAATATCGCTACTGTCTTGACATTAATGGTGTGTTTTTTTTAAGTGGGTGGTCGACATATAGTTCACCAGCGCTCCCTTGAGCTTCTCGTAGCTTCAACTCAGTGTCTGAGTTCTTTTCAGGTCTATTTTGCATACAGTATTCAGCACGCACACCATGGGCCTGGTGCGGTTCTTGTCAAAGTAATAGTTATGCAGTAGTCTAAACGCAAAGTTGTGAGCCTGATGTAGTTTAATTTAGGAGAGTTACCGGTAGCAAGTTTATATGTATAGCATATATGTATACAATAGTTACATAACAACTAACGGGAGTTTCCATTTTTAATATTAATTTATCAGTTATGATGCCGTACTACTACTACTGTTACACTCAACAGGACGAGCATTTTCGAATAACCCAACCAACCTTATCAACAAACCTGGAAAAAACGCCAAAAGAGGAAACTTTTCTCTTGGAAGCGGGTCTTGGGAGGAGGACCATAAATATGGGTGACAATGCCGATCACGCAGAGGTAAGCCTAAAAGACAATTCTACACTTGAGTCTTGCCATTGTATTGTTTTTTAATGTTTTGTTTCCTTCTGTATATGTGTGTTTCCATTACCCTCAGATTTGCGCAAAATGCAAATTGTGCAAAAGCAAACTGTTAATGGAAACACTGTAATTTAAAAAAAATGCAAATATCGGCCCAAAAAATTTGCTTTCCCATGGTTTTTGAGACATGTCTAAATACAAGTATTTCGCAAAAGTGTAATGAAAATAGTGTTGCACGGGATACCGGTGCCAGTACCGTACCTTTATGTTTTGGTGTCAAAAACGGCTCGGTATAATTTTTTTCTTAGTACCGGTACTTAAAAAAAAAAATACGAGACAGCCCGCCAACTCTTGTTTTCTATCTACCGATATGTGGAAAACGCCTTAAGTAAGCGACACACCTCTTTTAGCGTGTGTGCGAGAGGGCGCAGGAAGATAGCTTCACGCACTGAAGCGCTTGCTGGACGTGCACTCCTCGTGGAGAAGCATGAAGCGCTAATTAAGCTTATTAAGTGTAGTGCTCGCTGGACGTCCACGTAAGCTATGCAACAGCATTGGCATTGCCTACGCATGTTTTCAATCAGCACACGAAGAACACGTGTGGTTTTCAATTTTCAGTTTTAGAAAGGTTTTGTGACAAGAGCAAATGTTTTTCGTGAAGAAGCAGAAGAAAAAGCAGCAATCATTCCTGCAGTGGACTTAGGCACGGTGCGTTCAATGAACAGGCACACAGTAGGATATCACACTTATGCATAGTAAAAGCTCAGACGACTGACAGAGCAACAGACACAGGTTGTGACGCATTTTTCACACTTCCCTTAAAAATAAGTGGAATTTGAATTATTTTGTTCCCAATTTGTAGTATTTGATGATGCATTCGACTAATTAGGAGCGAAATGGAGAAGAGCCGAGACATGCACGAACAATCAAGCAACGTTACATGGAGTTATTGGAGTGCCACTATTGCCAATTTTTAAAACGGATGACATCAAATGCAGTCAAATACAGCACTTCAAGAATACAGAATGCAATGTGAAAGCACATACAGTATAAACATAAATATATACCGTATGTACATAAATTTAACATGTATACATCCCAATATTTCAAATTATTAATAAGTAAAAATAATTTGAAGTTCTTTAGCCAGTTTTAATTTTGCTGCTTTTGCTGATGTTTTAGAGTTTTGTCTAGCGTTTCAGTACCGGCATTGAGGTATTTTATGCAGGTTTTAGTATCAAAGTCAAAATTTCGGTATCGTGAAAAGACTAAATGGAAACCAGTGTTTTCCCCAGCGTTTTAATAGAGCGGTGAGCCGCCAGGCTTTTCTTGACCCTCGGCCAGGCTAAGCATCCCTGGAATTAACCGGGTACAAAAAGAAAAAAGAAATTGCTCCACAAAATTCTAAATTCGCTCCCTAAAGAAAGAAAAAAAAAGGAGAGGAAAAAAGAAATTTGCTCCTCAAATGAAGTCATGATACGCAAAACTGCTCCGCAATTACTGCAAATAAATAAATTAATTCTGATCCTTGTGCGCATTGACTCCCTCTGTCAAACGGACAACGAATTATAATCACAAGATGTCGGTCGGTCTGTTTGGTTACCCTCCCGATACCGTCATTTGAATTTTCCACCATATCGCAAAACTGTTAATTTTCATTTGCAGCTAACAAAGTTTTATGAAAATTTATACATATAACAATTAACTATGTCAGCAGCACTTGCTTACTACTTTCAGATAAGCAGACTGCTCCAAGAAGAATATCCCAGGATGCGAGATTTACAAGGTGGCTGGTTTCTTAAAAAAGTTACAGGTATGGTTCTTCATTGGATACTGTTGAATTATTAACATTGTTTTTCAGTTTCAATTTATATTTTAGCCGTTTTGGATTTAGTTATAGCTGTGTAGCTCAATGAATAGTATTGTCTATTGTATTCTTATCTGTCTCTCTTGCCTGGGAAAGAGGGAGTAGAGTTTGTACCAGTCTCAGTCGGTCGAGTCCAAGGACAGGCTGACTTATTATTGTTTAAGTCTAATCTGATTTGTATTCCTGGGAACTTCTGCCTTTTTATGAATGGGAGGGGAGAGGAGACTTTTCGTATTCACCCACTTTTCAATAAATAATGATGTGCAGGAGAAGGAGGGACACACACTTTTGAACAGAACACTGCTTGGGTGACTTCATTTGTGTGATCAGAAGCTTCTGATAATTATAATACCTTTGCAAAGGGACAGAATCTCACCATTCAGTTAATTGAACACGCAAAGAGTAGAATACAAATATTGTAAACTCTAACAATACATACTTCAATTTTCTTTGATTTAATTTTGTTTTTTATACCAAGCTCTAAATTATCCGACAGTGTGACACTTCGAGGCTGTGGTTGCCAAATAAGGCATTTGGTCCCCTTCATCTGAAGCCTTGTTTACAGCTTTTCTCATTGATGTCTAGTGAAACCTGGCAGTGTATAATGAAAATGAACTGCCATTCTCAGATGCCAAAATTAACCACACTAACTTAAGTGTGCATCGGGCAGCAATATACATGCATTAATGGGCTTTTGTTCGTTTAACTTGTTCAGGTTCAACGCTGCCAGTTGTTGCAAATTAAGATAAGTTGGTTAATCATGACTACATGGACAATTAATTGCATTATCAAATGTGATATATAAAAAGAAAAGCACGTTGCGGATGATGCCTGAATCCATTGGTACATTCGTGTCAGTAAGATAGCCTGAGCACACACAGGTTGTCATGTGTGTTTGATGTAATGGTACACGATGTCCTGTTTGGTGCGCTAACACACTGCCACGTGTAATGTAAACATTAGTCAGTTAACTCGTGTTTTTTAACAGCTAAAACAAAGCTACTGTACGCCCGTAGTTAACATCAAAACAGGAACACACATGCTTGCTCACAACTTTCTCCGTTTACGAACTCAAATTGACAATTCCGAAGTTCTGGCATCTCTTATATTTCCACAATGTAACACCGTGACAACAACGTGACAAGCATACAAAGCAGGCATATTGTTAAAATTATAGTTTTTCACGTTCTCAAAACAAAACAATCCTCACAAATCAAATTACGACGATCCAAAGTCTAATACTTTTCAACGAGTGGAAAGCTTCATTTCACCAACGATAATTTCTGCACTTGAGGAAAGTGGAAAATCGGATTTATCCCACTTAGATTGTCAGTTCCGACCTCAAAGCGTTCAAGGAAAATGCACAGTAAATACATGATATAATATGTTCACGTGACACAATGTGTTTTGGAATGACTGTATTAACCAGAACAAATAAATTACTGTAATCAGCAATCTTTGCTGTTTACATTTGCCTCTAACGCTTTTAGGCCAGAACTGGGTCACTCCCAGTGGGATAAATCTGACTCCAAACCATATGCAGTATATGACTGCCATTTTGACGTAGCATCACAATTGTCAATGAAAACACTGAAAGTTACAAAACATGACATATTTGTCACAAGGCCTCAGCAGAAACTCATAATCTTTGAAAATCCCCCCCTTTCAGGTACATACCTCTTTTTTTAATTTTGTTGATCAATTTAATACTTCTAAATTATGCCTACTAATGCCACAGAATGGTTTCCTAGTATTATTGCAACTTTGCGTAGTTGAATTAATTGTGAGTGTAACATTTTATTTATTAATGTCTGGAATGCTGTTACAAGCTGCAAATTTAACCATCATAGTAATTGTCTTTATTATAATTATGTGCATACACCAACGAATTGAAGCTGTAAAGTAATGATGGTTATTTAACTGCAGCAAGTTGGTGATGCGTTATTATTCTGAACATGATCTAAGTAGTCAAGTAATCGCCACAACTGTTTGTGATCAGTGGAATTGCAAACTACCGATAGTTTGCGGCATATCACAAATATATATATTTTTTGTGAATATCTGAAAAGGTTATGGTGGTATATTTTGTTTGTTGATGAAAGTCCTTCAAATTTGTATAGTTTCTGTTACGGTGTGGTCACGGGGCGGTGTGGTGTCTGTCGGCGTGTGAAGTGGAGGACCCAAAATGCAGGGAGGCAGGAGAACCACAGCAGGAGCGAGACTGGCGTGCTTTATTTTTCAGAAAACACTAACCAGGGTACTGGTTAATGCTAACTAAACAACAAACTGAAAAGTTACAAAATCAAACTGACAGCCAGAACTCCGGTGGTGACCGTGACAAGCGGCAATGATCGCACGCCGACTGATCACCACCCGGGAACTAAATACACCCACACTAATTGGGTAACTCGCCACACCTGGGGCCAGGCACAAGTGGCCGAGGGCCCGGATTGGTCAACCCGCGGAAAGGCTGGAACCCACTCAGGACCAATCGGGACCCTCAACCAAAACCAGATCTTCCCAGACATGACAGTTTCTTTGTTTGTTTTTCTTACTTTTTAAGGAGGCGGTGGACAAAGAAGATTAAATCCTGTGGCTCAAGGTTCACAAAGATACACTGCCAAATCTCTCAAAACTGCTTCGAACAATGGGAAAAATGTGCTGTACATTGTCCCTCTTCAAGAAGAAATAGATACTACCCCACTGCCGTATGATGCTGCTGAGTTCAACAAAATGCCCAAAAATGGATGCATGACCTGTGGCCAGATGGTTCCATTGCCCCTGATCCAGGTCCACATTGAGTCCTGTAGAGCTCATGTAAGTTGTCTTTACAAATGTTTCCCTAATAGATAAAATCAAATTATTACATTTGCTCAGCTGTGGTAGCATTTTTTCCCTTTATCTTTGTAGTCTAAGGGCTATCTTTTCGTACCCAGCTCTAATATAGTGCAAAGCTCAGTCTACTCTGCACTTGGTTTGATTTTTGTTGTATTTGACTACTCCTTTACTGGCCAATGATAATGGCTCTACTTATTATTTCAGTTCATTGTGAGGCACACGGCCTACATCCATACGTACATTCGTGACTGGCTGAATGTTGGCTGAATATGCGTGGCAGGAAGTTCACGTAACTTAAAGGCGCATGTCAAATTTTGGAGTGTTAAAACAACCATATTTATCACCCACACATGCTTAAGAAAAATGTTAAAGGACAGGAGGCACTACTGTGGCACAATGGCTGTTGCCCCTATTTTTCCTGTTTTGTCAAATAATGATGACGGTTTCGGGACGGAAACGTAAGGTTTCACCTTGAGCGTGACGTCAGGCGTTTGCACGCTCTCACGCTCTGCAGAAGCGCTGGCAAGGTGGAAGTGTTTGGGGGTTGTTTCTAAGAGTCCGTGGGAAAAACAAGTGTGTGCGACAGCGGATATAAAAGTGTGTAAAGAGGTAAAACAAAAATATCACCAAAAAAATCAATAATTATCTTAAGCGGGTAAATGAATAAGTCAATTAAATGAAAAAAAAGTAGGTAAGTAAGTGTGTTTTAAGAGTGGGTAGAGATGAAAGTGTCCTAATATTTAACGGAAGTTCAATCCATGGGGAGAGATTTTTGTAAAATCTCCCAAACTTTCTAGAGAGGAAAATAATGTGCTGTTAAGCACAATTTAAATTTAAGTAAAACAAAAAAGTTGATTATCTAGAAATGAAAGTTGGTCGATCATTAGTAAGTGGGAATATATTTTTATTGTCTTCTTTATTCATAATTGTTCTTTCACCGTGCGAAATATTTATATTTAATCCAAATACCTGATTATTCAATAGAATTTTCCATATGATGTTTGTATACCTAAATATTTGATAGCTGCAGCACTAGAGGGGATGCTATACTGTACCATACATAATATAAATGGATAATGAAAGAGATGACCTGACGCTTGGGGAGGACTGGCCAATTGGGAATTTAATGAGTTTCCCAAATGCCCATTCCATCCACGGCGACAAATCAAATAGTAATGGCTTGATGCCGGTCGAACAACGAATCGGCATGTTGGACACTGCACCACCGCTCCCTGGAAAAGTTCAGGCTCAGGATTTTTTTAAAAACTTTAAGCCCTTGATAACACCCAGTGGTGAAGTCCAGGGTATACGCGGGTATACTGAGTATACCCACTTCTTTTTCAGTCAGCATTGAGTAAGTCAGACACCTATGCTGTTTTCGTGTGTAGGGTGTTTCAGTTCTCCGAAGTGCTTTGGAGAACTGAGACACCCTGGCCTACACACTCACACCTATCAACGGCAACGTTCAATTGAGCAGCGTTACAGAAGTTGGAAGTCCGTGGCATGTTGCCCATATCTGCTACTATACGTGCTGGTTGCTATAAATCAATAAAAAAATATACTTTTTTTTTTATTAACTAGTAATTGACATTTGATTATTTTCCACTAGAAAACCTGACGATTTCTCACCGCACACTTGTTAAAAATCACAGGGTTAACAGATAAAAGTCATTTTAAGCATAGCAATTTTTTTGTCAAATTACTTCTTTTTTAAACTCCTGTCACAGGCACCTGTCTATGAACATTTGGCTTTTTCGGTGGAACTGTCAAGTTTGTCTTATGAAAATTCTATTCATTTGATTCCATATTTTCCATAGACGAAGGATGATTGTGAAGACGAAACGGTCCCGACAGCAGAACATGATTTAGAAGTAATTAGTGAGGTAAGCAATCCGTGTATTTGTGTAACAGTAGTGTGTTTATTCAAATGTCATGATCTGCTATACTTTGTTCTATATTGTATTCAACAGTTATGTTACTTCTACTTTATGAAACCATGTCTCTATATGCTTGGTACTTTTAGGACTCCTGTCCAATTTGTGGAAATATATTTCCTGCGGAAATTGTTGCACACCATGCAAGTTCATGTGGTGACAGGTATGACAGACGTAAATTTAGAGATATCAAAACTGCATGAGAATATGCACAAAATACTACAATTAATTTATTACTTATAATGGTGCTTGAAATGTAAAGCGTAAATTTCCCCTTAGGGGTAGAGTTCGCCAGTCGGCGAGCTGGCGGACTCAGTACCAGGGGTTAACTTTCACAAAGAACGCTGGGGTGACGACCGGGGCCTTCCCCCGCTGGGCCTGGGGTTCGGGGGTGTCGGCCGCCCTCCGGTGCCCCCATCTCCTCCTTCTGCCCCCGGTGTTCCGTCCCTCCACACGGCAGGGGGTGGGGTGGGCGCGGCTGCCCTCTCCGCTCCGCTGTCCGGCCCCTCTTCGGCGCCGGTGCCTGGGTGCGGGTGGTCCCCGGGGGCTGGGGGTCGGGGGTTGGGGGGCTGCCGGTTGGTCGGGGTGGGGTCGGGGGGGGGGGGCTTTGTTGGGGGGGGGCGGTGGTGGGGGTTGCGGGGTGTGGGGGTGGTGGGGTGTCTGGGGGATTGGGGACCTGGGGGCGGCTGGGGCTGGGTTGGGGTGGGTGGCGGGGTGGATGGGGGGGCGGGGGTTCGTGGGGGGTGCGGGGGTTGGGGGCCGGTGGGGTGCCTGGCGGGCCTGCAGTGCCCCGTTCTGCTGCGTTGGGTCGGGGGCGCGGGCCGTGTTGGGGCGGGGGGTGCTCCTGCTCCTGGGATTGCTCTTCGGCCGGTGGTCCTGGCGGGGCCCGGGGGTCGTCCTTTGGCGCTGCCGCGGCCTGGGGGGCCCTGAGGTGTTGCGCTTGCTCTGTTCCGGCAGGGGTCAACGGCTCCCCTCTTTGGTGGAGATTTTCAAGCATGCCAGATCCACCACACCAGCATCTACCGAAACTCAGACACAATCTGTTTCCTCCTCAGGTCATTGAATCGGTGGAGGCTGGTGTCTGTGGATCTCACTCGGCTTCGTCTGTCCTTCCTTCCTTTTCTCGGTCTCTCCTTCGGTCTCTTGAGGCCTCCCTGATTTTATGTTTTTTGGATTTGTTGGGGTCTGGATGTTTCTTGGGTTGGGGAGGAGTTCTGGTGGGTGGTGCCTGGTCGGTGCTGGATTTCACCTTCCTTGGTTTTCTTTGGTCCCCTCGGGTCTCCTGACGGCGGTGTTCGGTTTAGGTGAACGGTATGAGATTTTTTCTAATAGGTTTTTTTGGTGAGCTAACAAATACACGCACGCACGCACATACACATACTCACCCACACACACACACAAACAAAATAAAAAAATAAAAATAAATAAAAATAAATAAAGAGCAATGATGATGACATTTCCGAATGAACAATACTGAGCTCTTTAAGAAAAAAATAAAAAATATATAAATAAAGCGTAAATTTCTTCATGTAAATCGTCAGGTACATTTTCAAGATATAAAATTGTACATAATTTGACACATGACCACTGTGTATGAGTTTTCTTTTTTGGATGATGCAAGTGTGATAATCAAACTGTATAAAATGTTTGTTTTTTTTCTTAATATGTGTGCTAAAACGTGTGTTCATTCAATCTTTTTCAAGATTTCCATGTGGTAGCTCCACTTCTGCACAATCATATATGCCGAGTGACCACATGACTCAAAGCAGCACTGGTGCATCAGTTATCTGCTCATCACCTGATATAACGACATCAACAGCGACCCTCTCAACAGACAATACCCTTTTACAGTCCAGACCTGATGAAATGGATGAGATGCGTTAGTATTTGTCTAAAAAAATTTATGAATAAATAATGACATGTTTGGTGAAAGTTAAGAAAAACAATCACATTGAAAGATGTTAAAATGCCAATATTCATTACAGTGCTGTAATTTTTTTTCCATCTCACCAAAAATCGAATTACAATTATTGAGTTTGTCATAGACTTGCATATGTCTTTGTTTATTCTACAAATTGGTTATAGGCACAATTTGTAGAGTAGTGAATGTTGTGCAATTCATTACTTTTTAAATTACAACTTCAATTATAATAAACAGTTGTTTTCTTCTATTTTTTGTGTGTTACTACAGCATGGCAAAACGTAGTGGATCCGGAATTAGCAGCTGACCAGTACAGAAGGCAGTGTCTGCAAACCAATGAAGATAAGCCATACCTAAAAATAATAATAGACATTGGAGAAGACGTAATGGACCAGGAAGCCAGAATCCTCACTTTTTACAAGACTCCCAATATAGATTGGGCCAAACCATTTCAAGCTAAACTAAAAGGTGCTGTAAACAAACCTCAATTCAAACATGTTGTTTTTGAGTATTGTATTCGTAACATGTTTTGCTTTTTATATATTTGTAGGGGTGCAGATAAGTAGCATGTTAGTGCGCATGAGCACCAAAATTACAATAATGTAGTAATGTACTTGTTAAACTTATTTTTTTTTCTTTTCTTTTTTAAGTTCACACTTAAAGCTTTCTATGAACAACCGCTAAGACAGCTAGCTTGAGTAGCCTATCTCCCTGGAAACTGATGCATTTGCATGGAGATGTGGCTGAAGGCGTCGTACACGTGCTGCCAGAAGGACAGTTATCTTCGCATCACTGTACTGTGGCTACGGCAGTCATTCAAAATACGTAATGACACGAAAGTGGTCCATGTTGCATGTTGCATGAATATTTTTATTGTGGGAGTACAATGCTGTAACAACAGCAATCCCACATGAACATATGAAAACATGAAAAATACAAATTTGAAGGCCAGAAAACCCATGACCTGAAAGATGGATGTGATTGCTTGTGTTTTTAGGAGATGTGGCCATTGGAGAAGGGGTTAACAGACACTTCTTCAGTATGATAATGCACAAGTTACAACATGGTTTCAAACTTGATTGCGGTAGGTCTTAAAGAATCCTAAAGACACTGGCCCAACTCCACTAAAGGTTGTTTGTTTAAGTTGCAAGGCAAAATAGAACATAAATGTTAGATAATTGACTCATGATCTTATGAAGGAATTACGTGCACCATCCTGGCAGACAGCTTTAGTTATGGTCAGTGATTATATTGCAAATTATTGTAAATTAATCATTCAGCAAATACAAGTTATCATTCAGCTATACTATGAATAACTAACAACAGACAGCATAGCCATAACACATGACAAATCTGTCAATCTAAAGATTAATACACAATCATAGGCAGGAAATTGCAATCATGTGGTTATTATAACCGTATTGAACATAAAATGGCAAACCCCATTAACATTTTTTTTAATTTTTTATAGGAACCGCATGCGGCACTGTGCTGTTTGAAGGCCAACCAGATCATTTAATTCCTGCCACTTCCCAAGTATTTGCACAGAATGACCTGTTTGTCATGGCAGGAAGAATGATTGGGCATTATTTCCTTCATGGGGGCCCTTGTCTGTTAGGTATTAGCCCAGCAGTAATTCATGTGTTGCTTGGTAAATCACCACAGACAGCGACAATCATGTTAGAAGATGTGGCAGACATGGACATCAGGGAGACCATACGCCCGGTAAGTACGGTAAAGTGCAAGGTGTTATCCATTGGAAAACATTGTCATTCAATGAAAAAATATGGACTATACTTTTACTTTTTAAATGTAATTTATTGGAAATAAATGTGCGGTATTTTCTTTTTAAAGCTGTTTGAGAATCAAGAATCTGCTGGAAAGGAAGAAACAAGTGAAAAAAGAGGACTCAATGAGTGTCAGACAACGGCTGTTAATGACCTGGCATTGGCATGGGACATGCCTATATTAACGGCTAGTAACAGCACCTGGCTCCTTCACAATCTACTTCAGCATGCAGTAAGTGTGGCTGACTAGCGTTATATCCATCAAAAGTTGTCCTACTTAAGTGTCTCCTATCTAACAGTATATCATGCTTTGATAAATGTACATTTTACACATTACCTCTGTATATGTAACTGGATAGCCGATAGGCCAATTCCATATTATTACTCTCAAGAAATGTTTCTCGGCATACAATCCTATAGGAGGATCTTTGATGAAAAATGTTTGCGCATGCGCGGTTGGTTGTGTGACAGAAAATGATAGCGGGCTCAGTCGCGCTGTATAGATGAGACGTCAAACAATATCGCCCATTTCAAGGCGAGGAACAAGTCAGGGTGGCTGTTGATCATGCTTTGGAACACCTGAATAAGACTGAAAAAGAAATATGACTTAGTGTTTTTTTATAGCTACTGCACAAACTCGATTTCTTCGTTTTTTAAATCCTCTCCAAATAACAAATCTATAGGCTCAAGTAATTACCGGTAATAAAGTGAGCCTCACAAACCCTGTCAGCATCAGCTGGAAACCAGGCTTTGAGCATCAAATTATACCCTCCTGATATCTCGCAGCCATCACAATATGTCACAATGAACATTATGTCACACACGATCCTCGAATATATTTACCGTATTGAAATTGGAGAACATTTGATTTACGATGTTTATAAATTTATTAAACATAAACAAGAGGACTTCAGACATTTTACAACTTGCCTTAAATACATGTATACATTATATGCTTAATGAGGGTTGTAGGAGGAAAATTGTACATTTTTTAATAAATTAATTATAACTAACTCAACAAAAGATGCCTCTGCCAAATCTAATATTGGGGTCTAAAGAACTGAGCGATAAAAGAAAAAAGGGGTCGTCAAAGCAGCACATACTGTCCAGTGTCCACTTGTTAAAAAAATTGTGACCACCTTGCCACACCTGCCTCCCGGCCCGACACTAAGAGCCTAGGAGCTGTATATGTCTAATCTGTATGTATACCTATAGTATATATAGTAGTCTTCTCTCAGGATGGGAGAGGTAAGATGGTCGCCCTGTGGCTCCAATGGCTTGCACGGTGTGTATGGGCGATCGGCTGTACAGCAATATATACAGACCAGTGTTTGAATGTGCACAGAGTAATAATTGAATTTAATTTACTGCATGTATATATTTACTTGGAGTCCCTTCATCCATACCTCACTCACCCCTGTGATACTTTAGGGTGCTCGGCCGAAACTCCCGCCAACTCAAACAGCTGAAGCAAGGACTAAAAGAAACCCTCATTATGCTGTTATTGGAGTCTCGACCCGATGCAGTGGCATCAGTTTTTCCAACAGAAACAAAGTCTGAGTGCAGTGTGGAGGTATTCAATGAAGCATGTCTAGGATTCCAAAATGTCTGTAATTTTCAAAATAAATTTTTTTGCATGGGAATTAACTGGAATTTATGGGAATGCAAACGGAATTCATTAGGTCAAGATTGACCAGATAACTTAATTACACTTTTTTTTAAAGGTTGTGCGAGTTTGAGTGAGCCTGCTCATGGGCATGTTGGGGGGAAGGTTAGGGTTTTCTTTGTGCTGTACTATGGATGTTTTACTCACTCAACGCTTTTGAGTTGCAATGTAATGTATGAAAGGAGCTATATCAATTTTGATTTGATGTGACAGTCTGGCAAAACAAAAAAATATTTATTTTTTCATTAGGGTTAGTTCAAGGTTGCAAAGATGTTTGCCAGACCCACCACCCATCCATCCATTTATTACCGCTAATCCGGAGTCGGATTCACGGGGGCAGCAGCTTTAGGAGGGAAGCCCAGACCTCCTCAGCCACTTGAACCAGTTCCTCCGGCTGGATCCCAAGGCGTTCCCAGGCCAGCCCAGAGACATAGTCTCTCCAGCATGTCCTGGGTCGTCCCCAGGGTCTGCCGCCGGTGGGACATGCCCGGAACACCTCTCCAGGAAGGCGTCCAGGAGGCTTCCGAACCAGATACCCGAGCCCCCTTAACTGGCTCCTTTCCACGCGGAGGAACAGCGGCTCGACCCTGAGTCCCTCCCGGATGACTGAGCTTCTCACCAAATCTTTTAAGGGAAAGCCCGGACACCCAACGGAAGAAACTCATTTCGGCCGCTGTGTGGCAGACACTCGCAAAGAAATTTCAACATGTTCATTATTCCTTTGCGATTTACATAGAATGTTTGGTGCCGTAAATATACTTTGCAAGTGTCTTGAGAACATCTTTGCAACCTTAGAATAAATAATAATTAAAAACTGACAACAAAGAAAAACTCGCTACATGCACAGTCCCTTGCATGCAAACCTTTGACGCACAGTTAGATACAACCTTTAAGCCCATATCCAAATGAGAGGGAGAGTGTTTGCTTAGGGTTAGGGTTATATTATTGAATATTCGTCATCATATGTTCAGTTATGCAAACATTTTTAATGTTTTTTCCTTGTTCCAAGGAAATTTTGATTTGGAATCATTTTCAGTGAACAATTCCAACCTTGAACAAAGTCTGACGAGAAATCAACAATCACATGTTCTCCTCAGCAGGATACACATTTCATTGTTAGGCTGTTGAGACCACAACATCAGCCTTCACACAATTAACACCCCATGTGTGGATTGACCATATGTATAAATTAGAGAGAAAATTGTAAAATAGAATGAATTGGTTCAATGCCAACTATGGTGCCATAATGATTGTCTCATTTGCTGTCCTAGGTTGTTTTGGACCTAATCAAATGGCCTGAGGAATCTGGGTTGGACGATGAAGATGGTTACTCCGTTGACTGTAGATGTAGAATAATGGGGTACTTGCGTCAGTTTGTGAGGACAGGTAAATTACATGTTGATATTTGTGCACATTTTGTAATGCATAAATGCAGATTTTCAAATGTGGTTGAAAATCAAGGTTTTTTTAACCATTTTTTCTTGTTTATGAACACAAGTTGTATTAAGCATAAGCATACACATATTGCTACAAGGCAGAATTTTAATTTATAGATACATCTGTGATTTGATTTTCTTAAATGATCATCCTCTAGCAGGGATCACTTTTTTTCCCAGATGTTGCAGAACCTGTTTTTTTCTCAAAAAAATACATAAATTAAATTATAAAAACAGTAATCTAATTGATTATTGTTACTTAATAGCATGCACAGCTTAATTCCACTTTTTTTCTCCTTTTTTTTAGGGTCTCAAGAGAATCTTAAAAGACTCCTGAAGTTCTGGGTGGGATGGGAGATACCCATGCCAGATATGAAAGTGGAGGTGGTGAGAGCGGAACATCCCACATCTTCTACATGCTTCCAAAACTTAAAGTTACCTGGCCACTACAGCCATTACACAGAATTCAGTGACCATTTAAAGAACTGCATCGCCACAACTGATACTGGTTTTGGTTTGGTATAGATCAAAATCTTTATTTCATTACTTTAAATAATGTAGTTCTGATGTTTTGCTAGATAGGTTCTTATTACAGTTCATTGTCAATTTGTACGAAAAGACAATATATAGCACTAAATTATAAAATGTAATTTAGTGCAGGCAGTTTTAAACAAATAACAGCCCAGAAGCGCTTGGCTAGACCCTACACATAGTTTATACTGTGCATGTAGTTCACTGCAGCCAAATAATGGTCTACTCCCATGCGTGTAGAAGGTCCTGCTGGATCCACAGCAGCATGGAGTCCAGCCAGTTCTTGAGGTGTCAATGGGCAGTCAGTTTCAGGCACATAGACACAAGAGTCGGTGTTGCTGGACACAAGGCCACTACTCTCCCAGTTTATCAGGGGGATGTTCAAATCCTGTAGTTGATATGAAAAACAATTCATTGTCTACTGTTTAAAGTAAGTTTTGCTTACCAATTTTTTAAAAGTACTTACAACATCATTAGACTCTTGTACATTATAGTGCAGTCCCATGTGCCACAGTTGGTTCGGGGTACGATTTCCCTCGCTGCTCATGGGATGACTGTCCCAGCCATCTTTAAAAACATCAAGCTGGGCTTGTAAGCGAGGAATGAAGACATAATGGCAGCAGAAAAGGTGAACACTGCTGGACAGGTCCAGGAGATCATCTTCCTCCATTTGGTGCAACGCAGCATAGTAGAGGCAAGTGACTGCTGTGTAGACATCTCGCCAAAGACGTTCAATTTTGTAATGTCAATGTAATTGTGCCCCCCCCCTTTTTTTTAATTAAAGAAGACATATAGATAACCTTTTAAACCATGTAAAAGAGTGAATCATATTTGGACAAACAAGCAACTGGGTGCAACAATTAATCAACTACTTGGCTATCCAAATAATTATTTAATCATTTTTGAGAGCATGTTTGAATTGTTCTAAATCCTTTTAAATTTAAGCATTTCAATGGCAAATGGTTTGTTTTTCTGTTATCAACAAAAAAAGTAGTTTAAAATGATTAATGCAGTTTCATAAATGAAACAAACATTCCATTAATTTCAAGTAATGAGAAAGTAAGGGTGATTAAAAAAAAGAACATAGCAGAATTCTTTACCTTTATTTTGTACATTATTACTATTTGTATGTGTTGGAATGTCACCTTTGAAAATTAGATGTTGCATCTCAAGGGGATATCCTATAAAGCTACAAATCAAATGAAAATTTAAAATCATGCGATATTGCAAAAATGAAAAACTGTAGCTTGGACTTGTGTCGTAAATAGCTTCAAGTTTTTAGGTTTTACAAGTGTTAGTGTTTACCACTGGCAGTAAAGACAACCGTAAGTTGCCAATGTTGATTGCAACTGTTACTTGGTCTTTCATGTAATTGATATTTGATGGAAGTGGTGGAACATAAACTTTGTCTTTAACATACCACCACAAGAAGAAAAAAATAAAATCACACACACAGAGGTTCTGCCAGGCCAATTACAGCCATCGACTGCTAAGTGAAGTTTTCATTCAGTTCATTCTTTTCTCTTTTTCAAATAGGCTAGATGTTGCCCGTGCTGGTGGTGGCCACATTAACCACTTCAAAAACAAGAATAATTTGAATGTATTTACATGTGTCTAACCGGAAGTTTTCTGTGTTGTTGTTATTATTATTTTTTAATATTGCATAGATTTTGGCGTATTCTTTTTTTCTTTCTTTTTTTACTCACCCTGTAAACTTACAAGGTTATGAATGTGGTAGTTCCATAAAAATGAAGTGTCTTCTAAAGTACCTCTGATTATGCACACTTTTCCCTGCAATGAAGCTGTTTTTGCCAACTCCTCTTGTGGAGAACATCAGCTGGGCTACATCCACATTTTCCACCCCATGGTCACCACGAACCCTTAAGAAAATGTAACAAACATGAGAACTCCTATTAATTATGCATTACACTTCACTGAAACAAAAACCTTAAAACAAGTCAATGGTTAGAACAGGTAGATTTACACTATTAAGGGTAGGATAGGCTAGGTGATGATGTCTGACTATTCTTTGAGGTAAGCCATACTTCTCAACAGCTTCATTGAAGAAGGCAAGGGTTGTGGAGGCTCTGTTATTATTTGCAACAGCAAGATACATTATCTATGTGAGAAGAATGGAATTGTCCCATTGTGACTTCAAACAACTGTACTTTTTATTTTCAAATGATCAAAGTACGTTAACAATAACAATATCAATTTTAAGTGTCAATTTCAAAGCTCTTAACAAATACAATTTCAATAACCTTTAACAGTCATGTAGTAGTTAAAACAGGATTATATTTAAAAAGGTAAAATGCAACAATAATACTCAATGCAATTGGTGTAATGGCACTTGAGAATATCTCATTCTCTACCTTGCATCTGTTTTAAGAGATTCCATAAGAAATGAGTCTTTATAAAATGTCAAAAAAGAAAACATGTAATCTAATTCTCAGACAAAGAGTGCCAGCGAAGTCTTAGCATAAAGTCACAGGTAACATGATGGAGTTTTGATTTGTTACTGTAAGTGCAATTAAAGCTTTTCAACTAAAATGACTGTAAGTAAGAGTATTACAGTACTATTATGTTACCATTGAAGAATACAAATGCAAAGGTGCTCCCAAAGAAAATGAAACCGATTTCTGAGGTAGCCATCCTAAACTAGTACTACAATCTGAAGGTCTTCAAAAACAAAAAACAACTAATCACAATTGAAATGCCTGATTCAATGACAAAAAGTTTAGACGTTTAAAGGGAATATCCAATTATTTATACCTTCCTTGAGAAACCATCGATTCCTCCAAATATCACCATATTGTACCTTCAATGACATTTGAGATAAAGAAAAACATTAGGTATTATCACTTTTTTGCACATAGTTAAGTCATGTACAGGTAATATGTTTTGATTTGAAAAACATAACCAACCTTATAAGTTTGTGGTTTGTGTCTATATGCATCAGCGATCTTGGGCCTGGGACAGAGTATGTTCTGCGAACAACACACCTCAATGCTGACATTCTCAGCACAATTCCTGCTGTGTCAACCCTATGCATCGATGCACGAATCCTCTGCCACTGTACACGATGCCCCTGTGCCCGCAACAATCCCATCATTAATCTGTACCCAGCATGTGGGTTGCAGTGGTGTGTTTGTGACACCAGGTTGTCAAGCTCATCATTAGTCAGTTGACCGTACAAGGCCCTAACAGACATAGCCCAGCTGTTCATGTTTCTCTGCAGCGTCCACCGAGAAACTCCTAAAAGTCTGGCAATGTACGCTGCAGATAGCCCTATGCTGAGGAGCTCCGAAACATATTCCCTACATATTAAAATTTTTGGACAACCAGGTTTTGTTCTCCCCACAGGAACCGTTACATGAAGCTCCATTTCATCTTGGGCAGAGAGTAGACCATGCACATCAGTAAGGGCTTCATACACTTGCTGAGGGATCTGAATTTGGTTAGCTAGTGCACTCAGTAAAACCATGTCCTGTGAAATGATAAATTGTAGATAGTCCAGGTCCAGAGGGGCACGCCCAAGGGCAGCTGATAGTCTGTTATGGAGTCGGGCCAGTAAAAGATTCAGCAGCAGTTCCTAGAGAGAAATATAGGGTGTCCATAACATGTTTACAATTTTTAAAACAATATATTACAAAGGCAGTTGTTGAGATGTCTTAAACAGATTTGTTTTATTTTAACCAGTGTTTGTTAATTAAAGTATTCATTCATATTGAATTTATTTGTTTCAGATACTGTGTTGATGGATGGTAAACCTGCAGCAAACATGGCAACAAATCGAGTACCGTTTTCATGTGCTTGGTGTAAATGATGATGCCCATATAGAGGTCTATTAAATTAAGTTTAAAAAAAACCTCACACAAATGAAGGTACTTAAAATATCTCAAAATTGTTATAATTGTAAAGAGACTTTTGGGACACTCTGTATAGGTCGTGTGTAATGTGCATTATTATTGATTACATTATTATGCAAACAGGAAGAAATAATAACAAAAAACACACCATTAATGTCAAGACAGTAGCGATATTCCGCTCACCTGCTGCTGCAGCGAAGAGCTGTTGCTCTGATCGGTCATTTTTCTAGAAGGCAAAACAAGATAAAGAACACTATGGAGTCAAATGTGTACATACATAACATCGATTGGGTGCATCTTCCCTCCAGTACCTGTCAATGGCGCATATGTGAGCTACATGAATTCGTTTGTTAGCCAGCTAACTAATACAAGAAATAACAATTTTAACCAACACAGGGGAGCAGCGCACTGCACCATTCTTGGCATATAATGAAGTAGTTTAGTTGTTCATTGTTGTCATATAGCCACAATATTCCAAAGCATGAGATGCAATTAAGTCCGTGGCGCCAGAAATGACGATAATGACTAGACTGCTTTAGCATGAAATCAAATGCCAGCTAGCTAGAAAGCTAAATATGTGATGCTAATCATAAAAACAGGTTGGATGACCATCGTCAATATTTGAAAGAATGATGAAGTAACATAATACTTACCTTGTAATAGCAAAAACCAAAAGAGACTGAAGTATTCTTAATATGTATGTTGGTTGGCGACGATGTGTCCTGCTTGTATCCTTCCGCGAGTCCCGCCACCGTCGTTCGCTAAACCAATGAGGTTGCGCTCCAATCCGCTCAAATCCTTCTCACTTGATTGGTCAAGACAACCCTTCATTACACCAGAGCCCGCCCCTTCTTTACGAGTACAAATCACGGCGCTCTACAAGTACAAATTAGTTTTGCTCCATTTGTAGCGCGACAAATGGGGCAAAACTCACGTCACTGAACAGCAGCAGAAAGCCCACTTGTGACTCCTAGTGGCGACTTCTTTGACTACAAGTTGTCATTTCTACAGGTACAAATCACAACTTTTACAGATACAAATTTATAGTTTTTGTACAGGTACAAAAAAAATTTGTACAGATACAAATCATGACTTTTACAGGTACAAATTTGTTTTTACAGATACAAATTTGTTTTACACATACACATTTTTTTTTTTTACAGGTACAAATTTCTTTTACAGACACAATTTTTTTTTTACAGGCACACATTTTTTTTACAGATACAAATCACAAATTTAGACTTTTTTCTACAGGTACAAATTTTTTGCACAAGTTAGTTTTGCACCATATTTACCTCCATATTTGAACGTTGTGTTATCCGGCTGCTGTATTAACAAGATAGGTAAAGTTAAGTGCTAGACATGGTAGCCTACATGCTAACTACACCTGCTAGCGCTAGCTAGAGCTAGCAGATCTCACTTTAAGGTTTTAATGTGCAGTAAAAGAAAACAAAAACAAAGAAAAGTTTGAGTAGGCTCTAAATCTCAATTGTGTATATCCCTCGTTGCTACAATATACAGTAAGGCTTTTGTCTATTCTGTCGTCGTTGTGGTGGTGGTGGGGGAGGGGGCGTCGGTTGTTGAGTTGCGTGTCCTGCTCAACTGTGTAGTGGACTAGAGCTAGCAGATGTTACATTAAGGTTTTAATGTGCAGTAAAAAAAATATATATATACATATGTTTGAGTATGCTGTAAATCTCAATTGTGTATATCCATCGTTGCTACAATACACAGTAAGGCTTTTGTCTTGTCTGTCGTCGTCGTGGTGGGGGTGGGGGAGGGGGGCGTCGGTTGTTGAGTGGCGTGTCCTGCTCGATCGTGTAGCGGAGCGGCGCCGATGAGGGATTTTGGAAGTATTTTACACTGTTAAATGACCTTCATTGATTGACTACAGCACACATTTGTAAATTGTTAAAGCTGCCTTTATTTTCCCCCTTGAAAGATTACCATTGGTTTCTGTAGTGATCGTTTTTTTCACGGCCATCCAGAATACCCATCCATTTTGCCAAACCGTTTCACCTCATGGAAATTAATGTAAAAGAAAAAAAAAGTAACAATGTTATTACAATACCGTTTTCTTTGTTAATAAGTAAACAAGGAAGTCTATAGTGGATCCATTTTTTTCTATTGTTGATGTCACGATCTGTCACGGTTGAAGTTGGCTGTCACGAAACGGAGTGGAGGACCCAAATGCAGGAGAGCCACGGCAGTGATGCTGATAACTTTAGTTTTAATCAAAAACAAGGAAACACAAAATCACGCCCGAGGGCGGCTAGAACAGCGAGTAGTGTGGGATACAGAGTAGCATCACGGAGTAATAACCCGACACTCCTTGCTGCTTCTGTCAGGCTTTTATCTTGACCTGACGAGCTAATGGGCAGCAGGTGTGTTTGGCGGGATCCGCCCTCCAGCTGTTTCCCCAGCAACTGCAAGTGAAAACAGAAACAGCTGACCCCAATCATGACAGTTGAGGATTTATTGAAGGCTCTGCTCACCCCATCCATTATTTATAATCAATGAACTATACAATGTGTGATGTTACTATACTTCAATTGATGACGGTTTCTTATTTTTATTACAATGACACCACTGCCTCATTAGACTCAATGTACATTTTTAATGTTGCATACACATCTGAGATTAACTACAAATTTTATCTTGAATCTTTTAGCGATCCGCTGAGCACTGTGCGAATTGGAAAGCTGCTGACCGTGATACTTGGATTTCAAACCTTCAGCACCGCCTTGGACTTCCACCTCATCTACCTGCTTCCATCTTGCCCTCAAACAACATAATACATATATAAGATCTACATCACAGAGTCTAGAACGCAAATACAGCTGAACTTGCACTCAACAGCACATTACAAACACTCTAATATCATTACTTTACTATTTTGTTGTGTTTGAATTGATTTCCTTTTTTTACTGCCAGTTTACTTTTGACTTTGTCTTGGGAAGTTTTTTTTATTTTCTTTTTGCTTACAGTAAAGGTAGCTGTAGCAGCATGCCGCGGAAGGGGAAGCGTTCCGAGGCAGCCAAGCGCCGATGGAAGAAGCTGGACCTTGCTGCTCCGGAACTGAGCCCAAACATCGCACCCCAGCAGGTACTTTGCCTCTATTCAATTCTGCACTTGGCGGTGGTGTATTCTGTGTTGAGTTATTTTGAGTCACACTGCTAGGTCCTCAATGTGCTGTATATTTTGTTTTCAGCCTCGGTCCCCACCCTCTGCCACCAGTGATGGGACCACGATGCAGTCTGCAGTGAACAAGGTACGAGTTTCACGCCATATTTTAGCAAGAGTTTATCATTTTTTTTATCACTATTACACTTTTTTTTAATATCCTAAACATTTGCAATGTGTATTTAGAAGGCCAGAGTCCGAACTTCAGCTCCAGCCAGTCGGCTCGCCACTGTGGACGCCCGCTCCCCACCGCATACCTCTACTGTGGCTGCCCACCAGGTATGTTCCACAGCAGGCAAAATGCAATTAACTTTGTTAATGTGCAATACACATTATTTCCGGCTACAAATATAGAGTCAAGCAGAAAAAAATGCTAAAATGCTTATGTAAAAAGCAGTCTGTGTATTCAAGACACTCAATAGTAATGTAAAAAAATCCTTTATTAAAAATGGACTACCAACATGTTTCAACACAAGATTGTCTTCACCAGGGCATAGTTTGACAAATATAGAGTGTATGACTGAGCGATATTTGTGCATCATCAGAAAAAAAAAGTTTGTTTCTATCTTATTCCGTTCTTTAGTAATCAACAATAGAAAATGGTTAGTTTCACCCAATTTCGCCTTTTTTGGACCAAAATACGGAGAAATCAAGCTTTTAGTGAAACGATATTATTTCATGCATTCTAGTGAATTTTACACTTCTTTTTGTCCATGAATGATGCCACAAACACCTAAATAGTGCTTTACTTCTATAAAACACTACCACCAAGAATGAAAAAGTGTTTTTTGATAGCAAAATAACAGTTTATTTACATTCAACATTCAACAGTGTAATACAACAAACATGTGCAACTGTGCAACTGTGCATGTGTGGTGTGTGTATGTGTTTCTATTTACAATTCTGTGGATGTTTCAACTACACAAGTTTTTTTTTGGTGTGGTATATAGTGTAACATTGCCCTGGGTGCAAGGGGACGCAGCAGGATTTGCACCACAGATTTGTTTCGCTGCGAATGCCCCTTTGAGTGCAGACCCTACACTTTCTTGCTGGCTTTTTTTTCCGGGGGGTAGCAGGTATGTATTGCAGTGTGTGTTTTGCCATGTTGCCATCAAGTCGACTTTCAGGATCGTTATACGGTGACCTGGTGTTCTGTCTGGCTTCCTCATGTCCTTCTGTTTGTATGTTTGTAGCAATGTCCTCCTCCTGGTCCTGTGGTAAGAGCCACCCTCTCACCACCTGCTGGATAAACTCCAAAAAATGCTGACATTTGCCAGGATGTTTAGCTTTGTACAGGATAAAGGCATTGAACAAACATATTTGAAACAGATAGGCAACAAATTTTTTGTGCCATTTCAATGTCTTCCTCGTGAATGGGTGATAAGAAATGTTTTGATCCATCTTATCCACGCCATTCATTGTGGAATTGTAGTCCAAAACACATACAGGTTTCGGGAAAGGCACTCTTTTTTTTTTTTAGTGCCTACACATCAACTGTCCGCATTTCATCTTTGTGAAAAGTAGTCACCATCCTCAACAAACGCTTGTCCTGCCATGCCACAACCAAAACATTTGTGTTGTGTCTCACCAATTCCCCCCCCACCCCAAGGCCAGTGTTTGTAAGAAAAGTGATCTCATTTGGTTCACCCCTATTTTTTCTCAGTGTTCCACAAACATTTGTACGTGCTGCCAGGAGACGTTCACACAACCCAATTGAATTATAAAAATTGTCCATAAAGAGCGTGTACCCATTTCCTGGCAGACGATCTAGCAAATTAAACACGGTATCCGGCAGAGAACAACTAGTACCAACATAAGGTTGCATATTAAAACAATATCCTGTTTGGGAGTCACACAGGATGTATGACTTAATTCCATATTTGATTGGTTTTTGGGGGTTGTAAACTTTAAACGATAGACGGCCCTGAAAATTCATCATTCCCTCATCAATACATACATTCCTACCGGGTTGGAACAGTTCTTTAAATTTATTTACAATATGGTTGAACACAGGACGGATTTTAAATAATTTGTCATCTGAACTATGTCTCTCATTATTGTTAAAATGTAGGTAACTCCAGATAAGCAGGAAGCGGTTTCGAGGCATCGCGCGACTAAAAAAATGGTGTGGTTTCAATTTCATCCTGAGTCCAATACATTTCTATACTGGGCTTTTTTATATACCCAGTAAGAAATTGGAGTGCAAAAAATGTTTTCAATTCTAATACAGACACTGGCTTCCAAGCACGACTCCTGCAGTGTGGCAGACTTTCAGTCTGCTTCTGCATGGATTGACGTGCATATAAATTTGTTTGATCAGCAATGTGCTGGAGAAGTTCGTTTGAGATGAATAGTTGCAGGAAGTCAGCTGGCAGGGTTGAATTTAGCTCTGCTGCGGCACCCCTTGGTCCTGGAGTTTCAGTAAACAGGAATGTGTTTGGCTGCCAGCCTGTTTCATGCCAGCCAGAACTTTTGGGATCTGCAAATATACATTTCAATATCATATAATATTTATTTTAGATCAGTGTGAAGCAATATATATATATGTTTACCTTTTTTCTTGGATCCACTGGTTGAAATTATAGAAGACATTTACCATCAAATATTTTACTCGTGCTGAGTTGGAGAATCATTTTTTTTTTACCTTTATTCTGCTCACTGTGAGACGCGTCACCTTGAGCCCGACGAGCTGCAGCTGAAAGAAATATATACAATTACAATCATATCGAAAGACCGTTTTCTTTTGTTGTTGCAGTGTATTGAAAACACGTTTTTTATACCTCTCTTTGTCGTGGAAACTGTAGGTTGTCGCTGTGAGCACGATCTATGAATTATACATTCACGTTACACGAGGTGCTAGCAGCGTGCAGGAAAAGTATCTCATAGCAAGTTTGCGCTTACCTTCACAGTCTTCTGCGGATGAAATGCTGTCCGAATCACTTTCTCGAAGATCCGACTGTACCCACTCCTCCGAAGAATAGCCATCCGACTCGGGGTACTCTTCGTCGTCCGAATCAACGTCCGCGTTTGCAGAAGTACTTGGACGTGCACCACGTTTTCCGGCGTTAGCATCGCTAACCGGCGTCGCTTTAAGACGTGGCCGAAGACGTCGCGTCAAAGCCGCAACTTCGGCATCAACCTCGTTGTCGCCATCATCATCATCGCCACCAACATTCAATTTAGCACTGGTTTCTTTTTGAAAATACCGATCAAGCGTGAGCTGCTTTCCACCGGTCGTCATTTTTGCTTTCTCTTCCTCCATGCTTTTTGCTTTCTCCATTATCCTCTCCACTCCACTCTAGCTCCGCCTCACCTTTTATACCGACGCCCACGGTGGGCGGCACACCCAAAGTGCAAGGAGAGTCATCGCTGCCATCTAGAGGCCAAAACAAGTCATTAAACTTACTTGATCTGCTTGATATTTTCAGCACAGCTGCCCAAGGCTTCCCTCCACCCGTTTCAAAAAAAACCAAAAAAACATAGGGGACGTCTTTTAACGTCCTCGGCGCCCATCCCTAGGTTTATGCTAAACGTTTTATAACGTTTATGGCGGTCAAAGAGTTAAAAGCAGTCTGTGTATTCAAGACACTCATTAGTAATGTAAAAAAAATCCTTTATTTAAAATGGACTACCAACATGTTTCAACACAAGATTGTCTTCACCAGGGCATAGTTTGACAAATATAGAGTGTATGACTGAGCGATATTTGTGCATTGCTTTATTCATGTCAAACTAATTCTGAATTTAATTGTGATGAAGTCTGTTTTCTACAAGATTTCAAAATTTTTACTAATGTCAAAAATAAACTCACTAACATTGATCACAAATTTGTGAGGTGCCTAGCCCGGACACAGATATTTCACATGGTTTCTTTTAAGTTACATAGACCAGATGTAAATAATAACTAAGACGGTTATATTTAATAACTAATGTTTTGTTTTAGACTTCATGTCTATCTAAACAGTGTATGTCATTGTTTTGTCAAAAACATATTTCTATATACTTCCTTTATACTATAATCTAATCTGGTACAATCTGCTGCCTTTCTGCTCATGTATTTGATCAGAAAATTCTAGCAAAATTGAGCAATTGTGACTGCATTTCAGACACAAACAAAAGTATCAGTTAAGTCCTTGAATCTCTTTTGTGATTAAGAATTTCATTAATAAACCTGGCCTGAATTAACATCACTTGTATGTACAAAATACCTGGTCAATTTAAATTGAAACTAATTTAACCTATGTTTGCTATTTACTCTGCATTGTGGTGACTGCACATGCCTACAATTGTGTAATGTCTATGCTTTATGTTTTAGGTGTCCCTTGTTTGTGCCAAGGCTCTGGTACCAGGTCAGTCATAATTTTAATTGCTTTTGCAGCAGTTTTACAATCGATTATTTTAAACAATTCCAATATTTTGCAGGTTCATATACACTCAAAGTGGAACATGTACTTGTACTGTGCATTGTCAGCAATTGAAGTTGAGACTTGACATGGTATTCTGTGTGTGCATCATTTTAGGCAGAGGCACTGGCTGGCGCCACAGAGTTCGGGAATGGCCAGTTTCAGCTGTGACTGGGCGGAGGCACAAACTGGTCATTCCAGCACTGAACCAGGACAACACGGTATGTTTTATAATCAACTCTGCCTTTATAACAAATTAACAACCTTCATTTGTGTCTATTTTTTTAAATTACCTCTTTCCTTTTTTCAATTACTACTTTTTTTTTTTCTTTTGTAATAGTTTGTCCTGGTTGTTGGTGACTCCCACCTGCGAGCCATTGCCGATGGGGTTGTGAAGATGCCGGAGGGACGTTTCTCGTTTGCCGTGATGTCCACCCCGGGTGCCAGGGCCTCCGAGTTGCGTGCTGAGGTGCTGAATGCTGTTTTGCCTCGGTCACCCGAGGTGGTCTGCATTTTGGCTCCCAGCAACAACTTGGGCCGCCCCATCGCTGAGGCAGCGGCTGACTTTGGCCAGTTCTTGCACACCGTCTGCAGCCGCTGGCCCAACGTAAGTTCACACATTTCCTTCATATAGATCATACATTTAAATTTCAAGTATGTACTTGCATATGTCAAATATGTTCTGTTTAAAATACATTTCAGCCTTTTCCCGTAGTTAAACAGTTAATGAATATTGAAGGATGGAATATGAATGAAAGTTCATCTTGCTCCAGATGTATATTTTACAGTTTTAAACTTTGTGCAGGTCGTTGTGCTGGACTTCCCCCCTCGTCTGAACGTCGAGCTGGACCAGCAGGACCTTCTTCGCCAGGAGTACAACCGGGTGGCAGCACTTATGGGTACGTTCCATGTTGAAAATAGTTTTCACACACAAAGTTCTACTTTTCTTTAAGTCACCTCCTGATCTGATTTCATTGGTGTCTCAGCGGGGGGGAGGACTCTTGAGCTAATAATGTTTTTTCCTTTGTTACTGTAGGTATTCGCTACCTATCTGTTGCTGGCCACTTCCCGCTGTCACATCTTCACTTGTGGTGTAGAGACGGGGTAAGTACATTAGTTGCTGCAAAAAACAAACAAACATTTTATTAGTGCTCCTCCTATCAAAAGTATGTTTGTAGATGTATAATATTTTTTCTGATCATGTCTGGAAGGTACACCTCAGTGACAGCGATGGGATGCCGGTGCTTGCGCGGTTGCTGTGGGCTGCCGTCAACCTGCGGAGTGAGAGGACTGCACCACCTGCACCGGCTGCTCCTCAGCGTTCGCCACCAGCTCGAGTGTTCAGACCAAAAGTGGTTGTTAAGGGTGAGGTCACTGCGCCTCAGCCTTCCAACCCTTTTGACTGGACACTCGTCGGGAAGGCCATGGAGGTAAACGCAAGCCTAACATGTTTTTGAAAACCTCCTAACATGTTTTTGAAAACCTTAAATTTTATGAATGTGTGTGTTGCAATAATGTCACTAGTCATTTCAGAGCAGCTCGGTTGTGGACTCTGAGGTCACCTGTGGGCCCACTGGGTGGATGGGCACTCTCCAGGTTTGTGATGGTGATCATGGATTCATTCAGCCTTTTACCATGGCACATGTTAAAATTCTATTTCTCTATTTCTATTTTGTTGTGTTTTTTACAGTGCAACATCCCATTGAACCCTCTCTGGTTCAGCCCACCCATGTTGGAGGCGATGGACAAGCTGTCTCCAGCTCATCTTTCCAGCCCTGAGGACTGCCCAGTTGTTCCAAAGGACAAGAAGGTATTTCAGTTTTCCTATTTTGTTTGCCCGTTATGTTTACATATCTATCTTCATGACAAAAAAAAAAGTATAGTTAATTGTCCATTCTTGTAGTAACAATGCTTCGCAGTAAAAGCAAAAATATATATATATATATTTCTCTTTTCTTTTTTTTTTTTTGCTCTTTCTTGATAGACATCCACCGCAGGGCACAGACGACAGCGGCCAGCCCATAAGAGCACACGGAGAGAGCACCAGGTTTGCATTGCATTCTTATCAGCCCTGAGAAGTCTTACTTAAAATCACAAACAGAAATTAGTGACTCTTCACACAAGTGCTGTGTGTTAAAGAATTATTGTTTGCTTGTCGTTTCAGCCAGAGGAAAGGCCAGCCCCTGCGGAGGTTCCTTCCAGACCATCATCGCCCCGTCGTCCTGGGACTGAGGTAATTTTTTTTATACTCACAACATTAACCATTAACATATGAAATGTTTAAAATTATATTAGTTAGAATTTAAGATAATTAAAATGGTTTCAATCATTTCAGGATCCTGCTGTGGGACTTCCTCAACGCACGCTATCCGTGAGGGCCACACATTCACAGATGGATGAAAGGTACTCAAGTTTTTCTCGCAACCACCAGTGTACTTGTATGGCTCTCACTTTCTTGGCCTTCCATGCTGAGGGGTTGCAGTTTAATTCGCTTGAACTTGACAGAGTGCTTGAACACGGGGACTCTCTTTACGTGGGTGCTAAACAGCAATTGATTTTGGACCATAACTTTGGGAATGATCACTTGACTGTCGAGGAGATGCCAAAACAAGTCATGACGGACACCAATGTCTATAATGTACAGATGCATGAGCTCAGCGTTGGTTATGTCATAGATGACGGTCATTCCCAAAGAGACTTGGGATTGTCTCTTGGAGCTCAGCTTGAGTGCTTGTCACAAAATGTCACTCTTGCTTTCTTGATTGTGAATCCAGAGTGTTTTGCAGTATTCCGTAACACATCAGGATACTTTGGGTTATTTGATTCACATTCCAGATCTGAAGTGGGCTTGCCACACCCAAACGGAACTGCAATTATGTTGACTTTTTCTCACTTGTGTGGCTTGGTTGAGCATTTGCGTCAGCTTTTTGAAAGACATAGCCGGTTTGCAACCTATGAGTTTGTGCCAGTCTCTTTTCATATTGATGGCAGTTCCATTAACACGCATCGGGATTCTACTACAACCATATCAAAGGCAAATGAAGAGCTACTAATTGAATTAGGTGATTCCCCAACTAAAGAGATACAAATTGTGATCGGTATTGTACCAAATCAAGAGCTACATAGTGCGGTACATGTTGAACCAAATAGCCAAGCAAGTCAAATTAATGAGAGTCAAAATATTCCGGAACCTCAGCAAGGACTCAAACTGCTGCATGTTAATATAGATATTTCCAAATGTAGTAAAAGTCAGCGTGCAAAACATTTGTATAGGGAACGTCAACACATTCGTAAGTGCCAACGACAACTGTCATCTAATTCTAAATATCACAGTGATCCTTGCTTTAAGGAAAAAAAGAAGCTCTATCAAAAGAATAGATATAACAGTGATTCTGCTTTTAAGGCAAAACGGCAGCAATATCTGATTGGCAAATACCAACACAATCTTGCTTTTCAGCAAAAGCAGAAGATATTGATGAAAAGGTACGTAGGAGAGAAATACAGAAATGACCTTTCTTTTCAAAGTAAACGGAAACATTACTTGCGAGAGAGGTACAGAAAGGATATTTCTTTTCAAAGTAAACACAAAAATTATATGCAAGAGAGGTACAGAAAGGATATTTCTTTTCAAAGTAAACACAAAAAGTACATGCAAGAGAGGTACAGAAAGGATATATCTTTTCAGAGTCATCAGAAAAATTACATGCGAGAGAGGTACAGGAGAGACATTTCATTTCAAAGTAAACAGAAAAATTACATGCGAGAGAGGTACTAAAAAGATTCGGCTTTCAGGCCTTCTCATATTAGGCGCTGTTTACAAAAAAGAAAGGACAGGCGTGATTCAAACGCGCTGCAACGTATTCGCCACAAGTTAAATTGTGCTGTGAAAATCAAAAATAAATATAGTCGCGTCATTCCCCAGTGTCAGGAAATTGAGCAGGATCAGGCAAACGGTGTAGTAGACGTCTCTGTGGAAATGAAGCAGGCACTCGTAGATCCGGAAATGGAAGCCACCATCGCTTCTTTCCGGGAAAGGGTTCGGCATGGGCCGACGTATATCTGCACAGTGTGCCACCGTGCGCTTTTCCCCAATCAAGTAAAGCATTGCAAACGAGCCAGATACACCAAAAATGTTGATGTGGCGCTTGCGTGCTTGACAGGCCAGTTTGTTCACACTTGTAGTTGCCCCGCCCCATGTACCGTTCCTCAAGAACGGGTGCAGGAGTGGATTTGTCATACCTGTGACAACCATCTGTTCAGAGGTGGCATGCCACCCCAGGCGGTGGCAAATAACTTGGCACTGGCGCCCATTCCCGAAGAGCTGTCGGAATTAAATGTACTTGAACGACAGCTAATTGCAAAAATCATCCCTTTTGCAAAGATTGTTGCGTTGCCCAAAGGACGGCAAAGGGCCGTACACGGTTCTGTGGTGTGCGTTCCATCAGAGATGGAAGCCGTAGTGAACTCCCTCCCAAGGCCGCGCAGTGAGGCCCAGCTTCTCCAGGTGAAGCTGAAGCGCCGCATTGTGTACAAAGGTTACCAGCATTTTTACACTGTCAACATGACAAATGTCTTGGCAGCGCTGAGGACACTGAAACGCATTCATGCAGAATACAAAACTGTATCGATAGATGAAAGCGCTCAGTTTGAAAGTCTCCAGGAAGAGGAAGACGAGGGGGTAGGAGAAGAGGACATCCCTGAGGCCGATGCACAGCCAGAGAGCAGCGACACCCCCGCAAACAAAGAGCAACAGACTCCCCAAGAGAGCAAAGAGGAGCTCAGGCCGGGCTTGACACTCGACACCTGTATGCAGCCTCCTGACATCGCGCAGGAAAAGCTGTCATATGGGGACGGCATATTTAGCATCGCTCCTGCCCAAGGAAACAAGCCGGTGGGATTTTTTGCCGTGCCAAACCTCAAAGCCATGGCCTTTCCCGTTCAGTTCCCAACAGGACAGAATTCACTCGATGAGGCGAGAGAAATTAAGCTGTCACCCAGTTTGTATTTCAATGCAAGGTTATTCTCCGTTGACACTCGATTTGCCAAAGATCAAAGTTACCTTTTCTTTGCGCAGTTTGTGACAGAAACGCATCTGGCCACCAACAGCATGTCCATTCAGGCCCGCAAGGGGACAGCCCTCACTTGGGATGGGAAGAAGATTTCAAACCGGATGCTTCAGGACAAAGACGAACTGGAGAAGCTCATCCAAAGAGAGCATGCGATGCGCTTCATGCAGCCCTTGAGAGGCACGCCGGCTTTTTGGGAGGGTGCCCTTAGGGACCTCCATGCAATGACCAGGCAGTTGGGCAAGCCCACATTCTTCCTTACCTTTTCTGCTGCGGAAATGAGATGGCCCGAAGTAATCGAAATAGTCAAAGCGCAGCAAGGCGAACAAGGGGACTTTTCCCATCTCGACTGGAATGCCAAATGCGATGTTCTTCGCAGCAATCCGGTCACAGTGATGCGCCTTTTTGAGAAAAGGATGGATGCTCTTATGGCATTCATCCTGTCTCCCGCACAGCCCCTCGGTCCGGTAGAAGACCACTTCTATCGTGTGGAATTTCAAGCCAGGGGAAGTCCGCACGCTCACATGCTGCTCTGGATTAAGGGTGCGCCAGTCATCGAAGAACCCGACCCCAGATGTTGTCAAGAAGCCGTTGACTTCATCGACAAGTACATCACTTGCAAAATACCAGACCCGATTGAGGACCCTGAACTGCACGACATTGTCACCAGCGTTCAGGCACACAGCAAAAACCACACAAAGTCTTGTCGGAAAGGAAACGTTTCTTGCAGATTTGGGTACCCCAAACTGCCGATGGACCAAACCACCATCACGTTGCCATTCCAGACGGAGACTGAAGACGTCCCAACGGACAAGAGTGTGGAAGGCCAGCATAGGAAGCAGGCGGCCAAATCGGCGCGCCTCACCGAAAAACAAAGGGAGGCTAAAGAAGAGCTCAAACGCATCAGAGAGATCCTCATGGACGCGGATGTCCCGCAGGACTTGCCGGAGCTTCTCAAAAAGGCCAATTTGACAATGGACAGCTACAAGGACAGCGTCACTAATCTGACCTCCGGAATGGTTGTCATGTTGAAGCGTGCTCCAACGGAAAGCTGGATCAATGCTTACAACCCACATCTGCTGCGGGCATGGAACGCCAACATGGATATTCAGTACGTGCTCGATGACGTCGCGTGTCTCATGTACATGATGTCGTACATTTCCAAACCGGAGCACGAGATGTCCGAGTTCCTCACGTCTGTCGTCAAAGACTTGAAGACAAAGCCTCTTGTCGACAAAAAGGACGAGATGAGGAAAATAATGGCGGCGTATTCCAAGCACAGAGAGGTGAGCGCTCAAGAAGCGGTGGCGCGGACATGCAGTCTCCCTCTGAAGAAGTGCTCGCGCAGCGTAGTTTTCATCCAGACTGCTGAGGATGGCGTGAAATTGAGTCTACCCATGAGTAGACTGAAGACCATGCATCCGGACGCAGACAACGTGTGGATGTCTGGTCTGCCAGACAAATATGTGGCAAGACCTAGAACGGCAATGTTTGAGCGGATGTGTCTCGCCGAATTCGCATCCGAATACCGAGTCGTCTACGGTCAGCAGACTGAGGGCAAGAATGTCATTCCCCTCTCACACGGCAAGGGATTCATCCAGAAGCGGATTGGAAAAGATGCCGTCATCAGATTCACTCGCTTCTCGATCAAAAAGTATGCTGAGAAGTATTACAGGACCCAGCTTAAATTGTACCTCCCCCACAGAGACGACGCCGAGCTCAGGTCTGAAAACCTCAAAACGTACGAGGAGTTCTACGGTGCCGGGGAATCAAAGTTCGGTCGGGTGCGGGCTATCGTCGACCGCAATCGGGGGCGGTACGAAGGACGGGGAAAGACCGTGGACAATGCCTTCGAAAAATTGAAAGAGCTTCGTGCGGTTCTCAACGCGTGGAGCACTTTTGCGCCGGAGGTAGAAGCAGAGCGTTTGGAGTGTGCTGCCGAACGCGAATCTAATCCGTTACAGGAAGACCCGCAAGATGAGGTTCCGGCCTACCAGGACGCTCCTGGTAGCGGCGCGGTCTTGCCGGCGTTTGAGGCGCCAAAGTTGAGCGCCGAATTTGTGAGGAACATGTACCGCAGTCTCAATGAAACGCAAGCGTCCGTCTTCTACGCTGTGCGCGAGTGGTGTTTGAAACGCGTTTCGGATCGTCTCCTCGAGCCCTTCTTTTATTTAATCCCCGGAGGAGTTGGCTGTGGTAAATCGCATGTCATCAAGTGCATTTACCAGGAGGCCAGTAAGATTCTCCGCCAGCTTCCCAGATTCCGCGACGAAGCGGATATGGCCAAGCCTGCTGTGCTGCTGACGTCGTTTACTGGCACGGCGGCTTACAACATCTCAGGGAAAACGCTTCATTCCCTCTTGAAACTCCCCAGGACTCTAAAGCCTCCTTACCAGGCGCTGGGGAATACGTTGGACGCATTGAGAGCAACCCTTTGCAACGTGGAAATTTTGATCATCGACGAGATCTCCATGGTCTACAAGGAACTCTTTGCCTATGTCCACTGGAGATTTCAGCAAATCAAGGGCAACCAGAGACCATTTGGGGGCATCTCCGTTCTTGCAGTTGGGGACTTCTACCAACTGCCACCCCTCGGAAGGTCCAAGCCCCTCTGCGTTTCTGACAACGATCTTCTTGACCTCTGGACAGATTTTCAGATGGTCAAGCTTACTCAAATCATGCGGCAAAAAGACGACGTCGCTTTTGCCGAGCTTTTGAACAGGATCAGGGAGAAGGGGAAGGCTGATCCGCTTGGCGATGGTGACAGGGCGTTACTCACCACGGCTGTCACGGATGCGCGAGACCTCCCTGCGGATACTCTGCATATCTTTGCCACCAATAAAGAGGTGGATAGGCACAATGCAGCAACTGTGGCTGCTCTCAAATTGACTGTGGTCAATATTCCCGCAGAGGACTACAGGAAGAGCCCACGGTCGGGGGCGATGGTCACCGTGACCAAAGTGATCATGGGGTCGAGAAGGGATCTACCGGATGCCCTTCAACCTGGTGTAGGAGCACGGGTCATGCTTCTTCGGAATTTGGATGTCGAGGACGGATTGGTGAACGGGACCTTTGGCACAATAGGCAACATTGTTCAAAGCGCCCCAAAGGGGTCGGCGGAGAAAGTGACCTTGCTCGGACGGAGGCTAGACAATCCCGAAGCGGGCCAGAAATTGCGTGATAAAATTCTGGGGCCGACGGATGACTTGGTCTATATCGAAAGGTCGGAGGAAAACCTGGGCATAAAAGGCGTGGTCAGGCGGCAATTCCCCATGAAGCTTGCCTTTGGATGCACGGCTCACAAAGTGCAAGGCATGACGATGACTTCTGCAGTGGTGTCTCTTAAGCGTGTGTTTGAACCTGGAATGGCCTATGTTGCCCTAAGTCGCACGACGTCACTTCAGGGATTGAGGGTCATAGACTTTGACGAATCCAAAATCTATGCCAATCCCAACGTCACGACGGCAATGGACAGTATGACGCGCGCTTCTTTCCAAAGTACAAGACCACTGTTGTACTTTTTCAAAATGCCGCAAACTGCTTTTCCCACCTTGACCATTGTTCATCACAACACCGAGGGGCTTCCATCTCATATTGACGACTTAAAGTCTCATCATGAGTTGAGGCTGGCAGATGTCCTTTGCCTCACTGAAACTCATTTGTCTGGATCCTTCTTCCCCCCTCCCTTGCAACTGGAGGGATGCAGCACTTTTGTGCGCAACAGACAAGTTTCGTATTCAAATAGACTGGACGTGGCCCAAAAAGAGGGTGGCGGAGTCGCAGTCTATTATCGCGATTGTCTTCGAGCGGAGCCCCGTCGGTTTATTCAGAATGTGGTTGACCTGGAATTTGCTGTCATCAGGGTTGACGCTCCCGTCCAGGCTTTGATAGCTACGGTCTACAGGCCACCCAACCTGAGTCTTGGCACATTTCTTCCAAACCTTGGAAGTCTCTTGGATTCCTTGGCCGTGATGGACTGCCAGCCTATTGTTGTTTGCGGAGACTTTAATGAGGATTTGCTTTCAAAGGGAAAGAAATCCATTCTGGACTTGTTTCAGTCCAGACGCTTTTCACAGCTGATCACCCAGGCCACAACTGGAAAGCAGACACTGATTGATCACATTTACATATCTCGCCCAGATTGTTGTGTTCAATCAGGCGTTCTGCACACTTATTACAGTTACCACAGTCCGGTCTACTGTGTGTTAACTTCTTGTGTCAGCTCATTGTCGATCGCAAGGGCACCATTTTCACAAGTGTGCTTTTGCAAATGTTATTGAGCCTTTCATACCACTGCTCAAAAGAGGGGGATACTGTACTTTAAATTGTAAAGGCTGAAAAGTTAAATCCTTTGCTCGTTCAAAATTGGTGTCATAACAGAACTACACTCAAAATCAGAGCGGCCAATAATTTTTTTTGTAGACATATTTATCATTTAGTTAGTTCTAAACGTATTGAGCTTTAAATTGAATTTAAGACATGGGATATGTCATTTAAGCGCTCCCTTATTTTGAGCAGTGTTGTATGAAGGTACTTTTAATCAGTGTGCTTTTCTATTAGCAGGACATCGTGCATTTGGACTTGAATGTTTTGTTTGTCCTTATTGTGATTGTGACTATAACACAATGAAAAGTGTTGGTGTCAGTGAGGAACTGCGATGGTAAGGGATGAACTGCGATGGTAAGTGATGATTGATTACTGAATTGATCTAGGCAAACATTGAACACTCATTTTTCATTTTCACATGCAATACAGGTGGATGGAGCGCAGCAAGGGGCGCTACTTGACATGGCCAAGGATATCAAGGTTGTTATGTCCGGTACAACTGGTGGAGAGAAAAGATGAAAAAAGGGATCCCGCAAACGTAGACCAAAATGATTTATTCTACAGGATTCCTCACTGAAAAACCGTCACATGTGTATTGGATGAGTATTTAGATTAAGTTTTAACTGTTCAGTTTTGCTGCCTATTTTCTAACAACTTGTTCCTTTGTGTGCTCAGGAAAAGATGAAGATGCTGTGTAACAAAGACCCAAAACGGCTCTTTTAAGAGCCGTTTTACATGTACTTTGGAGTAATATTCCTGCAATATTGATCAGCACCAACATGCCTTTTAATATGCAATGTCAAATTTAAACACTGCATTCATACTGTATTTGCTCCATGATACAGTATATTGCATTTTATATTTTAGTTAATCACTTACACTATAAGCAAGAAATTAAACTGATTCCCTTTTGATATGACTAAAATGTCAATCAAGACATAAGGGAAGCCATTACACATGTAATAACTGCAGTTATTACAAATTGTCCTGAACTCTATTCCTGCTGACACAAATTGAGAGGTAAAGTACACCAACATTTGGCAAACAGTTCAGAGCATGCATCTTTCCACCTTGCAAGAGTCAGCAGGCCCATTCAAAATTTCCGCGGAAATTTTTCTAGTATTATTCTTCTTCTTTTTATTATTTTTTTAATCTTCCACCGATTTTTCCGCAAGGGAATTCCCAGTTACCATGGCGACGCTATTCCCAAAAAACTCCCAAATAAAGTCCCATAGGAATGAATGGGAAACCGAAAGAGATCAACTCCAATCAAACACCTTTTTCCAAGACACGCTGCGCGCGCATACGTTGGCCGACCGATATGAATTTTAGCTCATTTTGTTGGAATTTTTGTCATCTTTAGCTCAGTGTCAAAAAAAAAAATTAAGGAATGAAAGCTCTCCCCCCTGTGCGGGTTCAAAGACAGTGAGCAAAGGGTGAAAGTCGCCTATTTAGAGTGTGACTAATTAAGGCTTCAGTGACGGGAACCAAAAAATCTATTTCCAAAAGTTTCACTTCAACTCGTCACCGTGGCCACAATCTTTGCTCACTAGACATCAAATTGCCACATTTTGTAGCCATAAGCCTCTGCTTTCTGAAAAACTAAGTTTTATTTGGCTAAGGTGTCATTTAGTACCTTTATTTTCACTTTAAGCGAGGAGAAGTCGGACTATTTCGATCTCTTTTCAATGTTATTTTCGCCGTTTTTCCCTCTTCATTTTCGATCAATCATAAGTTTTCAACCTGCTCCTAAGTTGGTCATTTTTCATCCGATTAAAAAACTGAGAACATGCTCGCGTACCCCAAACCCTTGCCGTTCTAACCATCCATTTCTGGAATCTGCATCTTCAACCGTTAGGTCGTGAGAGGCTTTTGTTTGAGGTGAGCGTATCCTATACAAAATCAATGGAATGTGGGTGCGTGACGTCTCGCAACAAGTTAAAATCAAATGTGTGTGCGTGAATGATCTGTCGTTTTTGCATAGCAACTGCCTCAGCCAATCATCTCTCACTGTTGAGCTCAACTCAGCCCCTTTTTTTCTTGGTGTACTCAAGGCTTGGCCTATATACGACTACTACTATTGCAAATACTATTACTACTACTACTATCTTGGCCAATTGATTAGGTACACCCAGGATTCTGGTCAATTAATTAGGTACACCCTGGATTCTCGCCACTCCGCCCACCCAGGGCGGCGGCCATCTTGGCCAATTAATTAGGTACACCAAGGATTCTCTCCCCTCTGCCCACCCGGGGCGGCGGCCATCTTGGCCAATTGATTAGGTACAGCCAGGACTTTTCAGTCACAAAATGTTTTTATTTGATTATTTTCCAAATTTGTAGCGTGACTATTACTGTGTTTTTTTGCTGATTATGGTTTATTATTTAATACTAAAAATTGTCCATTTCCTTTGCTAAAATAAATGTTTTCTTTTATAATATTGATGAGTTCTTCAAGATGCACAAACAGTGACTGTGCGCATGTTGTCTCCACAGTTTCCTCAGGGCACACATAGACATATAAAAGGAATTTGTAAGATGTTAATAAAATTTGGTTAATGGTGTAAATCAACAAATTCAAATTGGAAGGTTCATTTAACTAGATTGTTTTATGTTCAATATACTTAAAAAAAAAAAAAAAAATCAGTGACATGTACAATGTAGCCAAAAATAAAATAAATAATACTGAATATTTTGTAGAAACATTTCATCACTTGTAAAGATTTGTCTGTGTTGAATAATTTAGACAGGTGATAATTGCTGAAATTAAAATAACAGATTCATCACATTATTTTAAATGCATAATAATTAAAATGTATCACTCCCTTAACACTGAAAACAAAGATATGAATTAGACAATGGTTGGTTCTTTTTAGTGGTTAAAAAAGTGGATGTTTGAATTACAATTTTTATCTTTTTATATGTATTTATTTTTGTATGTTGATGTGCAAAAAACACATACAATTGGTCAAGCAGCGCATCCACTACCAGACAGCCTGTCCTGTATGTAGCAGTATGTCCTACTCGCAACCCGCGAGTGTTGTATGACACAATCCGCATTATTGAACCTTGCAGCTGCACGCAGCGCAGTTGCCCCCTTAAACTGGTCTCCTCGGATGCAGCGCGCTCCAACCTCACCATCCGGCTGCAACCCATCTTGTGATAGTTGGGACTTCGCGTTGTTTTCTCTCGTGCGGTTTTTTCTAATCCTAACCCTGATTGGTCCGTTTTTTCCCTGTCTGTGCTGTGGCCAATGACATTCGCTTGATTTTGGAAGGTTCTAGACGACGGACCCCTCTTGCTGATAGTTGGAGTTCGTGTTGTCCTATCTCTTTTCCCTGATTGGTCGTTTTCTGCTTGTCTGTGCTGTGGCCAATTAAAGACGCATGAATGAGACTATTTTAGAAGGTTCTCGACGACGGTCTCGTCCCATTTCATCTCGTCTGAGGTAAGTGTTGCACGGAAATTATTTTTAGTCTGATGTATAATGCTAAATAAGTTAGATTTTGCAAGTTTTCCCCATCCTAAACTACATTACGTTAATACTGGCGATGTATTGAAACGTATTTGATGTGTTTGAATATGGAGGTAAATATGGTGCAAAACTAACTTGTGCAAAAAATTTGTACCTGTAGAAAAAAGTCTAAATTTTTATCTGTAAAAGTCGTGATTTGTATCTCCTCTCCCCCACCCCCACCACCACGACAGAATAGACAAACACCTTACTGTATATTGTAGCAACGAGGGATATACACAATTGAGATTTAGAGCCTACTCAAACTTTTCTTTGTTTTTGTTTTCTTTTACTGCACATTAAAACCTTAAAGTGAGATCTGCTAGCTCTAGCTAGCGCTAGCAGGTGTAGTTAGCATGTAGGCTACCATGTCTAGCACTTAACTTTACCTATCTTGTTAAAACAGCAGCCGGATAACACAACGTTCAAATATGGAGGTAAATATGGTGCAAAACTAACTTGTGCAAAAAATTTGTACCTGTAGAAAAAAGTCTAAATTTGTGATTTGTATCTGTAAAAAAAAAGTGTGTCTGTAAAATGAATTTGTACCTGTAAAAAAAAAAATGTGTTTGTGTAAAACAAATTTGTATCTGTAAAAACAAATTTGTACCTGCAAAAGTCATGATTTGTATCTGTACAAAAAAATTTTTGTACCTGTACAAAAACTATAAATTTGTATCTGTAAAAGTTGTGATTTGTACCTGTAGAAATGATAACTTGTAGTCAAAGAAGTCTCCACTAGGAGTCACAAGTGGGTTTTCTGCTGCTGTTCAGTGACGTGAGTTTTGCCCCATTTGTCGCGCTACAAATGGAGCAAAACGAATTTGTACTTGTAGAGCGCCGTGATTTGTACTCGTAAAGAAGGGGGCGGGCTCTGGTGTAATGAAGGGTTGTTTTGACCAATCAAGTGAGAAGGATTTGAGCGGATTGGAGCGCAACCTCATTGGTTTAGCGAACGACGGTGGCGGGACTCGCGGAAGGATACAAGCAGGACACATCGTCGCCAACCAACATACATATTAAGAATACTTCAGTCTCTTTTGGTTTTTGCTATTACAAGGTAAGTATTATGTTACTTCATCATTCTTTCAAATATTGTTGTTTAAACGATGGTCATCCAACCTGTTTTTATGATTAGCATCACATATTTAGCTTTCTAGCTAGCTGGCATTTGATTTCATGCTAAAGCAGTCTAGTCATTATCGTCATTTCTGGCGCCACGGACGTAATTTCATCTCATGCTTTGGAATATTGTGGCTATATGACAACAATGAACAACTAAACTACTTCATTATATGCCAAGAATGGTGCAGTGTGCTGCTCCCCTGTGTTGGTTAAAATTGTTATTTCTTGTATAAGTTAGCTGGCTAACAAACAAATTCATGTAGCTCACATATGCGCCATTGACAGGTACTGGAGGGAAGATGCACCCAATCGATGTTATGTATGTACACATTTGACTCCATAGTGTTCTTTATCTTGTTTTGCCTTCTAGAAAAATGACCGATCAGAGCAACAGCTCTTCGCTGCAGCAGCAGGTGAGCGGAATATCGCTACTGTCTTGACATTAATGGTGTGTTTTTTTTAAGTGGGTGGTCGACATATAGTTCACCAGCGCTCCCTTGAGCTTCTCGTAGCTTCAACTCAGTGTCTGAGTTATTTTCAGGTCTATTTTGCATACAGTATTCAGCACGCACACCATGGGCCTGGTGCGGTTCTTGTCAAAGTAATAGTTATGCAGTAGTCTAAACGCAAAGTTGTGAGCCTGATGTAGTTTAATTTAGGAGAGTTACCGGTAGCAAGTTTATATGTATAGCATATATGTATACAATAGTTACATAACAACTAACGGGAGTTTCCATTTTTAATATGAATTTATCAGTTATGATGCCGTACTACTACTACTGTTACACTCAACAGGACGAGCATTTCGAATAACCCAACCAACCTTAAAAAACAACAACTGGCCTTTTGTAAATAATTCAGGAAAATGAGACGTCATCCCTTGATTGTGTAATTTGGCAAATTCCTCAGGCGTAGGTGGTATCACTTTCTTAGATGTGGTAATCATGAGCCAGTGTAATTAAGTAGGGGTGTGAATTGCCTAGTACGTGGCGATTTGATCCGTACCACGATTCATAGGTCACGATTCTATTCGATACCAATTAATCCTGATACGAATCTATAAATTGTTTATTGCGTGTGTTTGTTTTTAACTCAAATTTAGAAAATACTCATCAGTTAACTTGTACGTGTACACTGTAAGATTTGTATGAACATTTATTTATTTACTAATACTAAACTTCAGGTTCATAACTGTGAGCCACTGTATTTAACAACAACCTGTTGAAATCTGTTTGATGTTTGAACAGTATTGAAATAAAATATTAAGGCTTAATGTCCATTAATATAACATTCATACATGTTTAACGTATGAACCCTAACCCTAAAGTAAGACGTTGGTTGAATATTTCCATTAAAAAAATTGAGGTTTAAAAATAGATTCGACCCATATAATTAAGTCATATTAGTATCAAACACTTCACAAAAAAGAACAGACATACTGCAACAAAATATTTACTGTATATTAAATCTGAAATATGATATACTATCCAATATGATAAACAATGCAATATTAGTTTATGATCATTTACAGTCCAGCTGGTTTTCAAACCTCAACATCAAGAAGCTATATGACTTCCTTAGAGGATCTATCAGCGGACCCGTTACTTAAGCTGACCCATGAAATCTTTTCAGTGGTCCATCCTTGTTCCAAGATGTGTCTTTAAAACAATTTACTCCCTCCTTAAAACGGCTGCATAAGAAAATCTTTTGAGTTGCTTCCAAAGATTTGAAGGACAACTTGGAGCTCGTAGTTGTATGTTTCAATTAAGACAATCGAGATGAGCCCTTTTGTGTGATTTGTAGTGCTGTAGTTGGTTGTTTCCCCCTCTTTTTTGGGAATGTCTTGTATTTGATCCATTAAACAATTATTTAATTAATGTATATTTTCATTTTTCAGCTGTTCAGCACATGTGACAACACATCCATTTAGTCACTCAAAAATCTCATGTTCCAGCTGTCTCTAATTGCTGTATGCAGCCTTCACATACCTCTATATTTTCAGAATACACTAAATGTGGAATCAGCAGTCCGTGTGCTGCTTGACTGCTTAAGTCATCAGCTTGGAAGCACCACAAGTTCTTCACCTGTTGCTCAACCTACATCCCAGCACACTGTTCAACCAGCAGCTATGAGGCCTACCAGCAGTGTCATAGCCAGACCAGGCACAGTGCAGCAAGAGATGCAGAGGTAAGTGGCCATTACAATGTGCTAGCTTGTTTTTGAAAAATGGAAGCACATATTACATTGGTTAACAATATTACGATTTTAGAATGAGAGTACTCATGTGGTATGTAGCTTTAAAAAACAACAACTTTGTACCATTGAATTTAAAAAAAATTATTAAATATAATATATTTAGAATATATATTTGTCTTTGAGTCACTGACAGATATTAGATCCTTGACAATTTAATGTTCACTAATTAAAAACTTTTTGTGCTTCATAGATGTTTCCCAGTGTTTGCTTCTCGAGGTCAGAAGCGCAAAAGAAGTTTGGCAAATCCTCCTAATGTTTCTGTGTGTAAGTTGATAGAACTGCAGTTCTGTCTGCTATCAACAAACCTGGAAAAAACGCCAAAAGAGGAAACTTTTCTCTTGGAAGCGGGTCTTGGGAGGAGGACCATAAATATGGGTGACAATGCCGATCACGCAGAGGTAAGCCTAAAAGACAATTCTACACTTGAGTCTTGCCATTGTATTGTTTTTTAATGTTTTGTTTCCTTCTGTATATGTGTGTTTCCATTACCCTCAGATTTGCGCAAAATGCAAGTTGTGCAAAAGCAAACTGTTAATGGAAACACTGTAATTTAAAAAAAATGCAAATATCGGCCCAAAAAATTTGCTTTCCCATGGTTTTTGAGACATGTCTAAATACAAGTATTTCGCAAAAGTGTAATGAAAATAGTGTTGCACGGGATACCGGTGCCAGTACCGTACCTTTATGTTTTGGTGTCAAAAACGGCTCGGTATAATTTTTTTCTTAGTACCGGTACTTAAAAAAAAAAATACGAGACAGCCCGCCAACTCTTGTTTTCTATCTACCGATATGTGGAAAACGCCTTAAGTAAGCGACACGCCTCTTTTAGCGTGTGTGCGAGAGGGCGCAGGAAGATAGCTTCACGCACTGAAGCGCTTGCTGGACGTGCACTCCTCGTGGAGAAGCATGAAGCGCTAATTAAGCTTATTAAGTGTAGTGCTCGCTGGACGTCCACGTAAGCTATGCAACAGCATTGGCATTGCCTACGCATGTTTTCAATCAGCACACGAAGAACACGTGTGGTTTTCAATTTTCAGTTTTAGAAAGGTTTTGTGACAAGAGCAAATGTTTTTCGTGAAGAAGCAGAAGAAAAAGCAGCAATCATTCCTGCAGTGGACTTAGGCACGGTGCGTTCAATGAACAGGCACACAGTAGGATATCACACTTATGCATAGTAAAAGCTCAGACGACTGACAGAGCAACAGACACAGGTTGTGACGCATTTTTGACACTTCCCTTAAAAATAAGTGGAGTTTGAATTATTTTGTTCCCAATTTGTAGTATTTGATGATGCATTCGACTAATTAGGAGCGAAATGGAGAAGAGCCGAGACATGCACGAACAATCAAGCAACGTTACATGGAGTTATTGGAGTGCCACTATTGCCAATTTTTAAAACGGATGACATCAAATGCAGTCAAATACAGCACTTCAAGAATACAGAATGCAATGTGAAAGCACATACAGTATAAACATAAATATATACCGTATGTACATAAATTTAACATGTATACGTCCCAATATTTCAAATTAATAATAAGTAAAAATAATTTGAAGTTCTTTAGCCAGTTTTAATTTTGCTGCTTTTGCTGATGTTTTAGAGTTTTGTCTAGCGTTTCAGTACCGGCATTGAGGTATTTTATGCAGGTTTTAGTATCAAAGTCAAAATTTCGGTATCGTGAAAAGACTAAATGGAAACCAGTGTTTTCCCCAGCGTTTTAATAGAGCGGTGAGCCGCCAGGCTTTTCTTGACCCTCGGCCAGGCTAAGCGTCCCTGGAATTAACCGGGTACAAAAAGAAAAAAGAAATTGCTCCACAAAATTCTAAATTCGCTCCTTAAAGAAAGAAAAAAAAAGGAGAGGAAAAAATAAATTTGCTCCTCAAATGAAGTCATGATACGCAAAACTGCTCCGCAATTACTGCAAATAAATAAATTAATTCTGATCCTTGTGCGCATTGACTCCCTCTGTCAAACGGACAACGAATTATAATCTTAAGATGTCGGTCGGTCTGTTTGGTTACCCTCCCGATACCGTCATTTGAATTTTCCACCATATCGCAAAACTGTTAATTTTCATTTGCAGCTAACAAAGTTTTATGAAAATTTATACATATAACAATTAACTATGTCAGCAGCACTTGCTTACTACTTTCAGATAAGCAGACTGCTCCAAGAAGAATATCCCAGGATGCGAGATTTACAAGGTGGCTGGTTTCTTAAAAAAGTTACAGGTATGGTTCTTCATTGGATACTGTTGAATTATTAACATTGTTTTTCAGTTTCAATTTATATTTTAGCCGTTTTGGATTTAGTTATAGCTGTGTAGCTCAATGAATAGTATTGTCTATTGTATTCTTATCTGTCTCTCTTGCCTGGGAAAGAGGGAGTAGAGTTTGTACCAGTCTCAGTCGGTCGAGTCCAAGGACAGGCTGACTTATTATTGTTTAGGTCTAATCTGATTTGTATTCCTGGGAACTTCTGCCTTTTTGTGAATGGGAGGGGAGAGGAGACTTTTCGTATTCACCCACTTTTCAATAAATAATGATGTGCAGGAGAAGGAGGGACACACACTTTTGAACAGAACACTGCTTGGGTGACTTCATTTGTGTGATCAGAAGCTTCTGATAATTATAATACCTTTGCAAAGGGACTTCTTCACCAGAATCTCACCATTCAGTTAATTGAACACACAAAGAGTAGAATACAAATATTGTAAACTCTAACAATACATACTTCAATTTTCTTTGATTTAATTTTGTTTTTTATACCAAGCTCTAAATTATCCGACAGTGTGACACTTCGAGGCTGTGGTTGCCAAATAAGGCATTTGGTCCCCTTCATCTGAAGCCTTGTTTACAGCTTTTCTCATTGATGTCTAGTGAAACCTGGCAGTGTATAATGAAAATGAACTGCCATTCTCAGATGCCAAAATTAACCACACTAACTTAAGTGTGCATCGGGCAGCAATATACATGCATTAATGGGCTTTTGTTCGTTTAACTTGTTCAGGTTCAACGCTGCCAGTTGTTGCAAATTAAGATAAGTTGGTTAATCATGACTACATGGACAATTAATTGCATTATCAAATGTGATATATAAAAAGAAAAGCACGTTGCGGATGATGCCTGAATCCATTGGCACATTCGTGTCAGTAAGATAGCCTGAGCACACACAGGTTGTCATGTGTGTTTGATGTAATGGTACACGATGTCCTGTTTGGTGCGCTAACACACTGCCACGTGTAATGTAAACATTAGTCAGTTAACTCGTGTTTTTTAACAGCTAAAACAAAGCTACTGTACGCCCGTAGTTAACATCAAAACAGGAACACACATGCTTGCTCACAACTTTCTCCGTTTACGAACTCAAATTGACAATTCCGAAGTTCTGGCATCTCTTATATTTCCACAATGTAACACCGTGACAACAACGTGACAAGCATACAAAGCAGGCATATTGTTAAAATTATAGTTTTTCACGTTCTCAAAACAAAACAATCCTCACAAATCAAATTACGACGATCCAAAGTCTAATACTTTTCAACGAGTGGAAAGCTTCATTTCACCAACGATAATTTCTGCACTTGAGGAAAGTGGAAAATCGGATTTATCCCACTTAGATTGTCAGTTCCGACCTCAAAGCGTTCAAGGAAAATGCACAGTAAATACATGATATAATATGTTCACGTGACACAATGTGTTTTGGAATGACTGTATTAACCAGAACAAATAAATTACTGTAATCAGCAATCTTTGCTGTTTACATTTGCCTCTAACGCTTTTAGGCCAGAACTGGGTCACTCCCAGTGGGATAAATCTGACTCCAAACCATATGCAGTATATGACTGCCATTTTGACGTAGCATCACAATTGTCAATGAAAACACTGAAAGTTACAAAACATGACATATTTGTCACAAGGCCTCTGCAGAAACTCATAATCTTTGAAAATCCCCCCCTTTCAGGTACATACCTCTTTTTTTTAATTTTGTTGATCAATCTAATACTTCTAAATTATGCCTACTAATGCCACAGAATGGTTTCCTAGTATTATTGCAACTTTGCGTAGTTGAATTAATTGTGAGTGTAACATTTTATTTATTAATGTCTGGAATGCTGTTACAAGCTGCAAATTTAACCATCATAGTAATTGTCTTTATTATAATTATGTGCATACACCAACGAATTGAAGCTGTAAAGTAATGATGGTTATTTAACTGCAGCAAGTTGGTGATGCGTTATTATTCTGAACATGATCTAAGTAGTCAAGTAATCGCCACAACTGTTTGTGATCAGTGGAATTGCAAACTACCGATAGTTTGCGGCATATCAGAAATATATATATTTTTTGTGAATATCTGAAAAGGTTATGGTGGTATATTTTGTTTGTTGATGAAAGCCCTTCAAATTTGTATAGTTTCTGTTACGGTGTGGTCACGGGGCGGTGTGGTGTCTGTCGGCGTGTGAAGTGGAGGACCCAAATGCAGGGAGGCAGGAGAACCACAGCAGGAGCGAGACTGGCGTGCTTTATTTTTCAGAAAACACTAACCAGGGTACTGGTTAATGCTAACTAAACAACAAACTGAAAAGTTACAAAATCAAACTGACAGCCAGAACTCCGGTGGTGACCGTGACAAGCGGCAATGATCGCACGCCGACTGATCACCACCCGGGAACTAAATACACCCACACTAATTGGGTAACTCGCCACACCTGGGGCCAGGTATTTATTTTGTCAAATAATGATGACGGTTTCGGGACGGAAACGTAAGGTTTCTCCTTGAGCGTGACGTCAGGCGTTTGCACGCTCTCACGCTCTGCAGAAGCGCTGGCAAGGTGGAAGTGTTTGGGGGTTGTTTCTAAGAGTCCGTGGGAAAAACAAGTGTGTGCAACAGCGGATATAAAAGTGTGTAAAGAGAGGTAAAACAAAAATATCACCAAAAAAATCAATAATTATCTTAAGCGGGTAAATGAATAAGTCAATTAAATGAAAAAAAAGTAGGTAAGTAAGTGTGTTTTAAGAGTGGGTAGAGATGAAAGTGTCCTAATATTTAACGGAAGTTCTTTTCCATGGGGAGAGATTTTTGTAAAATCTCCCAAACTTTCTAGAGAGGAAAATAATGTGCTGTTAAGCACAATTTAAATTTAAGTAAAACAAAAAAGTTGATTATCTAGAAATGAAAGTTGGTCGATCATTAGTAAGTGGGAATATATTTTTATTGTCTTCTTTATTCATAATTGTTCTTTCACTGTGCGAAAATATTTATATTTAATCCAAATACCTGATTATTCAATAGAATTTTCCATATGATGTTTGAATACCTAAATATTTGATAGCTGCAGCACTAGAGGGGATGCTATACTGTACCATACATAATATAAATGGATAATGAAAGAGATGACCTGACGCTTGGGGAGGACTGGCCAATTGGGAATTTAATGAGTTTCCCAAATGCCCATTCCATCCACGGCGACAAATCAAATAGTAATGGCTTGATGCCGGTCGAACAACAAATCGGCATGTTGGACACTGCACCACCGCTCCCTGGAAAAGTTCAGGCTCAGGATTTTTTTAAAAACTTTAAGCCCTTGATAACACCCAGTGGTGAAGTCCAGGGTATACGCGGGTATACTGAGTATACCCACTTCTTTTTCAGTCAGCATTGAGTAAGTCAATATGCTATGCTGTTTTCGTGTGTAGGGTGTTTCAGTTCTCCGAAGCGCTTTGGAGAACTGAGACACTCTGGCCTACACACTCACACCTATCAACGGCAACGTTCAATTGAGGGGCACAAGGGTGGAAGTGCAATTATTGGGGCGCAACCTATATGTCGCAACAGTAACCGTAAACAGCGTTACAGAAGTTGGAAGTCCGTGGCATGTAGCCCATATCTGCTACTATACGCGCTGGTTGCTATAAATAAATTAAAAAATATACTTTTTTTTTTATTAACTAGTAATTGACATTTGATTATTTTCCAGTAGAAAACCTGACGATTTCTCACCGCACACTTGTTAAAAATCACAGGGTTAACAGATAAAAGTCATTTTAAGCATAGCAATTTTTTTGTCAAATTACTTCTTTTTTAAACTCCTGTCACAGTCACCTGTCTATGAACATTTGGCTTTTTCGGTGGAACTGTCAAGTTTGTCTTATGAAAATTCTATTCATTTGATTCCATATTTTCCATAGACGAAGGATGATTGTGAAGACGAAACGGTCCCGACAGCAGAACATGATTTAGAAGTAATTAGTGAGGTAAGCAATCCGTGTATTTGTGTAACAGTAGTGTGTTTATTCAAATGTCATGATCTGCTATACTTTGTTCTATATTGTATTCAACAGTTATGTTACTTCTACTTTATGAAACCATGTCTCTATATGCTTGGTACTTTTAGGACTCCTGTCCAATTTGTGGAAATATATTTCCTGCGGAAATTGTTGCACACCATGCAAGTTCATGTGGTGACAGGTATGACAGACGTAAATTTAGAGATATCAAAACTGCATGAGAATATGCACAAAATACTACAATTAATTTATTACTTATAATGGTGCTTGAAATGTAAAGCGTGAATTTCCCCTTAGGGGTAGAGTTCGCCAGTCGGCGAGCTGGCGGACTCAGTAACAGGGGTTAACTTTCACAAAGAACGCTGGGGTGATGACCGGGGCCTTCCCCCGCTGGGCCTGGGGTTCGGGGGTGTCGGCCGCCCTCCGGTGCCCCCATCTCCTCCTTCTGCCCCCGGTGTTCCGTCCCTCCACACGGCGGGGGGTGGGGTGGGCGCGGCTGCCCTCTCCGCTCCGCTGTCCGGCCCCTCTTCGGCGCCGGTGGTCCCCGGGGGCTGGGGGTCGGGGGTTGGGGGGCTGCCGGTTGGTCGGGGTGGGGTCGGGGGAGGGCTTTGTTGGGGGGGGGGCGGTGGTGGGGGTTGCGGGGTGTGGGGGTGGTGGGGTGTCTGGGGGATTGGGGACCTGGGGGCGGCTGGGGCTGGGTTGGGGTGGGTGGCGGGGTGGATGGGGGGCGGGGGGTCGTGGGGGGTGCGGGGGTTGGGGGCCGGTGGGGTGCCTGGCGGGCCTGCAGTGCCCCGTTCTGCTGCGTTGGGTCGGGGGCGCGGGCCGTGTTGGGGCGGGGGGCGCTCCTGCACCTGGGATTGCTCTTCGACCGGTGGCCCTGGCGGGGCCCGGGGGTCGTCCTTTGGCGCTGCCGCGGCCTGGGGGGCCCTGAGGTGTTGCGCTTGCTCTGTTCCGGCAGGGGTCGACGGCTCCCCTCTTTGGTGGAGATTTTCAAGCATGCCAGATCCACCACACCAGCATCTACCGAAACTCAGACACAATCTGTTTCCTCCTCAGGTCATTGAATCGGTGGAGGCTGGTGTCTGTGGATCTCACTCGGCTTCGTCTGTCCTTCCTTCCTTTTCTCGGTCTCTCCTTCGGTCTCTTGAGGCCTCCCTGATTTTATGTTTTTTGGATTTGTTGGGGTCTGGATGTTTCTTGGGTTGGGGAGGAGTTCTGGTGGGTGGTGCCTGGTCGGTGCTGGACTTCACCTTCCTTGGTTTTCTTTGGTCCCCTCGGGTCTCCTGACGGCGGTGTTCGGTTTAGGTGAACGGTATGAGATTTTTTCTAATAGGTTTTTTTGGTGAGCTAACAAATACACGCACACACGCACGCACGCACATACACATACTCACCCACACACACACACAAAAAAAATAAAAAAATAAAAATAAATAAAAATAAATAAAGAGCAATGATGATGACATTTCCGAATGAACAATACTGAGCTCTTTAAGAAAAAAAAAAAAAAAAAAAAGTAAAGCGTAAATTTCTTCATGTAAATCGTCAGGTACATTTTCAAGATATAAAATTGTACATAATTTGACACATGACCACTGTGTATGAGTTTTCTTTTTTGGATGATGCAAGTGTGATAATCAAACTGTATAAAATGTTTTTTTTTTTCTTAATATGTGTGCTAAAACGTGTGTTCATTCAATCTTTTTCAAGATTTCCATGTGGTAGCTCCACTTCTGCACAATCATATATGCCGAGTGACCACATGACTCAAAGCAGCACTGGTGCATCAGTTATCTGCTCATCACCTGATATAACGACATCAACAGCGACCCTCTCAACAGACAATACCCTTTTACAGTCCAGACCTGATGAAATGGATGAGATGCGTTAGTATTTGTCTAAAAAAAATTATGAATAAATAATGACATGTTTGGTGAAAGTTAAGAAAAACAATCACATTGAAAGATGTTAAAATGCCAATATTCATTACAGTGCTGTAATTTTTTTTCCATCTCACCAAAAATCGAATTACAATTATTGAGTTTGTCATAGACTTGCATATGTCTTTGTTTATTCTACAAATTGGTTATAGGCACAATTTGTAGAGTAGTGAATGTTGTGCAATTCATTACTTTTTAAATTACAACTTCAATTATAATAAACAGTTGTTTTCTTCTATTTTTTGTGTGTTACTACAGCATGGCAAAACGTAGTGGATCCGGAATTAGCAGCTGACCAGTACAGAAGGCAGTGTCTGCAAACCAATGAAGATAAGCCATACCTAAAAATAATAATAGACATTGGAGAAGACGTAATGGACCAGGAAGCCAGAATCCTCACTTTTTACAAGACTCCCAATATAGATTGGGCCAAACCATTTCAAGCTAAACTAAAAGGTGCTGTAAACAAACCTCAATTCAAACATGTTGTTTTTGAGTATTGTATTCGTAACATGTTTTGCTTTTTATATATTTGCAGGGGTGCAGATAAGTAGCATGTTAGTGCGCATGAGCACCAAAATTACAATAATGTAGTAATGTACTTGTTAAACTTATTTTTTTTTCTTTTCTTTTTTAAGTTCACACTTAAAGCTTTCTATGAACAACCGCTAAGACAGCTAGCTTGAGTAGCCTATCTCCCTGGAAACTGATGCATTTGCATGGAGATGTGGCTGAAGGCGTCGTACAAGTGCTGCCAGAAGGACAGTTATCTTCGCATCACTGTACTGTGGCTACGGCAGTCATTCAAAATATGTAATGACACGAAAGTGCTCCATGTTGCATGTTGCATGAATATTTTTATTGTGGGAGTACAATGCTGTAACAACAGCAATCCCACATGAACATATGAAAACATGAAAAATACAAATTTGAAGGCCAGAAAACCCATGACCTGAAAGATGGATGTGATTGCTTGTGTTTTTAGGAGATGTGGCCATTGGAGAAGGGGTTAACAGACACTTCTTCAGTATGATAATGCACAAGTTACAACATGGTTTCAAACTTGATTGCGGTAGGTCTTAAAGAATCCTAAAGACACTGGCCCAACTCCACTAAAGTTTGTTTGTTTAAGTTGCAAGGCAAAATAGAACATAAATGTTAGATAATTGACTCATGATTTTATGAAGGAATTACGTGCACCATCTTGGCAGACAGCTTCAGTTATGGTCAGTGATTATATTGCAAATTATTGTAAATTAATCATTCAGCAAATACAAGTTATCATTCAGCTATACTATGAATAACTAACAACAGACAGCATAGCCATAACACATGACAAATCTGTCAATCTAAAGATTAATACACAATCATAGGCAGGAAATTGCAATCATGTGGTTATTATTACCGTATTGAACATAAAATGGCAAACCCCATTAAAAAATTATTATTGTTTTTATAGGAACCGCATGCGGCACTGTGCTGTTTGAAGGCCAACCAGATCATTTAATTCCTGCCACTTCCCAAGTATTTGCACAGAATGACCTGTTTGTCATGGCAGGAAGAATGATTGGGCATTCTTTCCTTCATGGGGGCCCTTGTCTGTTAGGTATTAGCCCAGCAGTAATTCATGTGTTGCTTGGTAAATCACCACAGACAGCGACAATCATGTTAGAAGATGTGGCAGACATGGACATCGGGGAGACCATACGCCCGGTAAGTACGGTAAAGTGCAAGGTTATACATCATCATTCAATGAAAAAATATGGACTATACTTTTACTTTTTAATGTCATTTATTGGAAATAAATGTGCGGTATTTTCTTTTTAAAGCTGTTTGAGAATCAAGAATCTGCTGGAAAGGAAGAAACAAGTGAAAAAAGAGGACTCCAATGAGTGTCAGACAACGGCTGTTAATGACCTGGCATTGGCATGGGACATGCCTATATTAACGGCTAGTAACAGCACCTGGCTCCTTCACAATCTACTTCAGCATGCAGTAAGTGTGGCTGACTAGCGTTATATCCATCAAAAGTTGTCCTACTTAAGTGTCTCCTATCTAACAGTATATCATGCTTTGATAAATGTACATTTTACACATTACCTCTGTATATGTAACTGGATAGCCGATAGGCCAATTCCATATTACTACTCTCAAGAAATGTTTCTCGGCATACAATCCTATAGGAGGATCTTTGATGAAAAATGTTTGCGCATGCGCGGTTGGTTGTGTGACAGAAAATGATAGCGGGCTCAGTCGCGCTGTATAGATGAGACGTCAAACAATATCGCCCATTTCAAGGCGACGAACAAGTCAGGGTGGCTGTTGATCATGCTTTGGAACACCTGAATAAGACTGAAAAAGAAATATGACTTAGTGTTTTTTTATAGCTACTGCACAAACTCGATTTCTTCGTTTTTTAAATCCTCTCCAAATAACAAATCTATAGGCTCAAGTAATTACCGGTAATAAAGTGAGCCTCACAAACCCTGTCAGCATCAACTGGAAACCAGGCTTTGAGCATCAAATTATACCCTCCTGATATCTCGCAGCCATCACAATATGTCACAATGAACATTATGTCACACACGATCCTCGAATATATTTACCGTATTGAAATTGGAGAACATTTGATTTACGATGTTTATAAATTTATTAAACATAAACAAGAGGACTTCAGACATTTTACAACTTGCCTTAAATACATGTATACATTATATGCTTAATGAGGGTTGTAGGAGGAAAATTGTACATTTTTTAATAAATGAATTATAACTAACTCAACAAAAGATGCCTCTGCCAAATCTAATATTGGGGTCTAAAGAACTGAGCGATAAAAGAAAAAAGGGGTCGTCAAAGCAGCACATACTGTCCAGTGTCCACTTGTTAAAAAAATTGTGACCACCTTGCCACACCTGCCTCCCGGCCCGACACTAAGAGCCTAGGAGCTGTATATGTCTAATCTGTATGTATACCTATAGTATATATAGTAGTCTTCTCTCAGGATGGGAGAGGTAAGATGGTCGCCCTGTGGCTTCAATGGCTTGCACGGTGTGTATGGGCGATCGGCTGTACAGCAATATATACAGACCAGTGTTTGAATGTGCACAGATTAATAATTGAATTGAATTTACTGCATGTATATATTTACTTGGAGTCCCTTCATCCATACCTCACTCACCCCTGTGATACTTTAGGGTGCTCGGCCGAAACTCCCGCCAACTCAAACAGCTGAAGCAAGGACTAAAAGAAACCCTCATTATGCTGTTATTGGAGTCTCGACCCGATGCAGTGGCATCAGTTTTTCCAACAGAAACAAAGTCTGAGTGCAGTGTGGAGGTATTCAATGAAGCATGTCTAGGATTCTAAAATGTCTGTAATTTTCAAAATAAAAATTTTTGCATGGGAATTAACTGGAATTTATGGGAATGCAAACGGAATTCATTAGGTCAAGATTGACCAGATAACTTAATTACACTTGGGTTAAATAAATACCTTTTTTTTTTGTTTTTTTTAAAGGTTGTGCGAGTTTGAGTGAGCCTGCTCATGGGCATGTTGGGGGGAAGGTTAGGGTTTTCTTTGTGCTGTACTATGGATGTTTTACTCACTCAACGCTTTTGAGTTGCAATGTAATGTATGAAAGGAGCTATATCAATTTTGATTTGATGTGACAGTCTGGCAAAACAAAAAAATATTTATTTTTTCATTAGGGTTAGTTCAAGGTTGCAAAGATGTTTGCCAGACCCACCACCCATCCATCCATTTATTACCGCTAATCCGGAGTCGGATTCACGGGGGCAGCAGCTTTAGGAGGGAAGCCCAGACCTCCTCAGCCACTTGAACCAGTTCCTCCGGCTGGATCCCAAGGCGTTCCCAGGCCAGCCCAGAGACATAGTCTCTCCAGCATGTCCTGGGTCGTCCCCAGGGTCTGCCGCCGGTGGGACATGCCCGGAACACCTCTCCAGGAAGGCGTCCAGGAGGCTTCCGAACCAGATACCCGAGCCCCCTTAACTGGCTCCTTTCCACGCGGAGGAACAGCGGCTCGACCCTGAGTCCCTCCCGGATGACTGAGCTTCTCACCAAATCTCTTAAGGGAAAGCCCGGACACCCAACGGAAGAAACTCATTTCGGCCGCTGTGTGGCAGACACTCGCAAAGAAATTTCAACATGTTCATTATTCCTTTGCGATTTACATAGAATGTTTGGTGCCGTAAATATACTTTGCAAGTGTCTTGAGAACATCTTTGCAACCTTAGAATAAATAATAATTAAAAACTGACAACAAAGAAAAACTCGCTACATGCACAGTCCCTTGCATGCAAACCTTTGACGCACAGTTAGATACAACCTTTAAGCCCATATCCAAATGAGAGGGAGAGTGTTTGCTTAGGGTTAGGGTTATATTATTGAATATTCGTCATCATATGTTCAGTTATGCAAACATTTTTAATGTTTTTTCCTTGTTCCAAGGAAATTTTGATTTGGAATCATTTTCAGTGAACAATTCCAACCTTGAACAAAGTCTGACGAGAAATCAACAATCACATGTTCTCCTCAGCAGGATACACATTTCATTGTTAGGCTGTTGAGACCACAACATCAGCCTTCACACAATTAACACCCCATGTGTGGATTGACCATATGTATAAATTAGAGAGAAAATTGTAAAATAGAATGAATTGGTTCAATGCCAACTATGGTGCCATAATGATTGTCTCATTTGCTGTCCTAGGTTGTTTTGGACCTAATCAAATGGCCTGAGGAATCTGGGTTGGACGATGAAGATGGTTACTCCGTTGACTGTAGATGTAGAATAATGGGGTACTTGCGTCAGTTTGTGAGGACAGGTAAATTACATGTTGATATTTGTGCACATTTTGTAATGCATAAATGCAGATTTTCAAATGTGGTTGAAAATCAAGGTTTTTTTAACCATTTTTTCTTGTTTATGAACACAAGTTGTATTATGAGTATTAAGCATAAGCATACACATATTGCTACAAGGCAGAATTTTAATTTATAGATACATCTGTGATTTGATTTTCTTAAATGATCATCCTCTAGCAGGGATCACTTTTTTTCCCAGATGTTGCAGAACCTGTTTTTTTCTCAAAAAAATACATAAATTAAATTATAAAAACAGTAATCTAATTGATTATTGTTACTTAATAGCATGCACAGCTTAATTCCACTTTTTTTCTCCTTTTTTTTAGGGTCTCAAGAGAATCTTAAAAGACTCCTGAAGTTCTGGGTGGGATGGGAGATACCCATGCCAGATATGGAAGTGGAGGTGGTGAGAGCGGAACATCCCACGTCTTCTACATGCTTCCAAAACTTAAAGTTACCTGGCCACTACAGCCATTACACAGAATTCAGTGACCATTTAAAGAACTGCATCGCCACAACTGATACTGGTTTTGGTTTGGTATAGATCAAAATCTTTATTTCATTACTTTAAATAATGTAGTTCTGATGTTTTGCTAGATAGGTTCTTATTACAGTTCATTGTCAATTTGTACGAAAAGACAATATATAGCACTAAATTATAAAATGTAATTTAGTGCAGGCAGTTTTAAACAAATAACAGCCCAGAAGCGCTTGGCTAGACCCTACACATAGTTTATACTGTGCATGTAGTTCACTGCAGCCAAATAATGGTCTACTCCCATGCGTGTAGAAGGTCCTGCTGGATCCACAGCAGCATGGAGTCCAGCCAGTTCTTGAGGTGTCAAAGGGCAGTCAGTTTCAGGCACATAGACACAAGAGTCGGTGTTGCTGGACACAAGGCCACTACTCTCCCAGTTTATCAGGGGGATGTTCAAATCCTGTAGTTGATATGAAAAACAATTCATTGTCTACTGTTTAAAGTAAGTTTTGCTTACCAATTTTTTAAAAGTACTTACTTTTTTTTTTTTTTTTTTTTAAATATATATATATACATATATATATACATATACACATACACACACATATATATATATATATATATATATATATATATATACATATATACATACATACATATATACATTTTTTTTTTTTTGTGTGTGTGGGTGAGTATGTGTATGTGCGTGCGTGCGTGCGTGCGTGCGTGCGTGCGTGCGTGTGTGTATTTGTTAGCTCACCAGAAAACCTATTAGACAAAAAACTAATTTTTAAAAGTACTTACAACATCATTAGACTCTTGTAAATTATAGTGCAGTCCCATGTGCCACATTTGGTTCGGGGTACGATTTCCCTCGACTGTCCCAGCCATCTTTAAAAACATCAAGCTGGGCTTGTAAGCGAGGAATGAAGACATAATGGCAGCAGAAAAGGTGAACACTGCTGGACAGGTCCAGGAGATCATCTTCCTCCATTTGGTGCAACGCAGCATAGTAGAGGCAAGTAACTGCTGTGTAGACATCTCGCCAAAGACGTTCAATTCTGTAATGTCAATGTAATTGTGCCCCCCCCCCCTTTTTTTTTTAATTAAAGAAGACATTTTAAACCATGTAAAAAAGTGAATCATATTTGGACAAACAAGCAACTGGGTGCAACAATTAATCAACTACTTGGCTATCCAATTAATTATTTAATCATTTTTGAGAGCATGTTTGAATTGTTCTAAATCCTTTTAAATTTAAGCATTTCAATGGCAAATGTTTTTTTTCTATTATCAACAAAAAAAGTAGTTTAAAATGATAAATGCAGTTTCATAAATGAAACAAACATTCCATTAATTTCAAGTAATGAGAAAGTAAGGGTGATTAAAAAAAAGAACATAGCAGAATTCTTTACCTTTATTTTGTACATTATTACTATTTGTATGTGTTGGAATGTCACCTTTGAAAATTAGATGTTGCATCTCAAGGGGATATCCTATAAAGCTACAAATCAAATGAAAATTTAAAATCATGCGATATTGCAAAAATGAAAAACTGTAGCTTGGACTTGTGTCGTAAATAGCTTCAAGTTTTTAGGTTTTACAAGTGTTAGTGTTTACCACTTCACTTACATGAAGCTCCATTTCATCTTGGGCAGAGAGTAGACCATGCACATCAGTAAGGGCTTCATACACTTGCTGAGGGATCTGAATTTGGTTAGCTAGTGCACTCAGTAAAACCATGTCCTGTGAAATTATAAATTGTAGATAGTCCAGGTCCAGAGGGGCACGCTCAAGGGCAGCCGATAGTCTGTTATGGAGTCGGGCCAGTAAAAGATTCAGCAGCAGTTCCTAGAGAGAAATATAGGGTGTCCATAACATGTTTACAATTTTTAAAACAATATATTACAAAGGCAGTTGTTGAGATGTCTTAAACAGATTTGTTTTATTTTAACCAGTGTTTGTTAATTAAAGTATTCATTCATATTGAATTTATTTGTTTCAGATACTGTGTTGATGGATGGTAAACCTGCAGCAAACATGGCAACAAATCGAGTACCGTTTTCATGTGCTTGGTGTAAATGATGATGCCCATATAGAGGTCTATTAAATTAAGTTTAAAAAAAAACTCACACAAATGAAGGTACTTAAAATATCTCAAAATTGTTATAATTGTAAAGAGACTTTTGGGACACTCTGTATAGGTCGTGTGTAATGTGCATTATTATTGATTACATTATTATGCAAACAGGAAGAAATAATAACAAAAAACACACCATTAATGTCAAGGCAGTAGCGATATTCCGCTCACCTGCTGCTGCAGCGAAGAGCTGTTGCTCTGATCGGTCATTTTTCTAGAAGGCAAAACAAGATAAAGAACACTATGGAGTCAAATGTGTACATACATAACATCGATTGGGTGCATCTTCCCTCCAGTACCTGTCAATGGCGCATATGTGAGCTACATGAATTCGTTTGTTAGCCAGCTAACTAATACAAGAAATAACAATTTTAACCAACACAGGGGAGCAGCACACTGCACCATTCTTGGCATATAATGAAGTAGTTTAGTTGTTCATTGTTGTCATATAGCCACAATATTCCAAAGCATGAGATGCAATTAAGTCCGTGGCGCCAGAAATGACGATAATGACTAGACTGCTTTAGCATGAAATCAAATGCCAGCTAGCTAGAAAGCTAAATATGTGATGCTAATCATAAAAACAGGTTGGATGACCATCGTCAATATTTGAAAGAATGATGAAGTAACATAATACTTACCTTGTCATAGCAAAAACCAAAAGAGACTGAAGTATTCTTAATATGTATGTTGGTTGGCGACGATGTGTCCTGCTTGTATCCTTCCGCGAGTCCCGCCACCGTCGTTCGCTAAACCAATGAGGTTGCGCTCCAATCCGCTCAAATCCTTCTCACTTGATTGGTCAAGACAACCCTTCATTACACCAGAGCCCGCCCCCTTCTTTACGAGTACAAATCACGGCGCTCTACAAGTACAAATTAGTTTTGCTCCATTTGTAGCGCGACAAATGGGGCAAAACTCACGTCACTGAACAGCAGCAGAAAGCCCACTTGTGACTCCTAGTGGCGACTTCTTTGACTACAAGTTGTCATTTCTACAGGTACAAATCACAACTTTTACAGATACAAATTTATAGTTTTTGTACAGGTACAAAAAAAATTTGTACAGATACAAATCATGACTTTTACAGGTACAAATTTGTTTTTACAGATACAAATTTGTTTTACACATACACATTTTTTTTTTTTTACAGGTACAAATTTCTTTTACAGACACAATTTTTTTTTTTACAGGCACACATTTTTTTTACAGATACAAATCACAAATTTAGACTTTTTTCTACAGGTACAAATTTTTTGCACAAGTTAGTTTTGCACCATATTTACCTCCATATTTGAACGTTGTGTTATCCGGCTGCTGTATTAACAAGATAGGTAAAGTTAAGTGCTAGACATGGTAGCCTACATGCTAACTACACCTGCTAGCGCTAGCTAGAGCTAGCAGATCTCACTTTAAGGTTTTAATGTGCAGTAAAAGAAAACAAAAACAAAGAAAAGTTTGAGTAGGCTCTAAATCTCAATTGTGTATAGCCCTCGTTGCTACAATATACAGTAAGGCTTTTGTCTCGTCTGTCATCGTCGTGGTGGGGGTGGGGGAGGGGGGCGTCGGTTGTTGAGTGGCGTGTCCTGCTCGACCGTGTCGCGGAGCGGCGCCGATGAGGGATTTTGGAAGTATTTTACACTGTTAAATGACCTTCATTGATTGACTACAGCACACATTTGTAAATTGTCAAAGCTGCCTTTATTTTCCCCCTTGAAAGATTACCGTTGGTTTCTGTAGCAATCGTTTTTTTCATGGCCATCCAGAATATCCATCCATTTTGCCAAACCGTTTCACCTCATGGAAATTAATCTAAAAGAAAAAAAAAGTAACAATGTTATTACAATACCGTTTTCTTTGTTAATAAGTAAACAAGGAAGTCTATAGTGGATCCATTTTTTTCTATTGTTGAGGATTTATTGAAGGCTCTGCTCACCCCATCCATTATTTATAATCAATGAACTATACAATGTGTGATGTTACTATACTTCAATTGATGACGGTTTCTTATTTTTATTACAATGACACCACTGCCTCATTAGACTCAATGTACATTTTTAATGTTTCATACACATCTGAGATTAACTACAAATTTTATCTTGAATCTTTTAGCGATCCGCTGAGCACTGTGCGAATTGGAAAGCTGCTGACCGTGATACTTGGATTTCAAACCTTCAGCACCGCCTTGGACTTCCACCTCATCTACCTGCTTCCATCTTGCCCTCAAACAACATAATACATATATAAGATCTACATCACAGAGTCTAGAACGCAAATACAGCTGAACTTGCACTCAACAGCACATTACAAACACTCTAATATCATTACTTTACTATTTTGTTGTGTTTAAATTGATTTCCTTTTTTTACTGCCAGTTTACTTTTGACTTTGTCTTGGGAAGTTTTTTTTCTTTTCTTTTTGCTTACAGTAAAGGTTGCTGTAGCAGCATGCCGCGGAAGGGGAAGCGTTCCGAGGCAGCCAAGCGCCGATGGAAGAAGCTGGACCTTGCTGCTCCGGAACTGAGCCGAAACATCGCACCCCAGCAGGTACTTTGCCTCTATTCAATTCTGCACTTGGCGGTGGTGTATTCTGTGTTGAGTTATTTTGAGTCACACTGCTAGGTCCTCAATGTGCTGTATATTTTGTTTTCAGCCTCGGTCCCCACCCTCTGCCACCAGTGATGGGACCACGATGCAGTCTCCAGTGAACAAGGTACGAGTTTCACGCCATATTTTAGCAAGAGTTTATCATTTTTTTATTACTATTACACTTTTTTTTAATATCCTAAACATTTGCAATGTGATTTAGAAGGCCAGAGTCCGAACTTCAGCTCCAGCCAGTCGGCTCGCCACTGTGGACGCCCGCTCCCCACCGCATACCTCTACTGTGGCTGCCCACCAGGTATGTTCCACAGCAGGCAAAATGCAATTAACTTTGTTAATGTGCAATACACATTATTTCCGGCTACAAATATAGTCAAGCAGAAAAAAATGCTAAAATGCTTATGTAAAAAGCAGTCTGTGTATTCAAGACACTCAATAGTAATGTAAAAAAATCCTTTATTAAAAATGGACTACCAACATGTTTCAACACAAGATTGTCTTCACCAGGGCATAGTTTGACAAATATAGAGTGTATGACTGAGCGATATTTGTGCATTGCTTTATTCATGTCAAACTAATTCTGAATTTAATTGTGATGAAGTCTGTTTTCTACAAGATTTCAAAATTTTTACTGATGTCAAAAATAAACTCACTAACATTGATCACAAATTTGTGAGATGCTGAGCCCGGACACAGATATTTCACATGGTTTCTTTTAAGTTACATAGACCAGATGTAAATAATAATAACTAAGACGGTTATATTTAACAACTAATGTTTTGTTTTAGACTTCATGTCTATCTAAACAGTGTATGTCATTGTTTTGTCAAAAACATATTTCTATATACTTCCTTTATACTATAATCTAATCTGGTACAATCTGCTGCCTTTCTGCTCATGTATTTGATCAGAAAATTCTAGCAAAATTGAGCAATTGTGACTGTATTTCAGACACAAACAAAAGTATCAGTTAAGTCCTTGAATCTCTTTTGTGATTAAGAATTTCATTAATAAACCTGGCCTGAATTAACATCACTTGTATGTACAAAATACCTGGTCAATTTTAATTGAAACTAATTTAACCATTACAACCTATGTTTGCTTTTTACTCTATATTATGGTGACTGTGTCATGTTTTGGGTTCTGTTTTCCTTGCGTGTCTCCCTTGGTCTTGTTTAAGTGTGATCCTGCCCTTCCTCGTGTGATCCAATCAGTGCCCTCAGCCACTTGTGTCTTGCCCCAGGTGTGTCTTGTTGTGTCGTTAGTCTGTGTATTTAGTCTGCTGTCTCCCCTCTGTCTGTGTCGGGTCATTGTTGTATTTCCCCCTGTGATGCTGCCCGTTTTTGCCTTGAATTTTCCCTCCATGTCATGCTGCCCGTTTTGCCTTGTTTTCTCCATATTATGTTTTTCCGTGCAATTTAGATCTCACCTTTTGTTTTGTAGAAATTAAAATCCCCTTTTTGATTGAGCCTCTGCCTCCTCGCCCTGTCTTCCCGCATTTGGGTCCTCAAGCTTCCCCTCCTTGACAGAATGACCCGACCCGAGAAGGACCCAGCGGGAGCGCTGAAAGCCAAGATGTGGAATCAGGAGGCGCGCCTGTCACGCCATGAGGAGCTCCAGCACGCCATGGCCGCCCAATTGGACCTGCTGTCGTCCTTGATTGAGGGAGTCGTGCGTCGTTGGGCTTCAGCTGGTGGCGCTCGGAGTCACCAGCCCCAACTCCCCGAACCACGTCTGTCGCACCTTCAACTCTCCGAACCACGTCTGCCGCCGCAGTTCCAAGTCCCCGAACCGCGTCTGCCGCCGCAGTTCCAAGTCCCCGAACCGCGTCTGCCGCCGCAGTTCCAAGTCCCCGAACCGCGTCTGCCGCCGCAGTTCCCAGTCCCCGAACCGCGTCTGCCGCCGCAGTTCCCAGTCCCCGAACCGCGTCTGCCGCCGCAGTTCCCAGTCCCCGAACCGCGTCTGCCGCCGCAGTTCCCAGTCCCCGAACCGCGTCTGCCGCCGCAGTTCCCAGTCCCCGAACCGCGTCTGCCGCCGCAGTTCCCAGTCCCCGAACCGCGTCTGCCGCCGCAGTTCCCAGTCCCCGAACCGCGTCTGCCGCCGCAGTTCCCAGTCCCCGAACCGCGTCTGCCGCCTCCGCTCCCAGTCCCCGAACCGCGTCTGCCGCCTCCGCTCCCAGTCCCCGAACCGCGTCTGCCGCCGCAGTTCCCAGTCCCCGAACCGCGTCTGCCGCCTCCGCTCCCAGTCCCCGAACCGCGTCTGCCGCCTCCGCTCCCAGTCCCCGAACCGCGTCTGCCGCCTCCGCGGCAGCCCCAAGACCCCGAACCGCGTCTGCCGCCTCCGCGGCAGCCCCAAGACCCCGTGCCGCGGCAGCCCTAAGACCCCGTGCCAAGGAGGTGCACGTCCCACTGCCGTCTTCTCCCTGTCTGGCGGCGCACGTTGTGGTCGCTCTTTGCTCCAGTGTGGTGTCCGGGGCGCCCTCCGGACTGGCCTTGATGGGTGTGCCAGGTTCCCGCCTCCGGGCCCCCCTCCGCCCGCCCTGTTTTTGGACCTTTATGTGTTAGGGACGTCTGGGAGCCGTCCCTTGAGGGAGGGGTTCTGTCATGTTTTGGGTTCTGTTTTCCTTGTGTGTCTCCCTTGGTCTTGTTTAAGTGTGATCCTGCCCTTCCTCGTGTGATCCAATCAGTGCCCTCAGCCACTTGTGTCTTGCCCCAGGTGTGTCTTGTTGTGTCTTTAGTCTGTGTATTTAGTCTGCTGTCTCCCCTCTGTCTGTGTCGGGTCATTGTTGTATTTCCACCTGTGATGCTGCCCGTTTTTGCCTTGAATTTTCCCCCCCATGTCATGCTGCCCGTTTTGCCTTGTTTTCTCCATGTTATGTTTTTCCGTGCAATTTAGATCTCGCCTTTTGTTTTATAGAAATTAAAATCCCCTTTTTGATTGAGCCTCTGCCTCCTCGCCCTGTCTTCCCGCATTTGGGTCCTCAAGCTTCCCCTCCTTGACAGACTGCACATGCCTACAATTGTGTAATGTCTATGCTTTATGTTTTAGATGTCCCCTGTTGGTGCCAAGGCTCTGGTACCAGGTCAGTCATAATTTTAATTGCTTTTGCAGCAGTTTTACAATCGATTATTTTAAACAATTCCAATATTTTGCTGGTTCATATACACTCAAAGTGGAACATGTACTTGTACTGTGCATTGTCAGCAATTGAAGTTGAGACTTGACATGGTATTCTGTGTGTGCATCATTTTAGGCAGAGGCACTGGCTGGCGCCACAGAGTTCGGGAATGGCCAGTTTCAGCTGTGACTGGGCGGAGGCACAAACTGGTCATTCCAGTACTGAACCAGGACAACACGGTATGTTTTATAATCAACTCTGCCTTTATAACAAATTAACAACCTTCATTTGTGTCTATTTTTTTTTTAATTACTTCTTTCCTTTTTTCAATTACTACTTTTTTTTTTCTTTTGTAACAGTTTGTCCTGGTTGTTGGTGACTCCCACCTGCGAGCCATTGCCGATGGGGTTGTGAAGATGCCGGAGGGACGTTTCTCGTTTGCCGTGATGTCCACCCCGGGTGCCAGGGCCTCCGAGTTGCGTGCTGAATGCTGTTCTGCCTCGGTCACCCGAGGTGGTCTGCATTTTGGCTCCCAGCAACAACTTGGGCCGCCCCATCGCTGAGGCAGCGGCTGACTTTGGCCAGCTCTTGCACACCGTCTGCAGCCGCTGGCCCAACGTAAGTTCACACATTTCCTTCATATAGATCATACATTTACATTTCAAGTATGTACTTGCATATGTCAAATATGTTCTGTTTAAAATACATTTCAGCCTTTTCCCGTAGTTAAACAGTTAATGAATATTGAAGGATGGAATACGATTGAAAGTTCATCTTGCTCCAGATGTATATTTTACAGTTTTAAACTTTGTGCAGGTCGTTGTGCTGAACGTCGAGCTGGACCAGCAGGACCTTCTTCGCCAGGAGTACAACCGGGTGGCAGTACTTATGGGTACGTTTCATGTTGAAAATTGTTTTCACACACAAAGTGTTCTACTTTTCTTTAAGTCACCTCCTGATCTGATTTCATTGGTGTCTCAGCGGGGGACTCTTGGGCTAATGTTTTTTTTTCTTTGTTACTGTAGGTATTCGCTACCTATCTGTTGCTGGCCACTTCCCGCTGTCACATCTTCACTTGTGGTGTAGAGACGGTGTAAGTACATTAGTTGCTGCAAAAAACAAACAAACATTTTATTAGTGCTCCTCCTATCAAAAGTATGTTTGTAGATGTATAATATTTTTTCTGATCATGTCTGGAAGGTACACCTCAGTGACAGCGATGGGATGTCGGTGCTTGCGCGGTTGCTGTGGGCTGCCGTCAACCTGCGGATGGAGAGGACTGCACCACCTGCACCGGCTGCTCCTCAGCGTTCGCCACCAGCTCGAGTGTTCAGACCAAAAGTGGTTGTTAAGGGTGAGGTCACTGCGCCTCAGCCTTCCAACCCTTTTGACTGGACACTCGTCGGGAAGGCCAAGGAGGTAAACGCAAGCCTAACATGTTTTTGAAAACCTCCTAACATGTTTTTGAAAACCTTAAATTTTATGAATGTGTGTGTTGCAATAATGTCACTAGTCATTTCAGAGCAGCTCGGTTGTGGACTCTGAGGTCACCTGTGGGCCCACTGGGTGGATGGGCACTCTCCAGGTTTGTGATGGTGATCATGGATTCATTCAGCCTTTTACCATGGCACATGTTAAAATTCTATTTCTCTATTTCTATTTTGTTGTGTTTTTTACAGTGCAACATCCCATTGAACCCTCTCTGGTTCAGCCCACCCATGTTGGAGGCGATGGACAAGCTGTCTCCAGCTCATCTTTCCAGCCCTGAGGACTGCCCAGGATCCAAAGGATAAGAAGGTATTTCAGTTTTCCTATTTTGTTTGCCCGTTATGTTTACATATCTATCTTCATGACAAAAAAAAAGTATAGTTAATTGTCCATTCTTGTCGTAACAATGCTTCGCAGTAAAAGCAAAAAAAAAAAAAAAATTTAATAATATATATCTCTCTATCTCTATCTCTATCTCTATCCACCGCAGGGCACAGACAGCAGCCAGCCCATAAGAGCACACGGAGAGAGCACCAGGTTTGCATTGCATTCTTATCAGCCCTGAGAAGTCTTACTTAAAATCACAAACAGAAATTAGTGACCCTTCACACAAGTGCTGTGTGTTAAAAAATTATTGTTTGCTTGTCGTTTCAGCCAGAGGAAAGGCCAGCCCCTGCGGAGGTTCCTTCCAGACCATCATCCCCCCGTCGTCCTGGGACTGAGGTAATTTTTTTTATACTCACAACATTAACCATTAACATATGAAATGTTTAAAATTATATTAGTTAGAATTTAAGATAATTAAAATGGTTTCAATCATTTCAGGATCCTGCTGTGGGACTTCCTCAACGCACGCTATCCGTGAGGGCCACACATTCACAGATGGATGAAAGGTACTCAAGTTTTTCTCGCAACCACCAGTGTACTTGTATGGCTCTCACTTTCTTGGCCTTCCACGCTGAGGGGTTGCAGTTTAATTCGCTTGACCTTGACAGGGTGCTTGAACACGGGGACTCTCTTTACATGGGTGCTAAACAGCAATTGATTTTGGACCATAACTTTGGGAATGATCACTTGACTGTCGAGGAGATGCCAAAACAAGTCATGACGGACACCAATGTCTATAATGTACAGATGCATGAGCTCAGCGTTGGTTATGTCATAGATGACGGTCATTCCCAAAGAGACTTGGGATTGTCTCTTGGAGCTCAGCTTGAGTGCTTGTCACAAAATGTCACTCTTGCTTTCTTGATTGTGAATCCAGAGTGTTTTGCAGTATTCCGTGACAGATCAGGATACTTTGGGTTATTTGATTCACATTCCAGATCTGAAGTGGGCTTGCCACACCCAAACGGAACTGCAATTATGTTGACTTTTTCTCACTTGTGTGGCTTGGTTGAGCATTTGCGTCAGCTTTTTGAAGGACATAGCCGGTTTGCAACCTATGAGTTTGTGCCAGTCTCTTTTCATATTGATGGCAGTTCCATTAAGACGCATCGGGATTCTACTACAACCATATCAAAGGCAAATGAAGAGCTACTAATTGAATTAGGTGAATCCCCAAGTAAAGCAATACAACTTGTGATCGGTATTGTACCAAATCAAGAGCTACATAGTGCGGTACATGTTGAGCCAAATAGCCAAGCAAGTCAAATTAATGAGAGTCAAAATATTCCGGAACCTCAGCAAGGACTCAAACTGCTGCATGTTAATATAGATCTTTCTAAATGGAGTAAAAGTCAGCGTGCAAAACATTTATATAGAGAACGTCAACCCATTCGTAAGTGCCAAAGAAAACTTTCAATTACATCTAATTCTAAATATCACAGTGATCTGTGCTTTAAGGAAAAAAGAAGCTCTATCAGAAGAATAGATACAACAGTGATTCTGCTTTTAAGGCAAAACGGCAGCAATATCTGATTGATAAATACCAACACGATCTTGCTTTTCAGCAAAAGCGGAAGATAGTGATGAAAAGGTACATAAGAGTTAAATACAGAAATTACATTTCTTTTCAAAGTAAACAAAAACAATACTTGCGAGAGAGGTACAAAAATGACCTTTCTTTTCAAAGTAAACAAAAACGATACTGGCGAGAGAGGTACAAAAATGACCTTTCTTTTCAAAGTAAACAAAAACGATACTGGCGAGAGAGGTACGAAAAAGACCTTTCTTTTCAAAGTCAACGAAAACGATACTTGCGAGAGAGGTACAGAAAAGACCTTTCTTTTCAAAGTCAACGAAAACATTACTTGCGAGAGAGGTACAAAAAGGATATATCTTTTCAGAGTCAACAGAAAAATTACATGCGAGAAAGGTACCAAAAAGATTCAGCTTTCAGGCTCTCTCATATTAGGCGCTGTTTACAAAACAAAGAGGACAGGCGTGATTCAAACGCGCTAAAACGTATTCGCCACAAGTTAAATTGTGCTGTGAAAATAATAAGGAAATATAGTCACATCATTCCCCAGTGTCAGGAAATTGAGCAGGGTCAGGCAAACGGTGTAGTAGACGTCTCTGTGGAAATGAAGCAGGCACTCGTAGATCCAGAAATGGAAGCCACCATCGCTTCTTTCCGGGAAAGGGTTAGGCATGGGCTGACGTATATCTGCACAGTGTGCCACCGTGCACTTTTCCCCAATCAAGTAAAGCATTGCAAACGAGCCAGATACACCAAAGATGTTGATGTGGCGTTTGCGTGCTTGACAGGCCAGTTTGTTCACACTTGTAGTTGCCCCGCCCCATGTACCGTTCCTCAAGAACGGATGCAGGAGTGGATTTGTCATACCTGTGACAACCATCTGTTCAGAGGTGGCATGCCACCCCAGGCGGTGGCAAATAACTTGGCACTGGCACCCATTCCCGAAGAGCTGTCGGAATTAAATGTACTTGAACGACAGCTAATTGCAAAAATCATCCCTTTTGCAAAGATTGTTGCGTTGCCCAAAGGACGGCAAAGAGCAGTACACGGTTCTGTGGTGTGCGTTCCATCAGAGATGGAAGCCACAGTGAACTCCCTCCCAAGGCCGCGCAGTGAGGCCCAGCTTCTCCAGGTGAAGCTGAAGCGCCGCATTGTGTACAAAGGTTACCAGCATTTTTACACTGTCAACATGACAAATGTCTTGGCAGCACTGACGATACTGAAACGCATTCATCCAGAATACAAAACTGTATCTATAGATGAAAGCGCTCAGTTTGAAAGTCTCCAAGAAGAGGAAGACGAGGGGGTAGGAGAAGAGAACATCCCTGAGGCCGATGCACAGCCAGAGAGCAGCGACACCCCCGCAACCAAAGGGCAACAGACACCCCAAGAGAGCAAAGAGGAGCTCAGGCCGGGCTTGACGCTCGACACCTGTATGCAGCCTCCTGACATCGCGCAGGAAAAGCTGTCATATGGGGACGGCATATTTAGCATCGCTCCTGCCCAAGGAAACAAGCCGGTGGGATTTTTTGCCGTGCCAAACCTCGAAGCCATGGCCTTTCCCGTTCAGTTCCCAACAGGACAGAACTCACTCGATGAGGCGAGAGAAATTAAGCTGTCACCCAGTTTGTATTTCAATGCAAGGTTATTCTCCGTTGACACTCGATTTGCCAAAGATCAAAGTTACCTTTTCTTTGCGCAGTTTGTGACAGAAACGCATCTGGCCACCAACAGCATGTCCATTCAGGCCCGCAAGGGGACAGCCCTCACTTGGGATGGGAAGAAGATTTCAAACCGGATGCTTCAGGACAAAGATGAACTGGAGAAGCTCATCCAAAGAGAGCATGCGATGCGCTTCATGCAGCCCTTGAGAGGCACGCCGGCTTTTTGGGAGGGTGCCCTTAGGGACCTCCATGCAATGACCAGGCAGTTGGGCAAGCCCACATTCTTCCTTACCTTTTCTGCTGCGGAAATGAGATGGCCTGAAGTAATCGAAATAGTCAAAGCGCAGCAAGGCGAACAAGGGGACTTTTCCCATCTCGACTGGAATGCCAAATGCGATGTTCTTCGCAGCAATCCGGTCACAGTGATGCGCCTTTTTGAGAAAAGGATGGATGCTCTTATGGCATTCATCCTGTCTCCTGCACAGCCCCTCGGTCCGGTAGAAGACCACTTCTATCGTGTAGAATTTCAAGCCAGAGGAAGTCCGCACGCTCACATGCTGCTCTGGATTAAGGGTGCGCCAGTCATCGAAGAACCCGACCCCAGATGTTGTCAAGAAGCCATTGACTTCATTGACAAGTACATCACTTGCAAAATACCAGACCCGATTGAGGACCCTGAACTGCACGACATTGTCACCAGCGTTCAGGCACACAGCAAAAACCACACAAAGTCTTGTCGGAAAGGAAACGTTTCTTGCAGATTTGGGTACCCCAAACTGCCGATGGACCAAACCACCATCACGTTGCCATTCCAGACGGAGACTGAAGACGTCCCAACGGACAAGAGTGTGAAAGGCCAGCATGGGAAGCAGGCGGCCAAATCGGCTCGCCTCACCGAAAAACAAAGGGAGGCTAAAGAAGAGCTCTAACGCATCAGAGAGATCCTCATGGACGCGGATGTCCCGCAGGACTTGCCGGAGCTTCTCAAAAAGGCCAATTTGACAATGGACAGCTACAAGGACAGCGTCACTAATCTGACCTCCGGAATGGTTGTCATGTTGAAGCGTGCTCCAACGGAAAGCTGGATCAATGCTTACAACCCACATCTGCTGCGGGCATGGAACGCCAACATGGATATTCAGTACGTGCTCGATGACGTCGCGCGTCTCATGTACATGATGTCGCACATTTCCAAACCGGAGCACGAGATGTCAGAGTTCCTCACGTCTGTCGTCAAAGACTTGAAGACAAAGCCTCTTGTCGACAAAAAGGACGAGATGAGGAAAATAATGGCGGCGTATTCCAAGCACAGAGAGGTGATCGCTCAAGAAGCGGTGGCGCGGACATGCAGTCTCCCTCTGAAGAAGTGCTCGCGCAGCGTAGTTTTCATCCAGACTGCTGAGGATGGCGTGAAATTGAGTCTACCCATGAGTAGACTGAGGACCATGCATCCGGACGCAGACAACGTGTGGATGTCTGGTCTGCCAGACAAATATGTGGCAAGACCTAGAACGGCAATATTTGAGCGGATGTGTCTCGCCGAATTTGCATCCGAATACCGGGTCGTCTACGGTCAGCAGATTGAGGGCAAGAATGTCATTCCCCTCTCACACGGCAAGGGATTCATCCAGAAGCGGATTGGAAAAGATGCCGTCATCAGATTCACTCGCTTCTCAATCAAAAAGTATGCTGAGAAGTATTACAGGACCCATCTTAAATTGTACCTCCCCCACAGAGACGACGCCGAGCTCAGGTCTGAAAACCTCAAAACGTACGAGGAGTTCTACGGTGCCGGGGATTCAAAGTTCGGTCGGTGCGGGCTATCGTCGACCGCAATCGGGGGCGGTACGAAGGACGGGGAAAGACCGTGGACAATGCCTTCGAAAAATTGAAAGAGCTTCGTGCGGTTCTCAACGCGTGGAGCACTTTTGCGCCGGAGGTAGAAGCAGAGCGTTTGGAGTGTGCCGCCAAACGCGAATCTAATCCGTTACAGGAAGACCCGCAAGATGAGGTTCCGGCCTACCAGGACGCTCCTGGTAGCGGCGCGGTCTTGCCAATGCAGAAACTGTGGCTGCTCTCAAATTGACTGGTCAATATTCCCGCAGAGGACTACAGGAAGACCCACGGTCGGGGGAGATGGTCACCGTGACCAAAGTGATCATGGGGTCGAGAAGGGATCTACCGGATACCCTTCAACCTGGTGTAGGAGCACGGGTTATGCTTCTTCGGAATTTGGATGTCGAGGACGGATTGGTGAACGGGACCTTTGGCACAATAGGCAACATTGTTCAAAGCGCCCCAAAGGGGTCGGCGGAGAAAGTGACCTTGCTCGGACTGAGGCTAGACAATCCCGAAGCGGGCCAGAAATTGCGTGATAAAATTCTGGGGCCGACGGATGACTTGGTCTATATCGAAAGGTCGGAGGAAAACCTGGGCATGAAAGGCGTGGTCAGGCGGCAATTCCCCATGAAGCTTGCCTTTGGATGCACGGCTCACAAAGTGCAAGGCATGACGATGACCTCTGCAGTGGTGTCTCTTAAGCGTGTGTTTGAACCTGGAATGGCCTATGTTGCCCTAAGCCGCACGTCGTCACTTCAGGGATTGAGGGTCATAGACTTTGACGAATCCAAAATCTATGCCAATCCCAACATCACGACGGCAATGGACAGTATGACGCGCGCTTCTTTCCAAAGTACAAGACCATTGTTGTACTTTTCCAAAATGCCGCAAACTGCTTTTCCCACCTTGACCATTGTTCATCACAACACCGAGGGCCTTCCATCTCATATTGACGACTTAAAGTCTCATCATGAGTTGAGGCTGGCAGATGTCCTTTGCCTCACTGAAACTCATTTGTCTGGATCCTTCTTGCCCCCTCCCTTGCAACTGGAGGCATGCAGCACTTTTGTGCGCAACAGACAAGTTTCGTATTCAAATAGACTGGACATGGCCCAAAAAGAGGGTGGCGGAGTCGCAGTCTATTATCGCGATTGTCTTCGAGCGGAGCCCCGTCGGTTTATTCGGAATGTGGTTGACCTGGAATTTGCTGTCATCAGGGTTGACGCTCCCGTCCAGGCTTTGATAGCTACGGTCTACAGGCCACCCAACCTGAGTCTTGGCACCTTTCTTCCAAACCTTGGAAGTCTCTTGGATGCCTTGGCCGTGATGGACTGCCAGCCTATTGTTGTTTGCGGAGACTTTAATGAGGATTTGCTTTCAAAGGGAAAGAAATCCATTCTGGACTTGTTTCAGTCCAGAGGCTTTTCACAGCTGATCACCCAGGCCACAACTGGAAAGCAGACACTGATTGATCACATTTACATATCTCGCCCAGATTGTTGTGTTCAATCAGGCGTTCTGCACACTTATTACAGTTACCACAGTCCGGTCTACTGTGTGTTAACTTCTTGTGTCAGCTCATTGTCGATCGCAAGGGCACCATTTTCACAAGTGTGCCTTTGCAAATGTTATTGAGCCTTTCATACCACTGCTCAAAAGAGGGGGATACTGTACTTTAAATTGTAAAGGCTGAAAGTTAAATCCTTTGCTCGTTCAAAATTGGTGTCATAACAGAACTACACTCAAAATCAGAGCGGCCAATCATTTTTTTTGTAGACATATTTATCATTTAGTTAGTTCTAAACGTATTGAGCTTTAAATTGAATTTAAGACATGGGATATGTCATTTAAGCGCTCCCTTATTTTGAGCAGTGTTGTATGAAGGTACTTTTAATCAGTGTGCTTTTCTATTAGCAGGACATCGTGCATTTGGACTTGAATGTTTTGTTTGTCCTTATTGTGATTGTGACTATAACACAATGAAAAGTGTTGGTGTCGGTGAGGAACTGCGATGGTAAGGGATGAACTGCAATGGTAAGGGATGAACTGCGATGGTAAGTGATGATTGATTACTGAATTGATCTAGGCAAACATTGAACACTCATTTTTCATTTTCACATGCAATACAGGTGGATGGAGCGCAGCAAGGGGCGCTACTTGACATGGCCAAGGATATCAAGGTTGTTATGTCCGGTACAACTGGTGGAGAGAAAAGATGAAAAAAGGGATCCCGCAAACGTAGACCAAAATGATTTATTCTACAGGATTCCTCACTGAAAAACCGTCACATGTGTATTGGATGAGTATTTAGATTAAGTTTTAACTGTTCAGTTTTGCTGCCTATTTTCTAACAACTTGTTCCTTTGTGTGCTCAGGAAAAGATGAAGATGCTGTGTAACAAAGACCCAAAACGGCTCTTTTAAGAGCCGTTTTACATGTACTTTGGAGTAATATTCCTGCAATATTGATCAGCACCAACATGCCTTTTAATATGCAATGTCAAATTTAAACACTGCATTCATACTGTATTTGCTCCATGATACAGTATATTGCATTTTATTATTTAGTTAATCACTTACACTATAAGCAAGAAATTAAACTGATTCCCTTTTGATATGACTAAGATGTCAATCAAGACATAAGGGAAGCCATTACACATGTAATAACTGCAGTTATTACAAATTGTCCTGAACTCTATTCCTGCTGACACAAATTGAGAGGTAAAGTACACCAACATTTGGCAAACAGTTCAGAGCATGCATCTTTCCACCTTGCAAGAGTCAGCAGGCCCATTCAAAATTTCCGCGGAAATTTTTCTAGTATTATTCTTCTTCTTCTTTTTATTATTTTTTTTAATCTTCCACCGATTTTTCCGCAAGGGAATTCCCAGTTACCATGGCGACGCTATTCCCAAAAAACTCCCAAATAAAGTCCCATAGGAATGAATGGGAAACCGAAAGAGATCAACTCCAATCAAACACCTTTTTCCAAGACACGCTGCGCGCGCATACGTTGACCGACCGATATGAATTTTAGCTCATTTTGTTGGAATTTTTGTCATCTTTAGCTCAGTGTCAAAAAAAAAATTAAGAAATGAAAGCTCTCCCCCCTGTGCGGGTTCAAAGACAGTGAGCAAAGGGTGAAAGTCGCCTATTTAGAGTGTGACTAATTAAGGCTTCAGTGACGGGAACCAAAAAATCTATTTCCAAAAGTTTCACTTCAACTCGTCACCATGGCCACAATCTTTGCTCACTAGACATCAAATTGGCACATTTTGTAGCCACAAGCCTCTGCTTTCTGAAAAACTAAGTTTTATTTGGCTAAGGTGTCATTTAGTACCTTTATTTTCACTTTAAGCGAGTAGAAGTCGGACTATTTCGATCTCTTTTCAATGTTATTTTCTCAGTTTTTCCCTTTTCGTTTTCGATCAATCATAAGTTTTTAACCTGCTCTCATTTGGTCATTTTTCATCCGATTAAAAAAACTGAGAACATGCTCGCGTACCCCAAACCCTTGCCGTTCTAACGAGCCATTTCTGGAATCTGCATCTTCAACCGTTAAGTCGTGAGAGGCTTTTGTTTGAGGTGAGCGTAATCTTATACAAAATCAATGGAATGTGGGTGCGTGACGTCTCGCAACAAGTTAAAATCAAATGTGTGTGCGTGAATGGTCTGTCACTTTTGCATAGCAACTGCCTCAGCCAATCATCTCTCACTGTTGAGCTCAACTCAGCCCCTTTTTTTCTTGGTGTACTCAAGGCTTGGCCTATATACGACTACTACTATTGCAAATACTATTACTACTACTACTATCTTGGCCAATTGATTAGGTACACCCAGGATTCTGGTCAATTAATTAGGTACACCCTGGATTCTCGCCACTCTGCCCACCCAGGGCGGCGGCCATCTTGGCCAATTAATTAGGTACACCAAGGATTCTCTCCCCTCTGCCCACCCGGGGCGGCGGCCATCTTGGCCAATTGATTAGGTACAGCCAGGACTTTTCAGTCACAAAATGTTTTTATTTGATTATTTTCCAAATTTGTAGCGTGACTATTACTGTGTTTTTTGCTGATTATGGTTTATTATTTAATACTAAAAATTGTCCATTTCCTTTGCTAAAGTAAATGTTTTCTTTTATAATATTGATGAGTTCTTCAAGATGCACAAACAGTGACTGTGCGCATGTTGTCTCCACAGTTTCCTCAGGGCACACATACACATATAAAAGTAATTTGTAAGATGTTGATAAAATTGGGTTAATGGTGTAAATCAACAAATTCAAATTGGAAGGTTCATTTAACTAGATTGTTTTATGTTCAATATACTTTAAAAAAAAAATCAGTGACATGTACAATGTAGCCAATAATAAAATATATAATACTGGATTTTTTGTAGAAATATTTCATCGCTTGTAAAGATTTGTCTGTGTTGAATAATTTAGACAGGTGATAATTGCTGAAATTAAAATAACAGATTAATCAGATTTATTTAAATGCATAGTAATTAAAATATGTGTCACTCCCTTAACACTGAAAACAAAGATATGAATTAGACAATGGTTAGTTCTTTTTAGTGGTTAAAAAAGTGGATGTTTGAATTACAATTTGTATCTTTTTTTTTTTTTTTTGTGCAAAAAACACATACAATTGGTCAAGCAGCGCATCCACTACCAGACAGCCTGTCCTGTATGTAGCAGTATGTCCTACTCGCAACCCGCGAGTGTTGTATGACACAATCCGCATTATTGAACCTTGCAGCTGCACGCAGCGCAGTTGCCCCCTTAAACTGGTCTCCTCGGATGCAGCGCGCTCCAACCTCACCATCGGGCTGCAACCCATCTTGTGATAGTTGGGACTTCGCGTTGTCTTCTCTCGCGCGTTTTTTTCTAATCCTAACCCTGATTGGTCCGCTTTTTTCCCTGTCTGTGCTGTGGCCAATGACATTCGCTTGATTTTGGAAGGTTCTAGACGACGGACCCCTCTTGCTGATAGTTGGAGTTCGTGTTGTCCTATCTCTTTTCCCTGATTGGTCGTTTTCTGCTTGTCTGTGCTGTGGCCAATTAGAGACGCTTGAATGAGACTATTTTAGAAGGTTCTCGACGACGGTCTCGTCCCATTTCATCTCGTCTGAGGTAAGTGTTGCACGGCAATTATTTTTAGTCTGATGTAAATAAGTGAGATTTACAAGTTTTCCCCCATCCTAAACTACATCACGTTAATAGGGATTTAAACTAGTGTTAGGGTTTCAAAGTAGGGGTTTAAACTAGGGATAAAGTTTCAATTAGGGGTTTAAACTAGGGTTAGGGTTTCAAAGTAGGTGTTTAAATTAGGGTTAGGGTTTCAAACTAAGGTTAGGGTTTCAAAGTAGGGGTTTAAACTAGGGTTAGGGTTTTAAACTAGGGTTAGGGTTTCAAAGTAGGGTTTTAAACTAGGGTTAGGGTTTCAAAGTAGGGGTTTAAACTAGAGTTAGGGTTTCAAAGTAGGGGTTTAAACTAGGGTTAGGGTTTCAAAGTAGGGGTTTAAACTAGGGTTAGGGTTTCAAAGTGGGGGTTTAAACTAGGGTTAGGGTTACAAAGTGGGGGTTTAAACTAGGGTTAGGGTTTCAAAGTGGGGGTTTAAACTAGGGTTAGGGTTTCAAAGTGGGGGTTTAAACTAGGGTTAGGGTTTCAAAGTGGGGGTTTAAACTAGGGTTAGGGTTTCAAAGTGGGGGTTTAAACTAGGGTTAGGGTTTCAAAGTAGGGGTTTAAACAAGGGTTAGGGTTGCAAAGTAATGGTGTAAACTAGGGTTAGGGTTGCAAAGTAATGGTGTAAACTAGGGTTAGGGTTTCAAAGTAGGTGTTTAAATTAGGGTTAGGGTTTCAAACTAAGGTTAGGGTTTCAAAGTAGGGGTTTAAACTAGGGTTAGGGTTTCAAAGTAGGGTTTTAAACTAGGGTTAGGGTTTCAAAGTAGGGGTTTAAACTCGGGTTAGGGATTCAAAGTAGGGGTTTAAACTAGGGTTAGGGTTTCAAAGTAGGGGTTTAAACTAGGGTTAGGGTTTCAAAGTAGGGGTTTAAACTAGGGTTAGGAATTCAAAGTAGGGGTTTAAACTACGGTTAGGGTTTCAAAGTAGGTGTTTAAACTAGGGTTAGGGTTGCAAAGTAATGGTTTAATCTAGGGTTAGGGTTTCAAAGTCTGGTTTTAAACTAGGAATAGGGTTTCAAAGTAGGGTTTTAAACTAGGGTTAGGGTTTCAAAGTAGGGGTTTAAACTAGGATTAAGGTTTCAAAGTAGGATTTTAAACTAAGGTTAGGGTTTCAAAGTAGGGGTTTAACCTAGGGTTAGGGTTTCAAAGTAGGGGTTTAAACTAGGGTTAGGGTTTCAAAGTAGGGGTTTAAACTAGGGTTAGGGTTTCAAAGTAGGGGTTTAAACTAGGGTTAAGGTTTCAAAGTAGGATTTTAAACTTAGGTTAGGGTTTCAAAGTAGGGGTTTAACCTAGGGTTAGGGTTCTAAAGTAGGGGTTTAAATTAGGGTTAGTGTTTCAAACTAGGGTTAGGGTTTCAAAGTAGGGGTTTAAACTCAGGTTAGGGTTTCAAAGTAGGGGTTTAAACTAGGGTTAGGTTTTCAAACTAGGGGTAGGGTTTCAAACTAGGGTGAGGGTTTCAAAGTAGGGTTTTAAACTAGGTTTAGGGTTTCAAAGTAGGGGTTTAAACTAGGGTTAGGGTTTTAAAGTAGGGTTTTAAACTAGGGTTAGGGTTTTAAAGTAGGGTTTAAACTAGGTTTAGGGTTTCAAAGTATGGTTTTAAACTAGGGTTAGGGTTTCAAAGTAAGGGTTTAAACTAGGGTTAGGGTTTCAAAGTAGGGGTTTAAACTAGGATTAGGGTTTCAAACTAGGGTTAGGGTTTCAAAGTAGGGGTTTAACCTAGGGTTAGGGTTTCAAAGTAGGGGTTTAAACTAGGATTAGGGTTTCAAACTAAAGTTAAGGTTTCAAAGTAGGGTTTTAAACTAGGGTTAGGGTTTCAAAGTAGGGTTTTAAACTAGGGTTAGGGTTTCAAAGTAGGTGTTTAAATTAGGGTTAGGGTTTTAAACTAGGGTTAGGGTTTCAAAGTAGGGGTTTAACCTAGGGTTAGGGTTCTAAAGTAGGGGTTTAAATTAGGGTTAGGGTTTCAAACTAGGGTTAGGGTTTCAAAGTAGGGGTTTAAACTAGGGTTAGGGTTTCAAAGTAGGGGTTTAAACTAGGGTAAGGGTTTCAAAGTAGGGGTTTAAACTCGGGTTAGGGTTTCAAAGTAGGGGTTTAAACTCAGGTTAGGGTTTCAAAGTAGGGGTTTAAACTCAGGTTAGGGTTTCAAAGTAGGGGTTTAAACTCGGGTTAGGGTTTCAAAGTAGGGGTTTAAACTAGGGTTAGGGTTTCAAAGTAGGGGTTTAAACTAGGGTTAGGTTTTCAAACTAGGGGTAGGGTTTTAAACTAGGATTAGGGTTTCAAACTAGGGTTAGGGTTTCAAAGTAGGGTTTTAAACTAGGTTTAGGTTTTCAAAGTAGGGGTTTAAACTAGGGTTAGGGTTTCAAAGTAGGGTTTTAAACTAGGGTTAGGGTTTTAAAGTAGGGGTTTAAACTAGGGTTAGGGTTTCAAAGTAGGGTTTTAAACTAGGGTTAGGGTTTCAAAGTAAGGGTTTAAACTAGGGTTAGGGTTTCAAAGTAGGGGTTTAAACTAGGATTAGGGTTTCAAACTAGGGTTAGGGTTTCAAACTAGAGTTAAGGTTTCAAAGTAGGGTTTTAAACTAGGGTTAGGGTTTCAAAGTAGGGGTTTAAACTCGGGTTAGGGTTTCAAAGTAGGGGTTTAAACTAGGGTTAGGGTTTCAAAGTAGGGGTTTAAACTAGGGTTAGGTTTTCAAACTAGGGGTAGGGTTTTAAACTAGGATTAGGGTTTCAAACTAGGGTTAGGGTTTCAAAGTAGGGTTTTAAACTAGGTTTAGGTTTTCAAAGTAGGGGTTTAAACTAGGGTTAGGGTTTCAAAGTAGGGTTTTAAACTAGGGTTAGGGTTTTAAAGTAGGGGTTTAAACTAGGGTTAGGGTTTCAAAGTAGGGTTTTAAACTAGGGTTAGGGTTTCAAAGTAAGGGTTTAAACTAGGGTTAGGGTTTCAAAGTAGGGGTTTAAACTAGGATTAGGGTTTCAAACTAGGGTTAGGGTTTCAAACTAGAGTTAAGGTTTCAAAGTAGGGTTTTAAACTAGGGTTAGGGTTTCAAAGTAGGGTTTTAAACTAGGGTTAGGGTTTCAAAGTAGGTGTTTAAATTAGGAATAGGGTTTTAAACTAGGGTTAGGGTTTCAAAGTAGGTCTTTAAATTAGGGTTAGGGTTTCAAACTAAGGTTAGGGTTTCAAAGTAGGGGTTTAAACTAGGGTTAGGGTTTCAAAGTAGGGTTTCAAACTAGGGTTAGGGTTTCAAAGTAGGGTTTCAAACTAGGGTTAGGGTTTCAAAGTAGGGTTTCAAACTAGGGTTAGTGTTTCAATGTAGGGGTTTAAACTAGGGTTAGGGTTTCAAAGTAGGTTTTAAAATTAGGGTTAGGGTTTCAAAGTAGGGGTTTAAATTAGGGTTAGGGTTTCAAAGTAGGGTTTCAAACTAAGGTTAGGGTTTCAAAGTAGGGGTTTAAACTCGGGTTAGGGTTTCAAAGTAGGGGTTTAAACTAGGGTTAGGGTTGCAAAGTAGGGGTTTAAACTCTGGTTAGGGTTTGAAGGTAGGGGTTTAAACTATGGTTAGGGTTTCAAAGTAGGGTTTTAAACTAGGGTTAGGGTTAGGTTAGGGTTTAACCTAGGGTTAGGGTTCTAAAGTAGGGGTTTAAATTAGGGTTAGGTATTCAAACTAGGGTTAGGGTTTCAAAGAAGGGGTTTAAACTAGGGTTAGGGTTTCAAAGTAGGGGTTTAAACTAGGGTTAGGGTTTCAAGGTAGGGGTTTAAACTAGGATTAGGGTTTCAAAGTAGGGGTTTAAACTAGGGTTAGGGTTTCAAAGTAGGGGTTTAAACTAGGGTTAAGGTTTCAAAGTAGGATTTTAAACTAAGGTTAGGGTTTCAAAGTAGGGGTTTAACCTAGGGTTAGGGTTCTAAAGTAGGGGTTTAAATTAGGGTTAGGGTTTCAAACTAGGGTTAAGGTTTCAAAGTAAGGGGTTAAACTAGGGTTAGGGTTTCAAAGTAGGGGTTTAAATTAGGGTTAGGGTTTCAAAGTAGGGGTTTAAACTAGGGTTAGGGTTTCAAAGTAGGGGTTTAAACTAGGGTTAGGGTTTCAAAGTAGGGGTTTAAACTAGGATTAGGGTTTCAAAGTAGGGGTTTAAACTAGGGTTAGAGTTTAAAGTAGGGTTTTAAACTAGGGTTAGGGTTTCAAAGTAGGGGTTTAAACTAGGATTAGGGTTTCAAATTAGGGGTTTAAACTAGGGTTAGAGTTTAAAGTAGGGTTTTAAACTAGGGTTAGGGTTTCAAAGTAGGGGTTTAAACTAGGATTAGGGTTTCAAAGTAGGGGTTTAAACTAGGGTTAGAGTTTAAAGTAGGGTTTTAAACTAAGGTTAAGGTTTCAAAGTAGGATTTTAAACTAAGGTTAGGGTTTCAAAGTAGGGGTTTAACCTAGGGTTAGGGTTCTAAAGTAGGGGTTTCAAACTAGGGTTAGCGTTTCAAAGTAGGTTTTTAAACTAGCGTTTGGGTTTCAAAGTAGGGGTTTAAACTAGGGTTAGGGTTTCAAAGTAGGGGTTTAAATTAGGGTTTGGGTTTCAAAGTAGGGGTTTAAACTAGGATTAGGGTTTCAAAGTAGGGGTTTAAACTAGGGTTAGGGTTTCAAAGTAGGTTTTAAAATTAGGGTTAGGGTTTCAAAGTAGGGGTTTAAATTAGGGTTAGGGTTTCAAAGTAGGGTTTCAAACTAAGGTTAGGGTTTCAAAGTAGGGGTTTAAACTCGGGTTAGGGTTTCAAAGTAGGGGTTTAAACTAGGGTTAGGGTTGCAAAGTAGGGTTAGGGTTTCAAACTAGAGTTAAGGTTTCAAAGTAGGGTTTTAAACTAGGGTTAGGGTTTCAAAGTAGGGTTTTAAACTAGGGTTAGGGTTTCAAAGTAGGTGTTTAAATTAGGAATAGGGTTTTAAACTAGGGTTAGGGTTTCAAAGTAGGTCTTTAAATTAGGGTTAGGGTTTCAAACTAAGGTTAGGGTTTCAAAGTAGGGGTTTAAACTAGGGTTAGGGTTTCAAAGTAGGGTTTCAAACTAGGGTTAGGGTTTCAAAGTAGGGTTTCAAACTAGGGTTAGGGTTTCAAAGTAGGGTTTCAAACTAGGGTTAGTGTTTCAATGTAGGGGTTTAAACTAGGGTTAGGGTTTCAAAGTAGGTTTTAAAATTAGGGTTAGGGTTTCAAAGTAGGGGTTTAAATTAGGGTTAGGGTTTCAAAGTAGGGTTTCAAACTAAGGTTAGGGTTTCAAAGTAGGGGTTTAAACTCGGGTTAGGGTTTCAAAGTAGGGGTTTAAACTAGGGTTAGGGTTGCAAAGTAGGGGTTTAAACTCTGGTTAGGGTTTGAAGGTAGGGGTTTAAACTATGGTTAGGGTTTCAAAGTAGGGTTTTAAACTAGGGTTAGGGTTAGGTTAGGGTTTAACCTAGGGTTAGGGTTCTAAAGTAGGGGTTTAAATTAGGGTTAGGTATTTAAACTAGGGTTAGGGTTTCAAAGAAGGGGTTTAAACTAGGGTTAGGGTTTCAAAGTAGGGGTTTAAACTAGGGTTAGGGTTTCAAGGTAGGGGTTTAAACTAGGATTAGGGTTTCAAAGTAGGGGTTTAAACTAGGGTTAGGGTTTCAAAGTAGGGGTTTAAACTAGGGTTAAGGTTTCAAAGTAGGATTTTAAACTAAGGTTAGGGTTTCAAAGTAGGGGTTTAACCTAGGGTTAGGGTTCTAAAGTAGGGGTTTAAATTAGGGTTAGGGTTTCAAACTAGGGTTAAGGTTTCAAAGTAAGGGGTTAAACTAGGGTTAGGGTTTCAAAGTAGGGGTTTAAATTAGGGTTAGGGTTTCAAAGTAGGGGTTTAAACTAGGGTTAGGGTTTCAAAGTAGGGGTTTAAACTAGGGTTAGGGTTTCAAAGTAGGGGTTTAAACTAGGATTAGGGTTTCAAAGTAGGGGTTTAAACTAGGGTTAGAGTTTAAAGTAGGGTTTTAAACTAGGGTTAGGGTTTCAAAGTAGGGGTTTAAACTAGGATTAGGGTTTCAAATTAGGGGTTTAAACTAGGGTTAGAGTTTAAAGTAGGGTTTTAAACTAGGGTTAGGGTTTCAAAGTAGGGGTTTAAACTAGGATTAGGGTTTCAAAGTAGGGGTTTAAACTAGGGTTAGAGTTTAAAGTAGGGTTTTAAACTAAGGTTAAGGTTTCAAAGTAGGATTTTAAACTAAGGTTAGGGTTTCAAAGTAGGGGTTTAACCTAGGGTTAGGGTTCTAAAGTAGGGGTTTCAAACTAGGGTTAGCGTTTCAAAGTAGGTTTTTAAACTAGCGTTTGGGTTTCAAAGTAGGGGTTTAAACTAGGGTTAGGGTTTCAAAGTAGGGGTTTAAACTAGGGTTAGGGTTTCAAAGTAGGGGTTTAAACTAGGGTTAGGAATTCAAAGTAGGGGTTTAAACTACGGTTAGGGTTTCAAAGTAGGTGTTTAAACTAGGGTTAGGGTTGCAAAGTAATGGTTTAATCTAGGGTTAGGGTTTCAAAGTCTGGTTTTAAACTAGGAATAGGGTTTCAAAGTAGGGTTTTAAACTAGGGTTAGGGTTTCAAAGTAGGGGTTTAAACTAGGATTAAGGTTTCAAAGTAGGATTTTAAACTAAGGTTAGGGTTTCAAAGTAGGGGTTTAACCTAGGGTTAGGGTTTCAAAGTAGGGGTTTAAACTAGGGTTAAGGTTTCAAAGTAGGATTTTAAACTTAGGTTAGGGTTTCAAAGTAGGGGTTTAACCTAGGGTTAGGGTTCTAAAGTAGGGGTTTAAATTAGGGTTAGTGTTTCAAACTAGGGTTAGGGTTTCAAAGTAGGGGTTTAAACTCAGGTTAGGGTTTCAAAGTAGGGGTTTAAACTAGGGTTAGGTTTTCAAACTAGGGGTAGGGTTTCAAACTAGGGTGAGGGTTTCAAAGTAGGGTTTTAAACTAGGTTTAGGGTTTCAAAGTAGGGGTTTAAACTAGGGTTAGGGTTTCAAAGTAGGGTTTTAAACTAGGGTTAGGGTTTTAAAGTAGGGGTTTAAACTAGGTTTAGGGTTTCAAAGTATGGTTTTAAACTAGGGTTAGGGTTTCAAAGTAAGGGTTTAAACTAGGGTTAGGGTTTCAAAGTAGGGGTTTAAACTAGGATTAGGGTTTCAAACTAGGGTTTGGGTTTCAAAGTAGGGGTTTAACCTAGGGTTAGGGTTTCAAAGTAGGGGTTTAAACTAGGATTAGGGTTTCAAACTAAAGTTAAGGTTTCAAAGTAGGGTTTTAAACTAGGGTTAGGGTTTCAAAGTAGGGTTTTAAACTAGGGTTAGGGTTTCAAAGTAGGTGTTTAAATTAGGGTTAGGGTTTTAAACTAGGGTTAGGGTTTCAAAGTAGGGGTTTAACCTAGGGTTAGGGTTCTAAAGTAGGGGTTTAAATTAGGGTTAGGGTTTCAAACTAGGGTTAGGGTTTCAAAGTAGGGGTTTAAACTAGGGTTAGGGTTTCAAAGTAGGGGTTTAAACTAGGGTAAGGGTTTAAAAGTAGGGGTTTAAACTCGGGTTAGGGTTTCAAAGTAGGGGTTTAAACTCAGGTTAGGGTTTCAAAGTAGGGGTTTAAACTCAGGTTAGGGTTTCAAAGTAGGGGTTTAAACTCGGGTTAGGGTTTCAAAGTAGGGGTTTAAACTAGGGTTAGGGTTTCAAAGTAGGGGTTTAAACTAGGGTTAGGTTTTCAAACTAGGGGTAGGGTTTTAAACTAGGATTAGGGTTTCAAACTAGGGTTAGGGTTTCAAAGTAGGGTTTTAAACTAGGTTTAGGTTTTCAAAGTAGGGGTTTAAACTAGGGTTAGGGTTTCAAAGTAGGGTTTTAAACTAGGGTTAGGGTTTTAAAGTAGGGGTTTAAACTAGGGTTAGGGTTTCAAAGTAGGGTTTTAAACTAGGGTTAGGGTTTCAAAGTAAGGGTTTAAACTAGGGTTAGGGTTTCAAAGTAGGGGTTTAAACTAGGATTAGGGTTTCAAACTAGGGTTAGGGTTTCAAACTAGAGTTAAGGTTTCAAAGTAGGGTTTTAAACTAGGGTTAGGGTTTCAAAGTAGGGGTTTAAACTCGGGTTAGGGTTTCAAAGTAGGGGTTTAAACTAGGGTTAGGGTTTCAAAGTAGGGGTTTAAACTAGGGTTAGGTTTTCAAACTAGGGGTAGGGTTTTAAACTAGGATTAGGGTTTCAAACTAGGGTTAGGGTTTCAAAGTAGGGTTTTAAACTAGGTTTAGGTTTTCAAAGTAGGGGTTTAAACTAGGGTTAGGGTTTCAAAGTAGGGTTTTAAACTAGGGTTAGGGTTTTAAAGTAGGGGTTTAAACTAGGGTTAGGGTTTCAAAGTAGGGTTTTAAACTAGGGTTAGGGTTTCAAAGTAAGGGTTTAAACTAGGGTTAGGGTTTCAAAGTAGGGGTTTAAACTAGGATTAGGGTTTCAAACTAGGGTTAGGGTTTCAAACTAGAGTTAAGGTTTCAAAGTAGGGTTTTAAACTAGGGTTAGGGTTTCAAAGTAGGGTTTTAAACTAGGGTTAGGGTTTCAAAGTAGGTGTTTAAATTAGGAATAGGGTTTTAAACTAGGGTTAGGGTTTCAAAGTAGGTCTTTAAATTAGGGTTAGGGTTTCAAACTAAGGTTAGGGTTTCAAAGTAGGGGTTTAAACTAGGGTTAGGGTTTCAAAGTAGGGTTTCAAACTAGGGTTAGGGTTTCAAAGTAGGGTTTCAAACTAGGGTTAGGGTTTCAAAGTAGGGTTTCAAACTAGGGTTAGTGTTTCAATGTAGGGGTTTAAACTAGGGTTAGGGTTTCAAAGTAGGTTTTAAAATTAGGGTTAGGGTTTCAAAGTAGGGGTTTAAATTAGGGTTAGGGTTTCAAAGTAGGGTTTCAAACTAAGGTTAGGGTTTCAAAGTAGGGGTTTAAACTCGGGTTAGGGTTTCAAAGTAGGGGTTTAAACTAGGGTTAGGGTTGCAAAGTAGGGGTTTAAACTCTGGTTAGGGTTTGAAGGTAGGGGTTTAAACTATGGTTAGGGTTTCAAAGTAGGGTTTTAAACTAGGGTTAGGGTTAGGTTAGGGTTTAACCTAGGGTTAGGGTTCTAAAGTAGGGGTTTAAATTAGGGTTAGGTATTCAAACTAGGGTTAGGGTTTCAAAGAAGGGGTTTAAACTAGGGTTAGGGTTTCAAAGTAGGGGTTTAAACTAGGGTTAGGGTTTCAAGGTAGGGGTTTAAACTAGGATTAGGGTTTCAAAGTAGGGGTTTAAACTAGGGTTAGGGTTTCAAAGTAGGGGTTTAAACTAGGGTTAAGGTTTCAAAGTAGGATTTTAAACTAAGGTTAGGGTTTCAAAGTAGGGGTTTAACCTAGGGTTAGGGTTCTAAAGTAGGGGTTTAAATTAGGGTTAGGGTTTCAAACTAGGGTTAAGGTTTCAAAGTAAGGGGTTAAACTAGGGTTAGGGTTTCAAAGTAGGGGTTTAAATTAGGGTTAGGGTTTCAAAGTAGGGGTTTAAACTAGGGTTAGGGTTTCAAAGTAGGGGTTTAAACTAGGGTTAGGGTTTCAAAGTAGGGGTTTAAACTAGGATTAGGGTTTCAAAGTAGGGGTTTAAACTAGGGTTAGAGTTTAAAGTAGGGTTTTAAACTAGGGTTAGGGTTTCAAAGTAGGGGTTTAAACTAGGATTAGGGTTTCAAATTAGGGGTTTAAACTAGGGTTAGAGTTTAAAGTAGGGTTTTAAACTAGGGTTAGGGTTTCAAAGTAGGGGTTTAAACTAGGATTAGGGTTTCAAAGTAGGGGTTTAAACTAGGGTTAGAGTTTAAAGTAGGGTTTTAAACTAAGGTTAAGGTTTCAAAGTAGGATTTTAAACTAAGGTTAGGGTTTCAAAGTAGGGGTTTAACCTAGGGTTAGGGTTCTAAAGTAGGGGTTTCAAACTAGGGTTAGCGTTTCAAAGTAGGTTTTTAAACTAGCGTTTGGGTTTCAAAGTAGGGGTTTAAACTAGGGTTAGGGTTTCAAAGTAGGGGTTTAAATTAGGGTTTGGGTTTCAAAGTAGGGGTTTAAACTAGGATTAGGGTTTCAAAGTAGGGGTTTAAACTAGGGTTAGGGTTTCAAAGTAGGTTTTAAAATTAGGGTTAGGGTTTCAAAGTAGGGGTTTAAATTAGGGTTAGGGTTTCAAAGTAGGGTTTCAAACTAAGGTTAGGGTTTCAAAGTAGGGGTTTAAACTCGGGTTAGGGTTTCAAAGTAGGGGTTTAAACTAGGGTTAGGGTTGCAAAGTAGGGGTTTAAACTCTGGTTAGGGTTTGAAGGTAGGGGTTTAAACTATGGTTAGGGTTTCAAAGTAGGGTTTTAAACTAGGGTTAGGGTTAGGTTAGGGTTTAACCTAGGGTTAGGGTTCTAAAGTAGGGGTTTAAATTAGGGTTAGGTATTCAAACTAGGGTTAGGGTTTCAAAGAAGGGGTTTAAACTAGGGTTAGGGTTTCAAAGTAGGGGTTTAAACTAGGGTTAGGGTTTCAAGGTAGGGGTTTAAACTAGGATTAGGGTTTCAAAGTAGGGGTTTAAACTAGGGTTAGGGTTTCAAAGTAGGGGTTTAAACTAGGGTTAAGTTTTCAAAGTAGGATTTTAAACTAAGGTTAGGGTTTCAAAGTAGGGGTTTAACCTAGGGTTAGGGTTCTAAAGTAGGGGTTTAAATTAGGGTTAGGGTTTCAAACTAGGGTTAAGGTTTCAAAGTAAGGGGTTAAACTAGGGTTAGGGTTTCAAAGTAGGGGTTTAAATTAGGGTTAGGGTTTCAAAGTAGGGGTTTAAACTAGGGTTAGGGTTTCAAAGTAGGGGTTTAAACTAGGGTTAGGGTTTCAAAGTAGGGGTTTAAACTAGGATTAGGGTTTCAAAGTAGGGGTTTAAACTAGGGTTAGAGTTTAAAGTAGGGTTTTAAACTAGGGTTAGGGTTTCAAAGTAGGGGTTTAAACTAGGATTAGGGTTTCAAAGTAGGGGTTTAAACTAGGGTTAGAGTTTAAAGTAGGGTTTTAAACTAAGGTTAAGGTTTCAAAGTAGGATTTTAAACTAAGGTTAGGGTTTCAAAGTAGGGGTTTAACCTAGGGTTAGGGTTCTAAAGTAGGGGTTTCAAACTAGGGTTAGCGTTTCAAAGTAGGTTTTTAAACTAGCGTTTGGGTTTCAAAGTAGGGGTTTAAACTAGGGTTAGGGTTTCAAAGTAGGGGTTTAAATTAGGGTTTGGGTTTCAAAGTAGGGGTTTAAACTAGGATTAGGGTTTCAAAGTAGGGGTTTAAACTAGGGTTAGGGATTCAAAGTAGGGGTTTAAACTAGGGTTAGGATTTCAAAGTAGGGGTTTAAAGTAGGGTTAGGGTTTCAAAGTGGGGGTTTAAACTAGGGTTAGGGTTTCAAAGTGGGGGTTTAAACTAGGGTTAGGGTTTCAAAGTAGGGTTTCAAACTAGGGTTAGGGTTTCAAAGTAGGGTTTCAAACGAGGGTTAGGGTTTCAAAGTAGGGGTTTAAACGAAGGTTAGGGTTTCAAACTAGGGTTAGGGTTTCAAACTAGGGTTAGGGTTTCAAAGTAGGGTTTTAAACTAGGGTTAGGTTTTCAAAGTAGGGGTTTAAACTCGGGTTAGGGATTCAAAGTAGGGGTTTAAACTAGGGTTAGGGTTTCAAAGTAGGGGTTTAACGTAGAGTTAGGGTTTCAAAGTATGGGTTTAAACTAGGGTTAGGGTTTCAAAGTAGGGGTTTAAACTAGGGTTAGGGATTCAAAGTAGGGGTTTAAACTACGGTTAGGGTTTCAAAGTAGGTGTTTAAACTAGGGTTAGGGTTGCAAAGTAATGGTTTAATCTAGGGTTAGGGTTTCAAAGTCTGGTTTTAAACTAGGAATAGGGTTTCAAAGTAGGGTTTTAAACTAGGGGTAGGGTTTTAAACTAGGGTTAGGGTTTCAAAGTAGGGGTTTAAACTAGGATTAAGGTTTCAAAGTAGGATTTTAAACTAAGGTTAGGGTTTCAAAGTAGGGGTTTAACCTAGGGTTAGGGTTTCAAAGTAGGGGTTTAAACTAGGGTTAGGGTTTCAAAGTAGGGGTTTAAACTAGGGTTAGGGTTTCAAAGTAGGGGTTTAAACTAGGGTTAAGGTTTCAAAGTAGGATTTTAAACTTAGGTTAGGGTTTCAAAGTAGGGGTTTAACCTAGGGTTAGGGTTCTAAAGTAGGGGTTTAAATTAGGGTTAGTGTTTCAAACTAGGGTTAGGGTTTCAAAGTAGGGGTTTAAACTAGGGTTAGGGTTTCAAAGTAGGGGTTTAAACTAGGGTAAGGGTTTCAAAGTAGGGGTTTAAACTCTGGTTAGGGTTTCAAAGTAGGTGTTTAAACTAGGGTTAGGGTTGCAAAGTAATGGTTTAATCTAGGGTTAGGGTTTCAAAGTCTGGTTTTAAACTAGGAATAGGGTTTCAAAGTAGGGTTTTAAACTAGGGGTAGGGTTTTAAACTAGGGTTAGGGTTTCAAAGTAGGGGTTTAAACTAGGATTAAGGTTTCAAAGTAGGATTTTAAACTAAGGTTAGGGTTTCAAAGTAGGGGTTTAACCTAGGGTTAGGGTTTCAAAGTAGGGGTTTAAACTAGGGTTAGGGTTTCAAAGTAGGGGTTTAAACTAGGGTTAGGGTTTCAAAGTAGGGGTTTAAACTAGGGTTAAGGTTTCAAAGTAGGATTTTAAACTTAGGTTAGGGTTTCAAAGTAGGGGTTTAACCTAGGGTTAGGGTTCTAAAGTAGGGGTTTAAATTAGGGTTAGTGTTTCAAACTAGGGTTAGGGTTTCAAAGTAGGGGTTTAAACTCAGGTTAGGGTTTCAAAGTAGGGGTTTAAACTAGGGTTAAGTTTTCAAACTAGGGGTAGGGTTTCAAACTAGGGTGAGGGTTTCAAAGTAGGGTTTTAAACTAGGTTTAGGGTTTCAAAGTAGGGGTTTAAACTAGGGTTAGGGTTTCAAAGTAGGGTTTTAAACTAGGGTTAGGGTTTTAAAGTAGGGGTTTAAACTAGGTTTAGGGTTTCAAAGTAGGGTTTTAAACTAGAATTAGGGTTTCAAAGTAAGGGTTTAAACTAGGGTTAGGGTTTCAAAGTAGGGGTTTAAACTAGGATTAGGGTTTCAAACTAGGGTTAGGGTTTCAAAGTAGGGGTTTAACCTAGGGTTAGGGTTTCAAAGTAGGGGTTTAAACTAGGATTAGGGTTTCAAACTAGAGTTAAGGTTTCAAAGTAGGGTTTTAAACTAGGGTTAGGGTTTCAAAGTAGGGTTTTAAACTAGGGTTAGGGTTTCAAAGTAGGTGTTTAAATTAGGGTTAGGGTTTTAAACTAGGGTTAGGGTTTCAAAGTAGGGGTTTAACCTAGGGTTAGGGTTCTAAAGTAGGGGTTTAAATTAGGGTTAGGGTTTCAAACTAGGGTTAGGGTTTCAAAGTAGGGGTTTAAACTAGGGTTAGGGTTTCAAAGTAGGGGTTTAAACTAGGGTAAGGGTTTCAAAGTAGGGGTTTAAACTCGGGTTAGGGTTTCAAAGTAGGGGTTTAAACTCAGGTTAGGGTTTCAAAGTAGGGGTTTAAACTCAGGTTAGGGTTTCAAAGTAGGGGTTTAAACTCGGGTTAGGGTTTCAAAGTAGGGGTTTAAACTAGGGTTAGGGTTTCAAAGTAGGGGTTTAAACTAGGGTTAGGTTTTCAAACTAGGGGTAGGGTTTTAAACTAGGATTAGGGTTTCAAACTAGGGTTAGGGTTTCAAAGTAGGGTTTTAAACTAGGTTTAGGTTTTCAAAGTAGGGGTTTAAACTAGGGTTAGGGTTTCAAAGTAGGGTTTTAAACTAGGGTTAGGGTTTTAAAGTAGGGGTTTAAACTAGGGTTAGGGTTTCAAAGTAGGGTTTTAAACTAGGGTTAGGGTTTCAAAGTAAGGGTTTAAACTAGGGTTAGGGTTTCAAAGTAGGGGTTTAAACTAGGATTAGGGTTTCAAACTAGGGTTAGGGTTTCAAACTAGAGTTAAGGTTTCAAAGTAGGGTTTTAAACTAGGGTTAGGGTTTCAAAGTAGGGGTTTAAACTCGGGTTAGGGTTTCAAAGTAGGGGTTTAAACTAGGGTTAGGGTTTCAAAGTAGGGGTTTAAACTAGGGTTAGGTTTTCAAACTAGGGGTAGGGTTTTAAACTAGGATTAGGGTTTCAAACTAGGGTTAGGGTTTCAAAGTAGGGTTTTAAACTAGGTTTAGGTTTTCAAAGTAGGGGTTTAAACTAGGGTTAGGGTTTCAAAGTAGGGTTTTAAACTAGGGTTAGGGTTTTAAAGTAGGGGTTTAAACTAGGGTTAGGGTTTCAAAGTAGGGTTTTAAACTAGGGTTAGGGTTTCAAAGTAAGGGTTTAAACTAGGGTTAGGGTTTCAAAGTAGTTTCAAAGTAGGGGTTTAACCTAGGTTTAGGGTTTCAAAGTAGGGGTTTAAACTAGGATTAGGGTTTCAAACTAGAGTTAAGGTTTCAAAGTAGGGTTTTAAACTAGGGTTAGGGTTTCAAAGTAGGGTTTTAAACTAGGGTTAGGGTTTCAAAGTAGGTGTTTAAATTAGGGTTAGGGTTTTAAACTAGGGTTAGGGTTTCAAAGTAGGGGTTTAACCTAGGGTTAGGGTTCTAAAGTAGGGGTTTAAATTAGGGTTAGGGTTTCAAACTAGGGTTAGGGTTTCAAAGTAGGGGTTTAAACTAGGGTTAGGGTTTCAAAGTAGGGGTTTAAACTAGGGTAAGGGTTTCAAAGTAGGGGTTTAAACTCGGGTTAGGGTTTCAAAGTAGGGGTTTAAACTCAGGTTAGGGTTTCAAAGTAGGGGTTTAAACTCAGGTTAGGGTTTCAAAGTAGGGGTTTAAACTTGGGTTAGGGTTTCAAAGTAGGGGTTTAAACTAGGGTTAGGGTTTCAAAGTAGGGGTTTAAACTAGGGTTAGGTTTTCAAACTAGGGGTAGGGTTTTAAACTAGGATTAGGGTTTCAAACTAGGGTTAGGGTTTCAAAGTAGGGTTTTAAACTAGGTTTAGGTTTTCAAAGTAGGGGTTTAAACTAGGGTTAGGGTTTCAAAGTAGGGTTTTAAACTAGGGTTAGGGTTTTAAAGTAGGGGTTTAAACTAGGGTTAGGGTTTCAAAGTAGGGTTTTAAACTAGGGTTAGGGTTTCAAAGTAAGGGTTTAAACTAGGGTTAGGGTTTCAAAGTAGGGGTTTAAACTAGGATTAGGGTTTCAAACTAGGGTTAGGGTTTCAAACTAGAGTTAAGGTTTCAAAGTAGGGTTTTAAACTAGGGTTAGGGTTTCAAAGTAGGGGTTTAAACTCGGGTTAGGGATTCAAAGTAGGGGTTTAAACTAGGGTTAGGGTTTCAAAGTAGGGGTTTAAACTACGGTTAGGTTTTCAAACTAGGGGTAGGGTTTTTAACTAGGATTAGGGTTTCAAACTAGGGTTAGGGTTTCAAAGTAGGGTTTTAAACTAGGTTTAGGTTTTCAAAGTAGGGGTTTAAACTAGGGTTAGGGTTTCAAAGTAGGGTTTTAAACTAGGGTTAGGGTTTTAAAGTAGGGGTTTAAACTAGGGTTAGGGTTTCAAAGTAGGGTTTTAAACTAGGGTTAGGGTTTCAAAGTAAGGGTTTAAACTAGGGTTAGGGTTTCAAAGTAGGGGTTTAAACTAGGATTAGGGTTTCAAACTAGGGTTAGGGTTTCAAACTAGAGTTAAGGTTTCAAAGTAGGGTTTTAAACTAGGGTTAGGGTTTCAAAGTAGGGTTTTAAACTAGGGTTAGGGTTTCAAAGTAGGTGTTTAAATTAGGAATAGGGTTTTAAACTAGGGTTAGGGTTTCAAAGTAGGTCTTTAAATTAGGGTTAGGGTTTCAAACTAAGGTTAGGGTTTCAAAGTAGGGGTTTAAACTAGGGTTAGGGTTTCAAAGTAGGGTTTCAAACTAGGGTTAGGGTTTCAAAGTAGGGTTTCAAACTAGGGTTAGGGTTTCAAAGTAGGGTTTCAAACTAGGGTTAGTGTTTCAATGTAGGGGTTTAAACTAGGGTTAGGGTTTCAAAGCAGGTTTTAAAATTAGGGTTAGGGTTTCAAAGTAGGGGTTTAAATTAGGGTTAGGGTTTCAAAGTAGGGTTTCAAACTAAGGTTAGGGTTTCAAAGTAGGGGTTTAAACTCGGGTTAGGGTTTCAAAGTAGGGGTTTAAACTAGGGTTAGGGTTGCAAAGTAGGGGTTTAAACTCTGGTTAGGGTTTGAAGGTAGGGGTTTAAACTATGGTTAGGGTTTCAAAGTAGGGTTTTAAACTAGGGTTAGGGTTAGGTTAGGGTTTAACCTAGGGTTAGGGTTCTAAAGTAGGGGTTTAAATTAGGGTTAGGTATTCAAACTAGGGTTAGGGTTTCAAAGAAGGGGTTTAAACTAGGGTTAGGGTTTCAAAGTAGGGGTTTAAACTAGGGTTAGGGTTTCAAGGTAGGGGTTTAAACTAGGATTAGGGTTTCAAAGTAGGGGTTTAAACTAGGGTTAGGGTTTCAAAGTAGGGGTTTAAACTAGGGTTAAGGTTTCAAAGTAGGATTTTAAACTAAGGTTAGGGTTTCAAAGTAGGGGTTTAACCTAGGGTTAGGGTTCTAAAGTAGGGGTTTAAATTAGGGTTAGGGTTTCAAACTAGGGTTAAGGTTTCAAAGTAAGGGGTTAAACTAGGGTTAGGGTTTCAAAGTAGGGGTTTAAATTAGGGTTAGGGTTTCAAAGTAGGGGTTTAAACTAGGGTTAGGGTTTCAAAGTAGGGGTTTAAACTAGGGTTAGGGTTTCAAAGTAGGGGTTTAAACTAGGATTAGGGTTTCAAAGTAGGGGTTTAAACTAGGGTTAGAGTTTAAAGTAGGGTTTTAAACTAGGGTTAGGGTTTCAAAGTAGGGGTTTAAACTAGGATTAGGGTTTCAAATTAGGGGTTTAAACTAGGGTTAGAGTTTAAAGTAGGGTTTTAAACTAGGGTTAGGGTTTCAAAGTAGGGGTTTAAACTAGGATTAGGGTTTCAAAGTAGGGGTTTAAACTAGGGTTAGAGTTTAAAGTAGGGTTTTAAACTAAGGTTAAGGTTTCAAAGTAGGATTTTAAACTAAGGTTAGGGTTTCAAAGTAGGGGTTTAACCTAGGGTTAGGGTTCTAAAGTAGGGGTTTCAAACTAGGGTTAGCGTTTCAAAGTAGGTTTTTAAACTAGCGTTTGGGTTTCAAAGTAGGGGTTTAAACTAGGATTAGGGTTTCAAAGTAGGGGTTTAAACTAGGGTTAGGGATTCAAAGTAGGGGTTTAAACTAGGGTTAGGATTTCAAAGTAGGGGTTTAAAGTAGGGTTAGGGTTTCAAAGTGGGGGTTTAAACTAGGGTTAGGGTTTCAAAGTGGGGGTTTAAACTAGGGTTAGGGTTTCAAAGTAGGGTTTCAAACTAGGGTTAGGGTTTCAAAGTAGGGTTTCAAACGAGGGTTAGGGTTTCAAAGTAGGGGTTTAAACGAAGGTTAGGGTTTCAAACTAGGGTTAGGGTTTCAAACTAGGGTTAGGGTTTCAAAGTAGGGTTTTAAACTAGGGTTAGGGTTTCAAAGTAGGGGTTTAAACTCGGGTTAGGGATTCAAAGTAGGGGTTTAAACTAGGGTTAGGGTTTCAAAGTAGGGGTTTAACGTAGAGTTAGGGTTTCAAAGTAGGGGTTTAAACTAGGGTTAGGGTTTCAAAGTAGGGGTTTAAACTAGGGTTAGGGATTCAAAGTAGGGGTTTAAACTACGGTTAGGGTTTCAAAGTAGGTGTTTAAACTAGGGTTAGGGTTGCAAAGTAATGGTTTAATCTAGGGTTAGGGTTTCAAAGTCTGGTTTTAAACTAGGAATAGGGTTTCAAAGTAGGGTTTTAAACTAGGGGTAGGGTTTTAAACTAGGGTTAGGGTTTCAAAGTAGGGGTTTAAACTAGGATTAAGGTTTCAAAGTAGGATTTTAAACTAAGGTTAGGGTTTCAAAGTAGGGGTTTAACCTAGGGTTAGGGTTTCAAAGTAGGGGTTTAAACTAGGGTTAGGGTTTCAAAGTAGGGGTTTAAACTAGGGTTAGGGTTTCAAAGTAGGGGTTTAAACTAGGGTTAAGGTTTCAAAGTAGGATTTTAAACTTAGGTTAGGGTTTCAAAGTAGGGGTTTAACCTAGGGTTAGGGTTCTAAAGTAGGGGTTTAAATTAGGGTTAGTGTTTCAAACTAGGGTTAGGGTTTCAAAGTAGGGGTTTAAACTAGGGTTAGGGTTTCAAAGTAGTGGTTTAAACTAGGGTAAGGGTTTCAAAGTAGGGGTTTAAACTCGGGTTAGGGTTTCAAAGTAGGTGTTTAAACTAGGGTTAGGGTTGCAAAGTAATGGTTTAATCTAGGGTTAGGGTTTCAAAGTCTGGTTTTAAACTAGGAATAGGGTTTCAAAGTAGGGTTTTAAACTAGGGGTAGGGTTTTAAACTAGGGTTAGGGTTTCAAAGTAGGGGTTTAAACTAGGATTAAGGTTTCAAAGTAGGATTTTAAACTAAGGTTAGGGTTTCAAAGTAGGGGTTTAACCTAGGGTTAGGGTTTCAAAGTAGGGGTTTAAACTAGGGTTAGGGTTTCAAAGTAGGGGTTTAAACTAGGGTTAGGGTTTCAAAGTAGGGGTTTAAACTAGGGTTAAGGTTTCAAAGTAGGATTTTAAACTTAGGTTAGGGTTTCAAAGTAGGGGTTTAACCTAGGGTTAGGGTTCTAAAGTAGGGGTTTAAATTAGGGTTAGTGTTTCAAACTAGGGTTAGGGTTTCAAAGTAGGGGTTTAAACTCAGGTTAGGGTTTCAAAGTAGGGGTTTAAACTAGGGTTAAGTTTTCAAACTAGGGGTAGGATTTCAAACTAGGGTGAGGGTTTCAAAGTAGGGTTTTAAACTAGGTTTAGGGTTTCAAAGTAGGGGTTTAAACTAGGGTTAGGGTTTCAAAGTAGGGTTTTAAACTAGGGTTAGGGTTTTAAAGTAGGGGTTTAAACTAGGTTTAGGGTTTCAAAGTAGGGTTTTAAACTAGGGTTAGGGTTTCAAAGTAAGGGTTTAAACTAGGGTTAGGGTTTCAAAGTAGGGGTTTAAACTAGGATTAGGGTTTCAAACTAGGGTTAGGGTTTCAAAGTAGGGGTTTAACCTAGGGTTAGGGTTTCAAAGTAGGGGTTTAAACTAGGATTAGGGTTTCAAACTAGAGTTAAGGTTTCAAAGTAGGGTTTTAAACTAGGGTTAGGGTTTCAAAGTAGGGTTTTAAACTAGGGTTAGGGTTTCAAAGTAGGTGTTTAAATTAGGGTTAGGGTTTTAAACTAGGGTTAGGGTTTCAAAGTAGGGGTTTAACCTAGGGTTAGGGTTCTAAAGTAGGGGTTTAAATTAGGGTTAGGGTTTCAAACTAGGGTTAGGGTTTCAAAGTAGGGGTTTAAACTAGGGTTAGGGTTTCAAAGTAGGGGTTTAAACTAGGGTAAGGGTTTCAAAGTAGGGGTTTAAACTCGGGTTAGGGTTTCAAAGTAGGGGTTTAAACTCAGGTTAGGGTTTCAAAGTAGGGGTTTAAACTCAGGTTAGGGTTTCAAAGTAGGGGTTTAAACTCGGGTTAGGGTTTCAAAGTAGGGGTTTAAACTAGGGTTAGGGTTTCAAAGTAGGGGTTTAAACTAGGGTTAGGTTTTCAAACTAGGGGTAGGGTTTTAAACTAGGATTAGGGTTTCAAACTAGGGTTAGGGTTTCAAAGTAGGGTTTTAAACTAGGTTTAGGTTTTCAAAGTAGGGGTTTAAACTAGGGTTAGGGTTTCAAAGTAGGGTTTTAAACTAGGGTTAGGGTTTTAAAGTAGGGGTTTAAACTAGGGTTAGGGTTTCAAAGTAGGGTTTTAAACTAGGGTTAGGGTTTCAAAGTAAGGGTTTAAACTAGGGTTAGGGTTTCAAAGTAGGGGTTTAAACTAGGATTAGGGTTTCAAACTAGGGTTAGGGTTTCAAACTAGAGTTAAGGTTTCAAAGTAGGGGTTTAAACTAGGGTTAGGGTTTCAAAGTAGGGGTTTAAACTAGGGTTAGGTTTTCAAACTAGGGGTAGGGTTTTAAACTAGGATTAGGGTTTCAAACTAGGGTTAGGGTTTCAAAGTAGGGTTTTAAACTAGGTTTAGGTTTTCAAAGTAGGGGTTTAAACTAGGGTTAGGGTTTCAAAGTAGGGTTTTAAACTAGGGTTAGGGTTTTAAAGTAGGGGTTTAAACTAGGGTTAGGGTTTCAAAGTAGGGTTTTAAACTAGGGTTAGGGTTTCAAAGTAAGGGTTTAAACTAGGGTTAGGGTTTCAAAGTAGTTTCAAAGTAGTGGTTTAACCTAGGGTTAGGGTTTCAAAGTAGGGGTTTAAACTAGGATTAGGGTTTCAAACTAGAGTTAAAGTTTCAAAGTAGGGTTTTAAACTAGGGTTAGGGTTTCAAAGTAGGGTTTTAAACTAGGGTTAGGGTTTCAAAGTAGGTGTTTAAATTAGGGTTAGGGTTTTAAACTAGGGTTAGGGTTTCAAAGTAGGGGTTTAACCTAGGGATAGGGTTCTAAAGTAGGGGTTTAAATTAGGGTTAGGGTTTCAAACTAGGGTTAGGGTTTCAAAGTAGGGGTTTAAACTAGGGTTAGGGTTTCAAAGTAGGGGTTTAAACTAGGGTAAGGGTTTCAAAGTAGGGGTTTAAACTCGGGTTAGGGTTTCAAAGTAGGGGTTTAAACTCAGGTTAGGGTTTCAAAGTAGGGGTTTAAACTCGGGTTAGGGTTTCAAAGTAGGGGTTTAAACTAGGGTTAGGGTTTCAAAGTAGGGGTTTAAACTAGGGTTAGGTTTTCAAACTAGGGGTAGGGTTTTAAACTAGGATTAGGGTTTCAAACTAGGGTTAGGGTTTCAAAGTAGGGTTTTAAACTAGGTTTAGGTTTTCAAAGTAGGGGTTTAAACTAGGGTTAGGGTTTCAAAGTAGGGTTTTAAACTAGGGTTAGGGTTTTAAAGTAGGGGTTTAAACTAGGGTTAGGGTTTCAAAGTAGGGTTTTAAACTAGGTTTAGGTTTTCAAAGTAGGGGTTTAAACTAGGGTTAGGGTTTCAAAGTAAGGGTTTAAACTAGGGTTAGGGTTTCAAAGTAGGGGTTTAAACTAGGATTAGGGTTTCAAACTAGGGTTAGGGTTTCAAACTAGAGTTAAGGTTTCAAAGTAGGGTTTTAAACTAGGGTTAGGGTTTCAAAGTAGGGTTTTAAACTAGGGTTTGGGTTTCAAAGTAGGTGTTTAAATTAGGAATAGGGTTTTAAACTAGGGTTAGGGTTTCAAAGTAGGTCTTTAAATTAGGGTTAGGGTTTCAAACTAAGGTTAGGGTTTCAAAGTAGGGGTTTAAACTAGGGTTAGGGTTTCAAAGTAGGGTTTCAAACTAGGGTTAGGGTTTCAAAGTAGGGTTTCAAACTAGGGTTAGGGTTTCAAAGTAGGGGTTTAAACTAGGGTTAGGGTTTCAAAGTAGGTTTTAAAATTAGGGTAAGGGTTTCAAAGTAGGGGTTTAAATTAAGGTTAGGGTTTCAAAGTAGGGTTTCAAACTAAGGTTAGGGTTTCAAAGTAGGGGTTTAAACTCGGGTTAGGGTTTCAAAGTAGGGGTTTAAACTAGGGTTAGGGTTTCAAAGTAGGGTTTTAAACTAGGGTTAGGGTTTCAAAGTAGTGGTTTAAACTAGGGTTAAGGTTTCAAAGTAGGGGTTTAAACTAGGGTTAGGGTTTCAAAGAAGGGGTTTAAACTAGGGTTAGGGTTTCAAAGTAGTGGTTTAAACTAGGATTAGGGTTTCAAAGTAGGGGTTTAAACTAGGGTTAGGGTTTCAAAGTAGGGTTTTAAACTAGGGTTAGGGTTTCAAAGTAGGGGTTTAAACTAGGGTTAGGCTTTCAAAGTAGGGTTTTAAACTAGGGTTAGGGTTTCAAAGTATTGGTTTAACCTAGGGTTAGGGTTCTAAAGTAGGGGTTTAAACTAGGGTTATTGTTTCAAAGTAGGGGTTTAAACAATGGGTTAGGGTTGCAAAGTAGGGGTTTAAACTCTGGTTAGGGTTTGAAGGTAGGGGTTTAAACTATGGTTAGGGTTTCAAAGTAGGGTTTTAAACTAGGGTTAGGGTTAGGTTAGGGTTTAACCTAGGGTTAGGGTTATAAAGTAGGGGTTTAAATTAGGGTTAGGTATTCAAACTAGGGTTAGGGTTTCAAAGAAGGGGTTTAAACTAGGGTTAGGGTTTCAAAGTAGGGGTTTAAACTAGGGTTAGGGTTTCAAAGTAGGGGTTTAAACTAGGGTTAGGGTTTCAAGGTAGGGGTTTAAACTAGGATTAGGGTTTCAAAGTAGGGGTTTAAACTAGGGTTAGGGTTTCAAAGTAGGGGTTTAAACTAGGGTTAAGGTTTCAAAGTAGGATTTTAAACTAAGGTTAGGGTTTCAAAGTAGGGGTTTAACCTAGGGTTAGGGTTCTAAAGTAGGGGTTTAAATTAGGGTTAGGGTTTCAAACTAGGGTTAAGGTTTCAAAGTAAGGGGTTAAACTAGGGTTAGGGTTTCAAAGTAGGGTTTTAAACTAGGGTTAGGGTTAGGTTAGGGTTTAACCTAGGGTTAGGGTTATAAAGTAGGGGTTTAAATTAGGGTTAGGTATTCAAACTAGGGTTAGGGTTTCAAAGAAGGGGTTTAAACTAGGGTTAGGGTTTCAAAGTAGGGGTTTAAACTAGGGTTAGGGTTTCAAAGTAGGGGTTTAAACTAGGGTTAGGGTTTCAAAGTAGGGGTTTAAACTAGGGTTAAGGTTTCAAAGTAGGATTTTAAACTAAGGTTAGGGTTTCAAAGTAGGGGTTTAACCTAGGGTTAGGGTTCTAAAGTAGGGGTTTAAATTAGGGTTAGGGTTTCAAACTAGGGTTAAGGTTTCAAAGTAAGGGGTTAAACTAGGGTTAGGGTTTCAAAGTAGGGGTTTAATTTAGGGTTAGGGTTTCAAAGTAGGGGTTTAAACTAGGATTAGGGTTTCAAAGTAGGGGTTTAAACTAGGGTTAGAGTTTAAAGTAGGGTTTTAAACTAAGGTTAAGGTTTCAAAGTAGGATTTTAAACTAAGGTTAGGGTTTCAAAGTAGGTTTTAAAATTAGGGTAAGGGTTTCAAAGTAGGGGTTTAAATTAAGGTTAGGGTTTCAAAGTAGGGTTTCAAACTAAGGTTAGGGTTTCAAAGTAGGGGTTTAAACTCGGGTTAGGGTTTCAAAGTAGGGGTTTAAACTAGGGTTAGGGTTTCAAAGTAGGGTTTTAAACTAGGGTTAGGGTTTCAAAGTAGTGTTTCAAACTAGGGTTAGGGTTTCAAAGTAGGGGTTTAAACTCAGGTTAGGGTTTCAAAGTAGGGGTTTAAACTAGGGTTAAGTTTTCAAACTAGGGGTAGGGTTTCAAACTAGGGTGAGGGTTTCAAAGTAGGGTTTTAAACTAGGTTTAGGGTTTCAAAGTAGGGGTTTAAACTAGGGTTAGGGTTTCAAAGTAGGGTTTTAAACTAGGGTTAGGGTTTTAAAGTAGGGGTTTAAACTAGGTTTAGGGTTTCAAAGTGGGGTTTTAAACTAGGGTTAGGGTTTCAAAGTAAGGGTTTCAAAGTAGGGGTTTAAACTAGGATTAGGGTTTCAAACTAGGGTTAGGGTTTCAAAGTAGGGGTTTAACCTAGGGTTAGGGTTTCAAAGTAAGGGTTTAAAGTAGGGTTAGGGTTTCAAAGTAGGGGTTTAAACTAGGGTTAGGGTTTCAAAGTAGGGATCTAAACTAGGGTTAGGGATTCAAAGTAGGGGTTTAAACTAGGGTTAGGGTTTCAAAGTAATGGTTTAAACTAGGGTTAGGGTTTCAAAGTAGGGGTTTAAACTAGGGTTAGGGTTTCAAAGTAGGGTTTTAAACTAGCGTTTGGGTTTCAAAGTAGGGGTTTAAACTAGGGTTAGGGTTTCAAAGTAGGGGTTTAAATTAGGGTTTGGGTTTCAAAGTAGGGGTTTAAACTAGGATTAGGGTTTCAAAGTAGGGGTTTAAACTAGGGTTAGGGTTTCAAAGTAGGGATCTAAACTAGGGTTAGGGATTCAAAGTAGGGGTTTAAACTAGGGTTAGGGTTTCAAAGTAATGGTTTAAACTAGGGTTAGGGTTTCAAAGTAGGGGTTTAAACTAGGGTTAGGGTTTCAAAGTAGGGTTTTAAACTAGGGTTAGGGTTTCAAAGTAGTGGTTTAAACTAGGGTTAGGTTTTCAAACTAGGGTTAGGGTTTCAAAGTAGGGTTTTAAACTAGGGTTAGGGTTTCAAAGTAGGGGTTTAAACTCGGGTTAGGGATTTAAAGTAGGGGTTTAAACTAGGGTTAGGGTTTCAAAGTAGGGGTTTAAACTAGGGTTAGGGTTTCAAAGTAGGGATCTAAACTAGGGTTAGGGATTCAAAGTAGGAGTTTAAACTACGGTTAGGGTTTCAAAGTAGGGGTTTAAACTAGGGTTAGGGTTGCAAAGTAATGGTTTAATCTAGGGTTAGGTTTTCAAAGTCTAGTTTTAAACTAGGAATAGGGTTTCAAAGTAGGGTTTTAAACTAGGGTTAGGGTTTCAAAGTAGGGGTTTAAACTAGGGTTAAGGTTTCAAAATAGGATTTTAAATTAAGGTTAGGGTTTCAAAGTAGGGGTTTAACCTAGGGTTAGGGTTCTAAAGTAGGGGTTTAAACTAAGGTTAAGGTTTCAAAGTAGGATTTTAAACTAAGGTTAGGGTTTCAAAGTAGGGGTTTAACCTAGGGTTAGGGTTCTAAAGTAGGGGTTTCAAACTAGGGTTAGCGTTTAAAAGTAGGTTTTTAAACTAGCGTTTGGGTTTCAAAGTAGGGGTTTAAACTAGGGTTAGGGTTTCAAAGTAGGGGTTTAAATTAGGGTTTGGGTTTCAAAGTAGGGGTTTAAACTAGGATTAGGGTTTCAAAGTAGGGGTTTAAACTAGGGTTAGGGATTCAAAGTAGGGGTTTAAACTAGGGTTAGGATTTCAAAGTAAGGTATCAAACTAGGGTTAGGGTTTCAAAGTAGGGTTTCAAACTAGGGTTAGGGTTTCAAAGTAGGGGTTTAAACTTGGGTTAGGGATTCAAAGTAGGGGTTTAAACTAGGGTTAGGATTTCAAAGTAGGGGTTTAAAGTAGGGTTAGGGTTTCAAAGTAGGTGTTTAAACTAGGATTAGGGTTTCAAAGTAGGGGTTTAAACTAGGGTTAGAGTTTAAAGTAGGGTTTTAAACTAGGGTTAGTGTTTCAAAGTAGGTGTTTAAACTAGGATTAGGGTTTCAAAGTAGGGTTTTAAACTAGGGTTAGAGTTTAAAGTAGGGTTTTAAACTAGGGTAAGGGTTTCAAAGTAGGGGTTTAAACTAAGGTTAAGGTTTCAAAGTAGGATTTTAAACTAAGGTTAGGGTTTCAAAGTAGGGGTTTAACCTAGGGTTAGGGTTCTAAAGTAGGGGTTTAAATTAGGGTTAGGGTTTCAAACTAGGGTTAGGGTTTCAAAGTAGGGGTTTAAACTAGGGTTAGGGTTTCAAAGTAGGTTTTTAAACTAGCGTTAGGGTTTCAAAGTAGGGGTTTAAACTAGGGTTAGGGTTTCAAAGTAGGGGTTTAAACTAAGGTTAGGGTTTCAAAGTAGTGATCTAAACTAGGGTTAGGGATTCAAAGTAGGGGTTTAAACTAGGGTTAGGGTTTCAAAGTAATGGTTTAAACTAGGGTTAGGGTTTCAAAGTAGGGGTTTAAACTAGGGTTAGGTTTTCAAACTAGGGTTAGGGTTTCAAAGTAGGGTTTTAAACTAGGGTTAGGGTTTCAAAGTAGGGGTTTAAACTCGGGTTAGGGATTTAAAGTAGGGGTTTAAACTAGGGTTAGGGTTTCAAAGTAGGGGTTTAAACTAGGGTTAGGGTTTCAAAGTAGGGATCTAAACTAGGGTTAGGGATTCAAAGTAGGAGTTTAAACTACGGTTAGGGTTTCAAAGTAGGGGTTTAAACTAGGGTTAGGGTTGCAAAGTAATGGTTTAATCTAGGGTTAGGTTTTCAAAGTCTAGTTTTAAACTAGGAATAGGGTTTCAAAGTAGGGTTTTAAACTAGGGTTAGGGTTTCAAAGTAGGGGTTTAAACTAGGGTTAAGGTTTCAAAATAGGATTTTAAATTAAGGTTAGGGTTTCAAAGTAGGGGTTTAACCTAGGGTTAGGGTTCTAAAGTAGGGGTTTAAATTAGGGTTAGGTATTCAAACTAGGGTTAGGGTTTCAAAGAAGGGGTTTAAACTAGGGTTAGGGTTTCAAAGTAGGGGTTTAAACTAGGGTTAGGGTTTCAAGGTAGGGGTTTAAACTAGGATTAGGGTTTCAAAGTAGGGGTTTAAACTAGGGTTAGGGTTTCAAAGTAGGGGTTTAAACTAGGGTTAAGGTTTCAAAGTAGGATTTTAAACTAAGGTTAGGGTTTCAAAGTAGGGGTTTAACCTAGGGTTAGGGTTCTAAAGTAGGGGTTTAAATTAGGGTTAGGGTTTCAAACTAGGGTTAAGGTTTCAAAGTAAGGGGTTAAACTAGGGTTAGGGTTTCAAAGTAGGGGTTTAAATTAGGGTTAGGGTTTCAAAGTAGGGGTTTAAACTAGGGTTAGGGTTTCAAAGTAGGGGTTTAAACTAGGGTTAGGGTTTCAAAGTAGGGGTTTAAACTAGGATTAGGGTTTCAAAGTAGGGGTTTAAACTAGGGTTAGAGTTTAAAGTAGGGTTTTAAACTAGGGTTAGGGTTTCAAAGTAGGGGTTTAAACTAAGGTTAAGGTTTCAAAGTAGGATTTTAAACTAAGGTTAGGGTTTCAAAGTAGGGGTTTAACCTAGGGTTAGGGTTCTAAAGTAGGGGTTTCAAACTAGGGTTAGCGTTTCAAAGTAGGTTTTTAAACTAGCGTTTGGGTTTCAAAGTAGGGGTTTAAACTAGGGTTAGGGTTTCAAAGTAGGGGTTTAAATTAGGGTTTGGGTTTCAAAGTAGGGGTTTAAACTAGGATTAGGGTTTCAAAGTAGGGGTTTAAACTAGGGTTAGGGATTCAAAGTAGGGGTTTAAACTAGGGTTAGGATTTCAAAGTAAGGTATCAAACTAGGGTTAGGGTTTCAAAGTAGGGTTTCAAACTAGGGTTAGGGTTTCAAAGTAGGGGTTTAAACTAGGGTTAGGGATTCAAAGTAGGGGTTTAAACTAGGGTTAGGATTTCAAAGTAGGGGTTTAAAGTAGGGTTAGGGTTTCAAAGTAGGTGTTTAAACTAGGATTAGGGTTTCAAAGTAGGGGTTTAAACTAGGGTTAGGTTTTCAAAGTAGGGGTTTAAACTCAGGTTAGGATTTCAAAGTAGGGGTTTAAACTCGGGTTAGGGTTTCAAACTAGGGGTTTGAACTGGGGTTAGGGTTTTAAAGTAGGGGTTTAAACTAGGGTTAGGTTTTCAAACTAGGGTTAGGGTTTCAAAGTAGGGTTTTAAACTAGGGTTAGGGTTTCAAACTAGGATTAGGGTTTCAAAGTAGGGTTTTAAACTAGGTTTGGGGTTTCAAAGTAGGGGTTTAAACTAGGGTTAGGGTTTGAAAGTAGTGGTTTAAACTAGGGTTAGGGTTTCAAAGTAGGGTTTTAAACTAGGGTTAGGGTTTCAAAGTAGGGGTTTAAACTAGGGTTAGGGTTTCAAAATAGGGGTTTAAACTCGGGTTAGGGTTTCAAAGTAGGGTTTAAACTAGGGTTAAGGTTTCAAAGTAGGGGTTTAAACTAGGGTTAGGTTTTCAAACTAGGGTTAGGGTTTCAAAGTAGGGTTTTAAACTAGGTTTAGGGTTTCAAACTAGGGTTAGGGTTTCAAAGTAGGGTTTTAAACTAGGTTTAGGGTTTCAAAGTAGGGGTTTAAACTAGGGTTAGGGTTTCAAAGTAGGATTTTAAACTAGGGTTAGGGTTTTAAAGTAGGGTTTTAAATTAGGGTTAGGGTTTCAAAGTAGGGGTTTAAACTAGGGTTAGGGTTTCAAATTAGGGGTTTAAACTAGGGTTAGGGATTCAAACTAAGGTTAGGGTTTCAAACTAGAGTTAAGGTTTCAAAGTAGGGTTTTAAACTAGGGTTAGGGTTTCAAAGTAGGGTTTTAAACTAGTGTTAGGGTTTCAAAGTAGGGGTTTAAACTAGGGTTGGGGTTTCAAAGTAGGGTTTTAAACTAGGGTTAGGGTTTCAAAGTAGGTGTTTAAACGAGGGTTAGGGTTTAAACTAGGGTTAAGGTTTCAAAGTAGGGGTTTAAACTAGGGTTAGGGATTCAAACTAAGGTTAGGGTTTCAAACTAGAGTTAAGGTTTCAAAGAAGGGTTTTAAACTAGGGTTAGGGTTTCAAAGTAGGGTTTTAAACTAGTGTTAGGGTTTCAAAGTAGGGGTTTAAACTAGGGTTGTTGTTTCAAAGTAGGGGTTTAAACTAGGGTTAGGGTTTCAAAGTAGGGTTTTAAACAAGGGTTAGGGTTTCAAAGTAGGGGTTTAAACTATGGTTAGGGTTTCAAAGTAGGGGTTTAAACTAGGGATAAAGTTTCAATTAGGGGTTTAAACTAGGGTTAGGGTTTCAAAGTAGGGGTTTAAACTAGGGTTAGGGTTTCAAAGTAGGGGTTTAAACTAGGGATAAAGTTTCAATTAGGGGTTTAAACTAGGGTTAGGGTTTCAAAGTAGGGGTTTAAACTAGGGTTAGGGTTTCAAAGTAGGGGTTTAAATTAGGGATAAAGTTTCAATTAGGGGTTTAAACTAGGGTTAGGGTTTCAAAGTAGGGGTTTAAACTAGGGTTAAGGTTTCAAAGTATGGGTTTGAACTATGGTTATGGTTTCAAAGTAGGGGTTTAAAGTAGGGTTAGGGTTTCAAAGTAGGGGTTTAAACTAGGGTTAGGGTTTTAAAGTAGGGTTTTAAACTAGGGTTAGGGTTTCAAAGTAGGGGTTTAAACTAGGGTTAGGGTTTCAAAGTAGGGTTTCAAACTAGGGTTAGGGTTTCAAAGTAGGGTTTCAAACTAGGGTTAGGGTTTCAAAGTACGGGTTTAAACTAGGGTTAGGGTTTCAAAATAGGGTTTTAAACTAGGGTTAAGGTTTCAAAGTAGTGGTTTGAACTAGGATTAGGGTTTCAAAGTAGGGGTTTAAACTAGGTTTAGGGTCTCAAAGTAGGGGTTTAAACTAGAGTTAGGGTTTCAAAGTAGGGGTTTAAATTAGGGTTAGGGTTTCAAAGTAGGGGTTTAAACTAGGGTTAGGGTTTCAAAGTGGGGGTTTAAACTAGGGTTAGGGTTTCAAAGTGGGGGTTTAAACTAGGGTTAGGGTTTCAAAGTGGGGGTTTAAACTAGGGTTAGGGTTTCAAAGTGGGGGTTTAAACTAGGGTTAGGGTTTCAAAGTGGGGGTTTAAACTAGGGTTAGGGTTTCAAAGTAGAGGTTTAAACTAGGGTTAGGGTTTCAAAGTAGGGTTTTAAACGAGGGTTAGGGTTTTAAAGTAGGGGTTTAAACTAAGGTTAGGGTTTCAAAGTAGGGTTTTAACCTAGAGTTAGGGTTCTAAAGTAGGGGTTTAAACTAGGGTTAGGGTTTCAAAGTAGGGTTTTAAACTAGGGTTAGGGTTTCAAAGTAGGGTTTTAAACTAGGGTTAGGGTTTCAAAGTAGTAGTTTGAACTAGGATTAGGGTTTCAAAGTAGGGGTTTAAACTAGGTTTAGGGTCTCAAACTAGGTATAGGGTTTCAAAGTAAGGTTTTAAACTAGGGTTAGGGTTTCAAAGTAGAGGTTTAAACTAGGGTTAGGGTTTCAAAGTAGGGTTTTAACCTAGGGTTAAGGTTCTAAAGTAGGGGTTTAAACTAGGGTTAGGGTTTCAAAGTAGGGTTTTAAACTAGGGTAAGGGTTTCAAAGTAGGGGTTTAAACTAGGGTTAGGGTTTCAAAGTAGGGGTTTAAATTAGGGTTAGGGTTTCAAAGTAGGGTTTTAAACTAGGGTTAGGGTTTCAAAGTAGGGGTTTAAACTAGGGTTCAATCAGCGCGGCCAATCTTTTTTTTTGTAGACATATTTATCATTTAGTTAGTTCTAAACGTATTGAGCTTTAAATTGAATTTAAGACATGGGATATGTCATTTAAGCGCTCCCTTATTTTGAGCAGTGTTGTATGAAGGTACTTTTAATGAGTGTGCTTTTCTGTTAGCAGGACATCGTGCATTTGGACTTGAATGTTTTGTTTGTCCTTATTGTGATTGTGACTACAACACAATGAAAAGTGTTGGTGTCAGTGAGGAACTGCGATGGTAAGGGATGAACTGCGATGGCAAAAATGCGGCCCGAACCGTAGATCGCACCGGGACAAATGAGGTATCAAACGATGCGGCTCGATCTGACTCGCTGCGCTATTATTTTTCTAAGAATTCCCAGTTACCAAGGCGACGCTATTCCCAAAAAACTCCCAAATAAAGTCCCATAGGAATGAATGGAAATCCGAAAGACATCAACTCCAATCAAGCACCTTTTTCCAAGACACGCTGCGCGCGCATACGTTGACCGACCGATATGAATTTTAGCTCATTTTGTTGGAATTTTTCCTATCTTTAGCTCAGTGTCAAAAAAAAAATTAAGGAATGAAAGTTCTTCCCCCTGTGCGAGTTCAAAGACAGTGAGTGTAATCGCCACTCTATTACGCAATTAAACTTTCAGTGGTGGGAACCAAAAAATATATTTCCAAAAGTTTCACTTTAACTCGTCACCATGGCCACAATCTTTGCTCACTAGACATCAAATTCGCACATTTTGTAGCCACGAGCCTCTGCTTTCTGAAAAACTAAGTTTTATTTGGCTAAGGTGTCATTTAGTACCTTTATTTTAACTTTAAGCGAGGAGAAGTCGCACTATTTTGATCTCTTTTTAATGTTTTCCGTTTTTTCCCTCTTCATTTTCGATCAATCATAAGTTTTCAACCTGCTCTCATTTGGTCATTTTTCATCCGATTAAAAAACTGAGAACATGCTCGCGTTCCCCAAACCCTTGCCGTTCTAACGAGACATTTCTGGAATCTGCATCTTCAACCGTTAAGTCGCGAGAGGCTTTTGTTTGAGGTGAGCGTAATCCTATACAAATCAATGGAACGTTGGTGCGTGACGTCTCCTAACAACTTAAAATCAAATGTGTGTGCGTGAATGTGCATGTTTTGTAAAGGGGCAGGAAGATACTGTTGATTATGGTAGATTCCACATTTTTTGACCAATTTCAATGGTTTAAATTTTAAACTGTTCAGCTCATTGAAATGTTGGTTAAAATCAAATGTGTGTGCGTGAATGTGCATGTTTCTTAAAGGGGCAGTAACATACTGTTGATTATGGTTAACTTTTACATTTCTTGAGCGATTTCAATGGTTTCAATTTTAAACTGTTCAGCTCATTGAAATGTTAGTTAAAATCAAATGTGTGTGCGTGAATGTGCATGTTTCTTAAAGGGGCAGTAATACTTTTAGTTGATTATAACTTCCACATTTCTTGAGCGATTTCAACGGTTGAAATTTTAAACTGTTCAGCTCATTGAAAAGAGTTGCAAGAGTTAGCAGGCCCATTCAAAATTTCCGCGGGAATTTTTCTAGTTTTTTAATCTTCCACCGATTTTTCCGCAAGAATGCGGCCCGTACCGTACATCGCACCAGGACAAATGAAGTATCAAACGATGCGGCTCGATCTGACTCGGTGCGGCATTATTTTTCTAGGAATTCCCAGTTACCATGGCGACGCTATTCCCAAAAAACTCCCAAAATTCAGGGAAAGAAGGTCCCATAGGAAATTAATGTGAAAAGGAAAGACAAAATCACTCATCAAGCACCTTTTTCCAAGACACGCTGCGTGCGCATACGTTAACCGATTGATATGAATTTTAGCTCATTTTGTTGGAATTTTTCCTATCTTTAGCTCAGTGTCAAAAAAAAAATTAAGGAATGAAAGTTCTTCCCCCTGTGCGGGTTCAAAGACAGTGAGTGTAATCGCCACTCTATTACGCAATTAAACTTTCAGTGGTGGGAACCAAAAAATCTATTTCCAAAAGTTTTAATTCAACTCGTCACCATGGCCACAATCTTTGCTCACTAGACATCAAATTCGCACATTTTGTAGCCACAAGCCTCTGCTTTCTGAAAAACTAAGTTTTATTTGGCTAAGGTGTCATTTAGTACCTTTATTTTCACTTTAAGCGAGGAGAAGTCGGATTGAGCGCCTATCTCCTCCATGTTAATTTCGCCGTTTTTTCCCTCTTCATTTTCGATCAATCATAAGTTTTCAACCTGCTCTCATTTGGTCATTTTTCATCCGATTAAAAAACTGAGAACATGCTCGCGTTCCCCAAACCCTTGCCGTTCTAACGAGACATTTCTGGAATCTGCATCTTCAACCGTTAAGTCGTGAGAGGCTTTTGTTTGAGGTGAGCGTAATCCTATACAAAATCAATGGAATGTGGGTGCGTGACATCTCCTAACAACTTAAAATCAAATGTGTGTGCGTGAATGTGCATGTTTTGTAAAATGGCAGTAAGATACTTTTAGTTGATGTTGATTATGGTGAACTTCCACATTTCTTGACCGATTTCAATGGTTTAAATTTTAAACTGTTCAGCTCATTTACACTTAAAAAAAAAAAAACGTTTAAAAAAACACACACAATACACACACATTATTATTATTTTTAAATGAAATGGAATGGACTGCTATTTAAATAGTGCTTTTTTAGCTATACTGCCTGGTCTCTCACTTTTGCATAGCAACTGCCTCAGCCAATCATTTCTCTCACTGTTGAGCTCAACTCACCCCCTTTTTTTCTTGGTGTACTCAAGGCTTGGCCTATCTACGACTACTACTATTGCAAATACTATTACTACTACTACTATCTTGGCCAATTGATTAGGTACACCCAGGATTCTGGTCAATTCATTAGGTACACCCTGGATTCTTGCCACTCCGCCCACCCAGGGCGGCGGCCATCTTGGCCAATTAATTAGGTACACCCTGGAGTCTCGCCACTCCGCCCACCCAGGGCAACGGCCATCTTGGCCAATTAATTAGGTACACTAAGGATTCTCTCCCCTCCGCCCACCCGGGGCGGCGGCCATCTTGGCCAATTGATTAGGTACAGCCAGGACTTTTCAGTCACAAAATCGTTTTATTTGATTCTTTTCCAAATTTGTAGCATGTGACTATTACTGTGTTTTTTTGATGATTGTGGTTTATTATTAAATACTACAAATTGTCCATTTCCTTTGCTAAAATAAATGTTTTCTTTTATAATATTGATGAGTTCTTCAAGATGCACAAACAGTGACTGTGCACATGTTGTTTCCTCAGGGCACACATACACATATAAAAGTAATTTGTAAGATGTTGATAAAATTGGGTTAATGGTGTAAATCAACAAATTCAAATTGGAAGGTTCATTTAACTACATTGTTTTATGTTCAAAAAAATCAGTGACATGTACAATGTAGCCAATAATAAAATATATAATACTAGATATTTTGTAGAAACATTTCATCACTTGTAAAGATTTGTCTGTGTTGAATAATTTAGACAGGTGATAATTGCTGAAATTAAAATAACAGATTCATCACATTATTTTAAATGCATAGTAATTAAAATGTGTCACTCCCTTAACACTGAAAACAAAGATATGAATTAGACAATGGTTGGTTCTTTTTAGTGGTTAAAAAAGTGGATGTTTGAATTACAATTTGTATCTTTTTTTATTTATTTTTTTTTTTTTTTTTTGTGCAAAAAACACATACAAGTGGTCAAGCAGTGCATCCACCACCAGACAGCCTGTCCTGTATGTAGCAGTATGTCCTACTCGCAACCCGCGAGTGTTGTATGACACAATCCGCATTATTGAACCTTGCAGCTGCACGCAGCGCAGTTGCCCCCTTAAACTGGACTCCTCCTCGGATGCAGCGCGCTCCAACCTCACCATCGGGCTGCAACCCATCTTGTGATAGTTGGGACTTCGCGTTGTCTTCTCTCGCGCGTTTTTTTCTAATCCTAACCCTGATTGGTCCGCTTTTTTCCCTGTCTGTGCTGTGGCCAATGACATTCGCTTGATTTTGGAAGGTTCTAGACGACGGACCCCTCTTGCTGATAGTTGGAGTTCATGTTGTCTTGTCTCTTTTCCCTGATTGGTCGTTTTCTGCTTGTCTGTGCTGTGGCCAATTAGAGACGCTTGAATGAGACTATTTTAGAAGGTTCTCGACCACGGCTTCTTCCCATTTCATCTAGTCTGAGGTAAGTGTTGCACGGCAGTTGTTTGTAGTCTGATGTATAATGCTAAATAAGTGAGATTTTGCAAGTTTTCCCCCATCTTAAACTACATCACGTTAATACTGGCAATGTATTGAAACGTATTTGATGTGTTTGAACGTTGTGTTATCCGGCTGCTGTTTTAACAAGATATAGGTAAAGTTAAGTGCTAGACATGGTAACCTACATGCTAACTACACCTGCTAGCGCTAGCTAGAGCTAGCAGATCTCACTTTAAGGTTTTAATGTGCAGTAAAAGAAAACAAAAACAAAGAAAAGTTTGAGTAGGCTCTAAATCTCAATTGTGTATATCCATCGTTGCTACAATATACAGTAAGGCTTTTGTCTCGTCTGTCGTCGTCGTGGTGGGGGTGGGGGAGGGGGGCGTCGGTTGTTGAGTGGCGTGTCCTGCTCGATCGTGTAGCGGAGCGGCGCCGATGAGGGATTTTGGAAGTATTTTACACTGTTAAATGACCTTCATTGATTGACTACAGCACACATTTGTAAATTGTCAAAGCTGCCTTTATTTTCCCCCTTGAAAGATTACCGTTGGTTTCTGTAGCGATCGTTTTTTTCACGGCCATCCAGAATATCCATCCATTTTGCCAAACCGTTTCACCTCATGGAAATTAATCTAAAAGAAAAAAAAAGTAACAATGTTATTACAATACCGTTTTCTTTGTTAATAAGTAAACAAGGAAGTCTATAGTGGATCCATTTTTTTCTATTGTTGAGGATTTATTGAAGGCTCTGCTCACCCCATCCATTATTTATAATCAATGAACTATACAATGTGTGATGTTACTATACTTCAATTGATGAAAATAATGGCGGCATATTCCAAGCACAGAGAGGTGAGCGCTCAAGAAGCGGTGGCGCGGACATGCAGTCTCCCTCTGAAGAAGTGCTCGCGCAGCGTAGTTTTCATCCAGACGGCTGAGGATGGCGTGAAATTGAGTCTACCCATGAGTAGACTGAAGACCATGCATCCGGACGCAGACAACGTGTGGATGTCTGGTCTGCCAGACAAATATGTGGCAAGACCTAGAACGGCAATGTTTGAGCGGATGTGTCTCGCCGAATTCGCATCCGAATACCGGGTCGTCTACGGTCAGCAGATTGAGGGCAAGAATGTCATTCCCCTCTCACACGGCAAGGGATTCATCCAGAAGCGGATTGGAAAAGATGCCGTCATCAGATTCACTCGCTTCTCAATCAAAAAGTATGCTGAGAAGTATTACAGGACACAGCTTAAATTGTACCTCCCCCACAGAGACGACGCCGAGCTCAGGTCTGAAAACCTCAAAACGTACGAGGAGTTCTACGGTGCCGGGGAATCAAAGTTCGGTCGGGTGCGGGCTATCGTGGACCGCAATCGGGGGCGGTACGAAGGACGGGGAAAGACCGTGGACAATGCCTTCGAAAAATTGAAAGAGCTTCGTGCGGTTCTCAACGCGTGGAGCACTTTTGCGCCGGAGGTAGAAGCAGAGCGTTTGGAGTGTGCCGCCGAACGCGAATCTAATCCGTTACAGGAAGACCCGCAAGATGAGGTTCCGGCCTACCAGGACGCTCCTGGTAGCGGCGCGGTCTTGCCGGCGTTTGAGGCGCCAAAGTTGAGTGCCGAATTTGTGAGGAACATGTACCGCAGTCTCAATGAAACGCAAGCGTCCGTCTTCTACGCTGTGCGCGAGTGGTGTTTGAAACGCGTTTCGGATCGTCTCCTCGAGCCCTTCTTTTATTTGATCCCCGGAGGAGCTGGCTGTGGTAAATCGCATGTCATCAAGTGCATTTACCAGGAGGCCAGTAAGATTCTCCATCAGCTTCCCAGGTTCCGCGACGAAGCGGATATGGCCAAGCCTGCTGTGCTGCTGACGTCGTTTACTGGCACGGCGGCTTACAACATCTCAGGGAAAACTCTTCATTCCCTCTTGAAACTCCCCAGGACTCTAAAGCCTCCTTACCAAGCGCTGGGGAATACGTTGGACGCATTGTGAGCAACCCTTTGCAACGTGGAAATTTTGATCATCGACGAGATCTCCATGGTCTCCAAGGAACTCTTTGCCTATGTCCACTGGAGATTTCAGCAAATCAAGGGCAACCAGAGACCATTTGGGGGCATCTCCGTTCTTGCAGTTGGGGACTTCTACCAACTGCCACCCCTCGGAAGGTCCAAACCCCTCTGCGTTTCTGACAACGATCTTCTTGACCTCTGGACAGATTTTCAGATGGTCAAGCTTACTCAAATCATGCGGCAAAAAGACGACGTCGCTTTTGAACAGGATCAGGGAGAAGGGGAAGGCTGATCCACTCGGCGATGGTGACAGGGCGTTACTCACCACGGCTGTCACGGATGCGCGAGACCTCCCTGCGGATACTCTGCATATCTTTGCCACCAATAAAGAGGTGGATAGGCACAATGCAGCAACTGTGGCTGCTCTCAAATTGACTGTGGTCAATATTCCCGCAGAGGACTACAGGAAGAGCCCACGGTCGGGGGCGATGGTCACCGTGACCAAAGTGATCATTGGGTCGAGAAGGGATCTACCGGATGCCCTTCAAGCTGGTGTAGGAGCACGGGTTATGCTTCTTCGGAATTTGGATGTCGAGGACGGATTGGTGAACGGGACCTTTGGCACAATAGGCAACATTGTTCAAAGCGCCCCAAAGGGGTCGGCGGAGAAAGTGACCTTGCTCGGACTGAGGCTAGACAATCCCGAAGCGGGCCAGAAATTAAGCAAGAAAATTCTGGGGCCGACGGATGACTTGGTCTATATCGAAAGGTCGGAGGAAAACCTGGGCATAAAAGGCGTGGTCAGGCGGCAATTCCCCATGAAGCTTGCCTTTGGATGCACGGCTCACAAAGTGCAAGGCATGACGATGACCTCTGCAGTGGTGTCTCTTAAGCGTGTGTTTGAACCTGGAATGGCCTATGTTGCCCTAAGCCGCACAACGTCACTTCAGGGATTGAGGGTCATAGACTTTGACGAATCCAAAATCTACGCCAATCCCAACGTCACGGCGGCAATGGACAGTATGACGCGCGCTTCTTTCCAAAGTACAAGACCATTGTTGTACTTTTCCAAAATGCCGCAAACTGCTTTTCCCACCTTGACCATTGTTCATCACAACACCAAGGGGCTTCCATCTCATATTGATGACTTAAAGTCTCATCATGAGTTGAGGCTGGCAGATGTCCTTTGCCTCACTGAAACTCATTCGTCTGGATCCTTCTTCCCCATCCATCCATCCATTTTCTGTACCGCTTGTCCTCACAAGGGTCGCGGGGGTTGCTGGAGCCTATCCCAGCTGGCTTCGGGCAGTAGGCGGGGTACACCCTGAACTGGTTGCCAGCCAATCGCACCTTTCTTCCAAACCTTGGAAGTTTCTTGGATGCCTTGGCCGTGATGGACTGCCAGCCTATTGTTGTTTGCGGAGACTTTAATGAGGATTTACTTTCAAAGGGAAAGAAATCCATTCTGGACTTGTTTCAGTCCAGAGGCTTTTCACAGCTGATCACCCAGGCCACAACTGGAAAGCAGACACTGATTGATCACATTTACATATCTCGCCCAGATTGTTGTGTTCAATCAGGCGTTCTGCACACTTATTACAGTTACCACAGTCCGGTCTACTGTGTGTTAACTTCTTGTGTCAGCTCATTGTAGATCGCAAGGGCACCATTTTCACAAGTGTGCCTTTGCAAATGTTATTGAGCCTTTCATACCACTGCTCAAAACAGGGGGATACTGTACTTTAAATTGTAAAGGCTGAAAAGTTAAATCCTTTGCTCGTTCAAAATTTGTGTCATAACAGAACTACACTCAAAATCAGAGCGGCCAATCATTTTTTTTGTAGACATATTTATCATTTAGTTAGTTCTAAACTTATTGAGCTTTAAATTGAATTTAAGACATGGGATATGCCATTTAAGCGCTCCCTTATTTTGAGCAGTGTTGTATGACGCTACTTTTAATCAGTGTGCTTTTCTGTTAGCAGGACATCGTGCATTTGGACTTGAATGTTTTGTTTGTCCTTATTGTGATTGTGACTATAACACAATGAAAAGTGTTGGTGTCAGTGAGGAACTGCGATGGTAAGGGATGAACTGTGATGGTAAGTGATGATTGATTACTGAATTGATCTAGGCAAACATTGAACACTCATTTTTCATTTTCACATGCAATACAGGTGGATGGAGCGCAGCAAGGGGCGCTACTTGACATGGCCAAGGATATCAAGGTTGTTATGTCCGGTACAACTGGTGGAGAGAAAAGATGAAAAAAGGGATCCCGCAAACGTAGACCAAAATGATTTATTCTACAGGATTCCTCACTGAAAAACCGTCACATGTGTATTGGATGAGTATTTAGATTAAGTTTTAACTGTTCAGTTTTGCTGCCTATTTTCTAACAACTTGTTCCTTTGTGTGCTCAGGAAAAGATGAAGATGCTGTGTAACAAAGACCCAAAACGGCTCTTTTAAGAGCCGTTTTACATGTACTTTGGAGTAATATTCCTGCAATATTGATCAGCACCAACATGCCTTTTAATATGCAATGTCAAATTTAAACACTGCATTCATACTGTATTTGCTCCATGATACAGTATATTGCATTTTATATTTTAGTTAATCACTTACACTATAAGCAAGAAATTAAACTGATTCCCTTTTGATATGACTAAAATGTCAATCAAGACATAAGGGAAGCCATTACACATGTAATAACTGCAGTTATTACAAATTGTCTTGAACTCTATTCCTGCTGACACAAATTGAGAGGTAAAGTACACCAACATTTGGCAAACAGTTCAGAGCATGCATCTTTCCACCTTGCAAGAGTCAGCAGGCCCATTCAAAATTTCCGCGGAAATTTTTCTAGTATTATTCTTCTTCTTCTTTTTATTATTTTTTTTAATCTTCCACCGATTTTTCCGCAAGGGAATTCCCAGTTACCATGGCGACGCTATTCCCAAAAAACTCCCAAATAAAGTCCCATAGGAATGAATGGGAATCCGAAAGAGATCAACTCCAATCAAACACCTTTTTCCAAGACACGCGCATACGTTGACCGACCGATATGAATTTTAGCTCCGATATGAATTTTAGCTCATTTTGTTGGAATTTTTGTCATCTTTAGCTCAGTGTCAAAAAAAAAATTAAGGAATGAAAGCTCTCCCCCCTGTGCGGGTTCAAAGACAGTGAGCAAAGGGGTGAAAGTCGCCTATTTAGAGTGTGACTAATTAAGGCTTCAGTGACGGGAACCAAAAAATCTATTTCCAAAAGTTTCACTTCAACTCGTCACCATGGCCACAATCTTTGCTCACTAGACATCAAATTGGCACATTTTGTAGCCACAAGCCTCTGCTTTCTGAAAAACTAAGTTTTATTTGGCTAATGTGTCATTTAGTACCTTTATTTTCACTTTAAGCGAGGAGAAGTCGGACTATTTCGATCTCTTTTCAATGTTATTTTCGCCGTTTTTCCCTCTTCATTTTCGATCAATCATAAGTTTTCAACCTGCTCCTAAGTTGGTCATTTTTCATCCGATTAAAAAACTGAGAACATGCTCGCGTTCCCCAAACCCTTGCCGTTCTAACGAGCCATTTCTGGAATCTGCATCTTCAACCGTTAGGTCGTGAGAGGCTTTTGTTTGAGGTGAGCGTATCCTATACAAAATCAATGGAATGTGGGTGCGTGACGTCTCGCAACAAGTTAAAATCAAATGTGTGTGCGTGAATGATCTGTCGTTTTTGCATAGCAACTGCCTCAGCCAATCATCTCTCACTGTTGAGCTCAACTCAGCCCCTTTTTTTCTTGGTGTACTCAAGGCTTGGCCTATATACGACTACTACTATTGCAAATACTATTACTACTACTACTATCTTGGCCAATTGATTAGGTACACCCAGGATTCTGGTCAATTAATTAGGTACACCCTGGATTCTCGCCACTTCGCCCACCCAGGGCGGCGGCCATCTTGGCCAATTAATTAGGTACACCAAGGATTCTCTCCCCTCTGCCCACCCGGGGCGGCGGCCATCTTGGCCAATTGATTAGGTATGACCAGGATTCTCGCCACTCCGCTCGCCGAGGGCGGCGGCCATCTTGGCCAATTGATTAGGTACAGCCAGGACTTTTCAGTCACAAAATGTTTTTATTTGATTATTTTCCAAATTTGTAGCGTGACTATTACTGTGTTTTTTGCTGATTATGGTTTATTATTTAATACTAAAAATTGTCCATTTCCTTTGCTAAAATAAATGTTTTCTTTTATAATATTGATGAGTTCTTCAAGATGCACAAACAGTGACTGTGCGCATGTTGTCTCCACAGTTTCCTCAGGGCACACATAGACATATAAAAGGAATTTGTAAGATGTTAATAAAATTTGGTTAATGGTGTAAATCAACAAATTCAAATTGGAAGGTTCATTTAACTAGATTGTTTTATGTTCAATATACTTTAAAAAAAAAATCAGTGACATGTACAATGTAGCCAATAATAAAATATATAATACTGGATTTTTTGTAGAAATATTTCATCGCTTGTAAAGATTTGTCTGTGTTGAATAATTTAGACAGGTGATAATTGCTGAAATTAAAATAACAGATTAATCAGATTTTTTTAAATGCATAGTAATTAAAATATGTGTCACTCCCTTAACACTGAAAACAAAGATATGAATTAGACAATGGTTGGTTCTTTTTAGTGGTTAAAAAAGTGGATGTTTGAATTACAATTTTTATCTTTTTATATGTATTTATTTTTGTATGTTGATGTGCAAAAAACACATACAATTGGTCAAGCAGCGCATCCACCACCAGACAGCCTGTCCTGTATGTAGCAGTATGTCCTACTCGCAACCCGCGAGTGTTGTATGACACAATCCGCATTATTGAACCTTGCACGCAGCGCAGTTGCCCCCTTAAACTGGTCTCCTCGGATGCAGCGCGCTCCAACCTCACCATCGGGCTGCAACCCATCTTGTGATAGTTGGGACTTCGCGTTGTCTTCTCTCGCGCGGTTTTTTCTAATCCTAACCCTGATTGGTCCGTTTTTTTCCCTGTCTGTGCTGTGGCCAATGACATTCGCTTGATTTTGGAAGGTTCTAGACGACGGACCCCTCTTGCTGATAGTTGGAGTTCGTGTTGTCCTATCTCTTTTCCCTGATTGGTCGTTTTCTGCTTGTCTGTGCTGTGGCCAATTAAAGACGCATGAATGAGACTATTTTAGAAGGTTCTCGACGACGGTCTCGTCCCATTTCATCTCGTCTGAGGTAAGTGTTGCACGGCAATTATTTTTAGTCTGATGTATAATGCTAAATAAGTGAGATTTTGCAAGTTTTCCCCCATCCTAAACTACATCACGTTAATACTGGCGATGTATTGAAACGTATTTGATGTGTTTGAACGTTGTGTTATCCGGCTGCTGTTTTAACAAGATAGGTAAAGTTAAGTGCTAGACATGGTAGCCTACATGCTAACTACACCTGCTAGCGCTAGCTAGTGCTAGCAGATCTCACTTTAAGGTTTTAATATGCAGTAAAAGAAAACAAAAACAAAGAAAAGTTTGAGTAGGCTCTAAATCTCAATTGTGTATAGCCCTCGTTGCTACAATATACAGTAAGGTTTTTGTCTATTCTGTCGTCGTTGTGGTGGGGGTGGGGGAGGGGGGCGTCGGTTGTTGAGTGGCGTGTCCTGCTCGACCGTGTCGCGGAGCGGCGCCGATGAGGGATTTTGGAAGTATTTTACACTGTTAAATGACCTTCATTGATTGACTACAGCACACATTTGTAAATTGTCAAAGCTGCCTTTATTTTCCCCCTTGAAAGATTACCGTTGGTTTCTGTAGCGATCGTTTTTTTCATGGCCATCCAGAATATCCATCCATTTTGCCAAACCGTTTCACCTCATGGAAATTAATCTAAAAGAAAAAAAAAGTAACAATGTTATTACAATACCGTTTTCTTTGTTAATAAATAAACAAGGAAGTCTATAGTGGATCCATTTTTTTCTATTGTTGAGGATTTATTGAAGGCTCTGCTCACCCCATCCATTATTTATAATCAATGAACTATACAATGTGTGATGTTACTATACTTCAATTGATGACGGTTTCTTATTTTTATTACAATGACACCACTGCCTCATTAGACTCAATGTACATTTTTAATGTTTCATACACATCTGAGATTAACTACAAATTTTATCTTGAATGTTTTAGCGATGCACTGAGCACTGTGCGAATTGGAAAGCTGCTGACCGTGATACTTGGATTTCAAACCTTCAGCACCGCCTTGGACTTCCACCTCATCTACCTGCTTCCATCTTGCCCTCAAACAACATAATACATATATAAGATCTACATCACAGAGTCTAGAACGCAAATACAGCTGAACTTGCACTCAACAGCACATTACAAACACTCTAATATCATTACTTTACTATTTTGTTGTGTTTAAATTGATTTCCTTTTTTTACTGCCAGTTTACTTTTGACTTTGTCTTGGGAAGTTTTTTTTCTTTTCTTTTTGCTTACAGTAAAGGTTGCTGTAGCAGCATGCCGCGGAAGGGGAAGCGTTCCGAGGCAGCCAAGCGCCGATGGAAGAAGCTGGACCTTGCTGCTCCGGAACTGAGCCCAAACATCGCACCCCAGCAGGTACTTTGCCTCTATTCAATTCTGCACTTGGCGGTGGTGTATTCTGTGTTGAGTTATTTTGAGTCACACTGCTAGGTCCTCAATGTGCTGTATATTTTGTTTTCAGCCTCGGTCCCCACCCTCTGCCACCAGTGATGGGACCACGATGCAGTCTCCAGTGAACAAGGTACGAGTTTCACGCCATATTTTAGCAAGAGTTTATCATTTTTTTATTACTATTACACTTTTTTTTAATATCCTAAACATTTGCAATGTGTATTTAGAAGGCCAGAGTCCGAACTTCAGCTCCAGCCAGTCGGCTCGCCACTGTGGACGCCCGCTCCCCACCGCATACCTCTACTGTGGCTACCCACCAGGTATGTTCCACAGCAGGCAAAATGCAATTAACTTTGTTAATGTGCAATACACATTATTTCCGGCTACAAATATAGAGTCAAGCAGAAAAAAATGCTAAAATGCTTATGTAAAAAGCAGTCTGTGTATTCAAGACACTCAATAGTAATGTAAAAAAATCCTTTATTAAAAATGGACTACCAACATGTTTCAACACAAGATTGTCTTCACCAGGGCATAGTTTGACAAATATAGAGTGTATGACTGAGCGATATTTGTGCATTGCTTTATTCATGTCAAACTAATTCTGAATTTAATTGTGATGAAGTCTGTTTTCTACAAGATTTCAAAAATTTTACTGATGTCAAAAATAAACTCACTAACATTGATCACAAATTTGTGAGATGCTGAGCCCGGACACAGATATTTCACATGGTTTCTTTTAAGTTACATAGACCAGATGTAAATAATAATAACTAAGACGGTTATATTTAACAACTAATGTTTTGTTTTAGACTTCATGTCTATCTAAACAGTGTATGTCATTGTTTTGTCAAAAACATATTTCTATATACTTCCTTTATACTATAATCTAATCTGGTACAATCTGCTGCCTTTCTGCTCATGTATTTGATCAGAAAATTCTAGCAAAATTGAGCAATTGTGACTGTATTTCAGACACAAACAAAAGTATCAGTTAAGTCCTTGAATCTCTTTTGTGATTAAGAATTTCATTAATAAACCTGGCCTGAATTAACATCACTTGTATGTACAAAATACCTGGTCAATTTTAATTGAAACTAATTTAACCATTACAACCTATGTTTGCTTTTTACTCTATATTATGGTGACTGTGTCATGTTTTGGGTTCTGTTTTCCTTGCGTGTCTCCCTTGGTCTTGTTTAAGTGTGATCCTGCCCTTCCTCGTGTGATCCAATCAGTGCCCTCAGCCACTTGTGTCTTGCCCCAGGTGTGTCTTGTTGTGTCGTTAGTCTGTGTATTTAGTCTGCTGTCTCCCCTCTGTCTGTGTCGGGTCATTGTTGTATTTCCCCCTGTGATGCTGCCCGTTTTTGCCTTGAATTTTCCCCCCATGTCATGCTGCCCGTTTTGCCTTGTTTTCTCCATATTATGTTTTTCCGTGCAATTTAGATCTCACCTTTTGTTTTGTAGAAATTAAAATCCCCTTTTTGATTGAGCCTCTGCCTCCTCGCCCTGTCTTCCCGCATTTGGGTCCTCAAGCTTCCCCTCCTTGACAGAATGACCCGACCCGAGAAGGACCCAGCGGGAGCGCTGAAAGCCAAGATGTGGAATCAGGAGGCGCGCCTGTCACGCCATGAGGAGCTCCAGCACGCCATGGCCGCCCAATTGGACCTGCTGTCGTCCTTGATTGAGGGAGTCGTGCGTCGTTGGGCTTCAGCTGGTGGCGCTCGGAGTCACCAGCCCCAACTCCCCGAACCACGTCTGTCGCACCTTCAAGTCCCCGAACCGCGTCTGCCGCCGCAGTTCCAAGTCCCCGAACCGCGTCTGCCGCCGCAGTTCCAAGTCCCCGAACCGCGTCTGCCGCCGCAGTTCCCAGTCCCCGAACCGCGTCTGCCGCCGCAGTTCCCAGTCCCCGAACCGCGTCTGCCGCCGCAGTTCCCAGTCCCCGAACCGCGTCTGCCGCCGCAGTTCCCAGTCCCCGAACCGCGTCTGCCGCCGCAGTTCCCAGTCCCCGAACCGCGTCTGCCGCCGCAGTTCCCAGTCCCCGAACCGCGTCTGCCGCCGCAGTTCCCAGTCCCCGAACCGCGTCTGCCGCCGCAGTTCCCAGTCCCCGAACCGCGTCTGCCGCCGCAGTTCCCAGTCCCCGAACCGCGTCTGCCGCCGCAGTTCCCAGTCCCCGAACCGCGTCTGCCGCCGCAGTTCCCAGTCCCCGAACCGCGTCTGCCGCCGCAGTTCCCAGTCCCCGAACCGCGTCTGCCGCCGCAGTTCCCAGTCCCCGAACCGCGTCTGCCGCCGCAGTTCCCAGTCCCCGAACCGCGTCTGCCGCCGCAGTTCCCAGTCCCCGAACCGCGTCTGCCGCCGCAGTTCCCAGTCCCCGAACCGCGTCTGCCGCCGCAGTTCCCAGTCCCCGAACCGCGTCTGCCGCCGCAGTTCCCAGTCCCCGAACCGCGTCTGCCGCCGCAGTTCCCAGTCCCCGAACCGCGTCTGCCGCCGCAGTTCCCAGTCCCCGAACCGCGTCTGCCGCCGCAGTTCCCAGTCCCCGAACCGCGTCTGCCGCCGCAGTTCCCAGTCCCCGAACCGCGTCTGCCGCCGCAGTTCCCAGTCCCCGAACCGCGTCTGCCGCCGCAGTTCCCAGTCCCCGAACCGCGTCTGCCGCCGCAGTTCCCAGTCCCCGAACCGCGTCTGCCGCCGCAGTTCCCAGTCCCCGAACCGCGTCTGCCGCCGCAGTTCCCAGTCCCCGAACCGCGTCTGCCGCCGCAGTTCCCAGTCCCCGAACCGCGTCTGCCGCCGCAGTTCCCAGTCCCCGAACCGCGTCTGCCGCCGCAGTTCCCAGTCCCCGAACCGCGTCTGCCGCCGCAGTTCCCAGTCCCCGAACCGCGTCTGCCGCCGCAGTTCCCAGTCCCCGAACCGCGTCTGCCGCCGCAGTTCCCAGTCCCCGAACCGCGTCTGCCGCCGCAGTTCCCAGTCCCCGAACCGCGTCTGCCGCCGCAGTTCCAAGTCCCCGAACCGCGTCTGCCGCCGCAGTTCCAAGTCCCCGAACCGCGTCTGCCGCCGCAGTTCCAAGTCCCCGAACCGCGTCTGCCGCCGCAGTTCCAAGTCCCCGAACCGCGTCTGCCGCCGCAGTTCCAAGTCCCCGAACCGCGTCTGCCGCCGCAGTTCCAAGTCCCCGAACCGCGTCTGCCGCCGCAGTTCCAAGTCCCCGAACCGCGTCTGCCGCCGCAGTTCCAAGTCCCCGAACCGCGTCTGCCGCCTCCGCGGCAGCCCCAAGACCCCGTGCCGCGGCAGCCCTAAGACCCCGTGCCAAGGAGGTGCACGTCCCACTGCCGTCTTCTCCCTGTCTGGCGGCGCACGTTGTGGTCGCTCTTTGCTCCAGTGTGGTGTCCGGGGCGCCCTCCGGACTGGCCTTGATGGGTGTGCCAGGTTCCCGCCTCCGGGCCCCCCTCCGCCCGCCCTGTTTTTGGACCTTTATGTGTTAGGGACGTCTGGGAGCCGTCCCTTGAGGGAGGGGTTCTGTCATGTTTTGGGTTCTGTTTTCCTTGTGTGTCTCCCTTGGTCTTGTTTAAGTGTGATCCTGCCCTTCCTCGTGTGATCCAATCAGTGCCCTCAGCCACTTGTGTCTTGCCCCAGGTGTGTCTTGTTGTGTCTTTAGTCTGTGTATTTAGTCTGCTGTCTCCCCTCTGTCTGTGTCGGGTCATTGTTGTATTTCCCCCTGTGATGCTGCCCGTTTTTGCCTTGAATTTTCCCCCCCATGTCATGCTGCCCGTTTTGCCTTGTTTTCTCCATGTTATGTTTTTCCGTGCAATTTAGATCTCGCCTTTTGTTTTATAGAAATTAAAATCCCCTTTTTGATTGAGCCTCTGCCTCCTCGCCCTGTCTTCCCGCATTTGGGTCCTCAAGCTTCCCCTCCTTGACATACTGCACATGCCTACAATTGTGTAATGTCTATGCTTTATGTTTTAGGTGTCCCCTGTTGGTGCCAAGGCTCTGGTACCAGGTCAGTCATAATTTTAATTGCTTTTGCAGCAGTTTTACAATCGATTATTTTAAGCAATTCCAATATTTTGCAGGTTCATATACACTCAAAGTGGAACATGTACTTGTACTGTGCATTGTCAGCAATTGAAGTTGAGACTTGACATGGTATTCTGTGTGTGCATCATTTTAGGCAGAGGCACTGGCTGGCGCCACAGAGTTCGGGAATGGCCAGTTTCAGCTGTGACTGGGCGGAGGCACAAACTGGTCATTCCAGTACTGAACCAGGACAACACGGTATGTTTTATAATCAACTCTGCCTTTATAACAAATTAACAACCTTCATTTGTGTCTATTTTTTTTTAATTACTTCTTTCCTTTTTTCAATTACTACTTTTTTTTTTCTTTTGTAACAGTTTGTCCTGGTTGTTGGTGACTCCCACCTGCGAGCCATTGCCGATGGGGTTGTGAAGATGCCGGAGGGACGTTTCTCGTTTGCCGTGATGTCCACCCCGGGTGCCAGGGCCTCCGAGTTGCGTGCTGAATGCTGTTCTGCCTCGGTCACCCGAGGTGGTCTGCATTTTGGCTCCCAGCAACAACTTGGGCCGCCCCATCGCTGAGGCAGCGGCTGACTTTGGCCAGCTCTTGCACACCGTCTGCAGCCGCTGGCCCAACGTAAGTTCACACATTTCCTTCATATAGATCATACATTTACATTTCAAGTATGTACTTGCATATGTCAAATATGTTCTGTTTAAAATACATTTCAGCCTTTTCCCGTAGTTAAACAGTTAATGAATATTGAAGGATGGAATACGATTGAAAGTTCATCTTGCTCCAGATGTATATTTTACAGTTTTAAACTTTGTGCAGGTCGTTGTGCTGGACTTCCCCCCTCGTCTGAACGTCGAGCTGGACCAGCAGGACCTTCTTCGCCAGGAGTACAACCGGGTGGCAGTACTTATGGGTATGTTCCATGTTGAAAATTGTTTTCACACACAAAGTTCTACTTTTCTTTAAGTCACCTCCTGATCTGATTTCATTGGTGTCTCAGCGGGGGGGACTCTTGAGCTAATAATGTTTTTTCCTTTGTTACTGTAGGTATTCGCTACCTATCTGTTGCTGGCCACTTCCCGCTGTCACATCTTCACTTGTGGTGTAGAGACACGGTGTAAGTACATTAGTTGCTGCAAAAAACAAACAAACATTTTATTAGTGCTCCTCCTATCAAAAGTATGTTTGTAGATGTATAATATTTTTTCTGATCATGTCTGGAAGGTACACCTCAGTGACAGCGATGGGATGTCGGTGCTTGCGCGGTTGCTGTGGGCTGCCGTCAACCTGCGGATGGAGAGGACTGCACCACCTGCACCGGCTGCTCCTCAGCGTTCGCCACCAGCTCGAGTGTTCAGACCAAAAGTGGTTGTTAAGGGTGAGGTCACTGCGCCTCAGCCTTCCAACCCTTTTGACTGGACACTCGTCGGGAAGGCCAAGGAGGTAAACGCAAGCCTAATATGTTTTTGAAAACCTCCTAACATGTTTTTGAAAACCTTAAATTTTATGAATGTGTGTGTTGCAATAATGTCACTAGTCATTTCAGAGCAGCTCGGTTGTGGACTCTGAGGTCACCTGTGGGCCCACTGGGTGGATGGGCACTCTCCAGGTTTGTGATGGTGATCATGGATTCATTCAGCCTTTTACCATGGCACATGTTAAAATTCTATTTCTCTATTTCTATTTTGTTGTGTTTTTTACAGTGCAACATCCCATTGAACCCTCTCTGGTTCAGCCCACCCATGTTGGAGGCGATGGACAAGCTGTCTCCAGCTCATCTTTCCAGCCCTGAGGACTGCCCAGGATCCAAAGGATAAGAAGGTATTTCAGTTTTCCTATTTTGTTTGCCCGTTATATTTACATATCCATCTTCATGACAAAAAAAAAAGTATAGTTAATTGTCCATTCTTGTCATAACAATGCTTCGCAGTAAAAGCAAAAAAAATAAAAAAATTTAATAATATATATCTCTCTATCTCTATCCACCGCAGGACGACAGCAGCCAGCCCATAAGAGCACACGGAGAGAGCACCAGGTTTGCATTGCATTCTTATCAGCCCTGAGAAGTCTTACTTAAAATCACAAACAGAAATTAGTGACCCTTCACACAAGTGCTGTGTTAAAAAATTATTGTTTGCTTGTCGTTTCAGCCAGAGGAAAGGCCAGCCCCTGCGGAGGTTCCTTCCAGACCATCATCCCCCCGTCGTCCTGGGACTGAGGTAACTTTTTTATACTCACAACATTAACCATTAACATATGAAATGTTTAAAATTATATTAGTTAGAATTTAAGATAATTAAAATGGTTTCAATCATTTCAGGATCCTGCTGTGGGACTTCCTCAACGCACGCTATCCGTGAGGGCCACACATTCACAGATGGATGAAAGGTACTCAAGTTTTTCTCGCAACCACCAATGTACTTGTATGGCTCTCACTTTCTTGGCCTTCCATGCTGAGGGGTTGCAGTTTAATTCGCTTGAACTTGACAGAGTGCTTGAACACGGGGACTCTCTTTACGTGGGTGCTAAACAGCAATTGATTTTGGACCATAACTTTGGGAATGATCACTTGACTGTCGAGGAGATGCCAAAACAAGTCATGACGGACACCAATGTCTATAATGTACAGATGCATGAGCTCAGCGTTGGTTATGTCATAGATGACGGTCATACCCAAAGAGACTTGGGATTGTCTCTTGGAGCTCAGCTTGAGTGCTTGTCACAAAATGTCACTCTTGCTTTCTTGATTGTGAATCCAGAGTGTTTTGCAGTATTCCGTGACAGATCAGGATACTTTGGGTTATTTGATTCACATTCCAGATCTGAAGTGGGCTTGCCACACCCAAACGGAACTGCAATTATGTTGACTTTTTCTCACTTGTGTGGCTTGGTTGAGCATTTGCGTCAGCTTTTTGAAGGACATAGCCGGTTTGCAACCTATGAGTTTGTGCCAGTCTCTTTTCATATTGATGGCAGTTCCATTAAGACGCATCGGGATTCTACTACAACCATATCAAAGGCAAATGAAGAGCTACTAATTGAATTAGGTGAATCCCCAAGTAAAGCGATACAACTTGTGATCGGTATTGTACCAAATCAAGAGCTACATAGTGCGGTACATGTTGAGCCAAATAGCCAAGCAAGTCAAATTAATGAGAGTCAAAATATTCCGGAACCTCAGCAAGGACTCAAACTGCTGCATGTTAATATAGATCTTTCTAAATGGAGTAAAAGTCAGCGTGCAAAACATTTATATAGAGAACGTCAACCCATTCGTAAGTGCCAAAGAAAACTTTCAATTACATCTAATTCTAAATATCACAGTGATCCTTGCGTTAAGGAAAAAAGAAGCTCTATCAGAAGAATAGATACAACAGTGATTCTGCTTTTAAGGCAAAACGGCAGCAATATCTGATTGATAAATACCAACACGATCTTGCTTTTCAGCAAAAGCGGAAGATATTGATGAAAAGGTACATAAGAGATAAATACAGAAATGACCTTTCTTTTCAAAGTAAACAAAAACAATACTTGCGAGAGAGGTACAAAAATGACCTTTCTTTTCAAAGTAAACAAAAACATTACTTGCGAGAGAGGTACAAAAAGGATATATCTTTTCAGAGTCAACAGAAAAATTACATGGGAGAAAGGTACCAAAAAGATTCAGCTTTCAGGTTCTCTCATATTAGGCGCTGTTTACAAAACAAAGAGGACAGGCGTGATTCAAACGCGCTAAAACGTATTCGCCACAAGTTAAATTGTGCTGTGAAAATAATAAGGAAATATAGTCACATCATTCCCCAGTGTCAGGAAATTGAGCAGGGTCAGGCAAACGGTGTAGTAGACGTCTCTGTGGAAATGAAGCAGGCACTCGTAGATCCAGAAATGGAAGCCACCATCGCTTCTTTCCGGGAAAGGGTTCGGCATGGGCCGACGTATATCTGCACAGTGTGCCACCGTGCGCTTTTCCCCAATCAAGTAAAGCATTGCAAACGAGCCAGATACACCAAAGATGTTGATGTGGCGTTTGCGTGCTTGACAGGCCAGTTTGTTCACACTTGTAGTTGCCCCGCCCCATGTACCGTTCCTCAAGAACGGATGCAGGAGTGGATTTGTCATACCTGTGACAACCATCTGTTCAGAGGTGGCATGCCACCCCAGGCGGTGGCAAATAACTTGGCACTGGCACCCATTCCCGAAGAGCTGTCGGAATTAAATGTACTTGAACGACAGCTAATTGCAAAAATCATCCCTTTTGCAAAGATTGTTGCGTTGCCCAAAGGACGGCAAAGAGCAGTACACGGTTCTGTGGTGTGCGTTCCATCAGAGATGGAAGCCACAGTGAACTCCCTCCCAAGGCCGCGCAGTGAGGCCCAGCTTCTCCAGGTGAAGCTGAAGCGCCGCATTGTGTACAAAGGTTACCAGCATTTTTACACTGTCAACATGACAAATGTCTTGGCAGCACTGACGATACTGAAACGCATTCATCCAGAATACAAAACTGTATCTATAGATGAAAGCGCTCAGTTTGAAAGTCTCCAAGAAGAGGAAGACGAGGGGGTAGGAGAAGAGAACATCCCTGAGGCCGATGCACAGCCAGAGAGCAGCGACACCCCCGCAACCAAAGGGCAACAGACACCCCAAGAGAGCAAAGAGGAGCTCAGGCCGGGCTTGACGCTCGACACCTGTATGCAGCCTCCTGACATCGCGCAGGAAAAGCTGTCATATGGGGACGGCATATTTAGCATCGCTCCTGCCCAAGGAAACAAGCCGGTGGGATTTTTTGCCGTGCCAAACCTCGAAGCCATGGCCTTTCCCGTTCAGTTCCCAACAGGACAGAACTCACTCGATGAGGCGAGAGAAATTAAGCTGTCACCCAGTTTGTATTTCAATGCAAGGTTATTCTCCGTTGACACTCGATTTGCCAAAGATCAAAGTTACCTTTTCTTTGCGCAGTTTGTGACAGAAACGCATCTATCTGGCCACCAACAGCATGTCCATTCAGGCCCGCAAGGGGATAGCCCTCATTTGGGATGGGAGGAAGATTTCAAACCGGATGCTTCAGGACAAAGATGAACTGGAGAAGCTCATCCAAAGAGAGCATGCGATGCGCTTCATGCAGCCCTTGAGAGGCACGCCGGCTTTTTGGGAGGGTGCCCTTAGGGACCTCCATGCAATGACCAGGCAGTTGGGCAACCCCACATTCTTCCTTACCTTTTCTGCTGCGGAAATGAGATGGCCTGAAGTAATCGAGATAGTCAAAGCGCAGCAAGGCGAACAAGGGGACTTTTCCCATCTCGACTGGAATGCCAAATGCGATGTTCTTCGCAGCAATCCGGTCACAGTGTTGCGCCTTTTTGAGAAAAGGATGGATGCTCTTATGGCATTCATCCTGTCTCCTGCACAGCCTCTCGGTCCGGTAAAAGACCACTTCTATCGTGTAGAATTTCAAGCCAGAGGAAGTCCGCACGCTCACATGCTGCTCTGGATTAAGGGTGCGCCAGTCATCGAAGAACCCGACCTCAGATGTTGTCAAGAAGCCATTGACTTAATCGACAAGTACATCACTTGCAAAATACCAGACCCGATTGAGGACCCTGAACTGCACGACATTGTCACCAGCGTTCAGGCACACAGCAAAAACCACACAAAGTCTTGTCGGAAAGGAAACGTTTCTTGCAGATTTGGGTACCCCAAACTGCCGATGGACCAAACCACCATCACGTTGCCATTCCAGACGGAGACTGAAGACGTCCCAACGGACAAGAGTGTGGAAGGCCAGCATGGGAAGCAGGCGGCCAAATCGGCTCGCCTCACCGAAAAACAAAGGGAGGCTAAAGAAGAGCTCTAACGCATCAGAGAGATCCTCATGGACGCGGATGTCCCGAAGGACTTGCCGGAGCTTCTCAAAAAGGCCAATTTGACAATGGACAGCGTCACTAATCTGACCTCCGGAATGGTTGTCATATTGAAGCGTGCTCCAACGGAAAGCTGGATAAATGCTTACAACCCACATCTGCTGCGGGCATGGAACGCCAACATGGATATTCAGTACGTGCTCGATGACGTCGCGTGTCTCATGTACATGATGTCGTACATTTCCAAACCGGAGCACGAGATGTCAGAGTTCCTCACGTCTGTTGTCAAAGACTTGAAGACAAAGCCTCTTGTCGACAAAAAGGACGAGATGAGGAAAATAATGGCGGCGTATTCCAAGCACAGAGAGGTGAGCGCTCAAGAAGCGGTGGCGCGGACATGCAGTCTCCCTCTGAAGAAGTGCTCGCGCAGCGTAGTTTTCATCCAGACTGCTGAGGATGGCGTGAAATTGAGTCTACCCATGAGTAGACTGAGGACCATGCAACCGGACGCAGACAACGTGTGGATGTCTGGTCTTTCAGACAAATATGTGGCAAGACCTAGAACGGCAATGTTTGAGCGAATGTGTCTCGCCGAATTCGCATCCGAATACCGGGTCGTGCTGCTGACGTCGTTTACTGGCACGGCGGCTTACAACATCTCAGGGAAAACTCTTCATTCCCTCTTGAAACTCCCCAGGACTCTAAAGCCTCCTTACCAAGCGCTGGGGAATACGTTGGACGCATTGTGAGCAACCCTTTGCAACGTGGAAATTTTGATCATCGACGAGATCTCCATGGTCTCCAAGGAACTCTTTGCCTATGTCCACTGGAGATTTCAGCAAATCAAGGGCAACCAGAGACCATTTGGGGGCATCTCCGTTCTTGCAGTTGGGGACTTCTACCAACTGCCACCCTTCGGAAGGTCCAAACCCCTCTGCGTTTCTGACAACGATCTTCTTGACCTCTGGACAGATTTTCAGATGGTCAAGCTTACTCAAATCATGCGGCAAAAAGACGACGTCGCTTTTGAACAGGATCAGGGAGAAGGGGAAGGCTGATCCACTCGGCGATGGTGACAGGGCGTTACTCACCACGGCTGTCACGGATGCGCGAGACCTCCCTGCGGATACTCTGCATATCTTTGCCACCAATAAAGAGGTGGATAGGCACAATGCAGCAACTGTGGCTGCTCTCAAATTGACTGTGGTCAATATTCCCGCAGAGGACTACAGGAAGAGCCCACGGTCGGGGGCGATGGTCACTGTGACCAAAGTGATCATGGGGTCGAGAAGGGATCTACCGGATGCCCTTCAAGCTGGTGTAGGAGCTCGGGTTATGCTTCTTCGGAATTTGGATGTTGAGGACGGATTGGTGAACGGGACCTTTGGCACAATAGGCAACATTGTTATAAGTGCCCCAAAGGGGTCGGCAGAGAAAGTGACCTTGCTCGGACTGAGGCTAGACAATCCCGAAGCGGGCCAGAAATGAAGCTTGCCTTTGGATGCACGGCTCACAAAGTGCAAGGCATGACGATGACCTCTGCAGTGGTGTCTCTTAAGCGTGTGTTTGAACCTGGAATGGCCTATGTTGCCCTAAGCCGCACGACGTCACTTCAGGGATTGAGGGTCATAGACTTTGACGAATCCAAAATCTATGCCAATCCCAACGTCACGGGGGCAATGGACCGTATGACGCGCGCTTCTTTCCAAAGTACAAGACCATTGTTGTACTTTTCCAAAATGCCGCAAACTGCTTTTCCCACCTTGACCATTGTTCATCACAACACCGAGGGGCTTCCATCTCATATTGACGACTTAAAGTCTCATCATGAGTTGAGGCTGGCAGATGTCCTTTGCCTCACTGAAACTCATTTGTCTGGATCCTTCTTCCCCATCCATCCATCCATTTTCTGTACCGCTTGTCCTCACAAGGGTCGCGGGGGTTGCTGGAGCCTATCCCAGCTGGCTTCGGGCAGTAGGCGGGGTACACCCTGAACTGGTTGCCAGCCAATCGCAGATCCTTCTTCCCCCCCTCCCTTGCAACTGTAGGGATGCAGCACTTTTGTGCGCAACAGACAAGTTTCATATTCAAATAGACTGGACGTGGCCCAAAAAGAGGGTGGCGGAGTCGCAGTCTATTATCGCGATTGTCTTCGAGCGGAGCCCCGTCGGTTTATTCAGAATGTGGTTGACCTGGAATTTGCTGTCATCAGGGTTGACGCTCCCGTCCAGGCTTTGATAGCTACGGTCTACAGGCCACCCAACCTGAGTCTTGCCACCTTTCTTCCAAACCTTGGAAGTCTCTTGGATGCCTTGGCCGTGATGGACTGCCAGCCTATTGTTGTTTGCGGAGACTTTAATGAGGATTTGCTTTCAAAGGGAAAGAAATCCATTCTGGACTTGTTTCAGTCCAGAGGCTTTTCACAGCTGATCACCCAGGCCACAACTGGAAAGCAGACACTGATTGATCACATTTACATATCTCGCCCAGATTGTTGTGTTCAATCAGGCGTTCTGCACACTTATTACAGTTACCACAGTCCGGTCTACTGTGTGTTAACTTCTTGTGTCAGCTCATTGTAGATCGCAAGGGCACCATTTTCACAAGTGTGCCTTTGCAAATGTTATTGAGCCTTTCATACCACTGCTCAAAAGAGGGGGATACTGTACTTTAAATTGTAAAGGCTGAAAAGTTAAATCCTTTGCTCGTTCAAAATTTGTGTCATAACAGAACTACACTCAAAATCAGAGCGGCCAATCATTTTTTTTGTAGACATATTTATCATTTAGTTAGTTCTAAACGTATTGAGCTTTAAATTGAATTTAAGACATGGGATATGCCATTTAAGCGCTCCCTTATTTTGAGCAGTGTTGTATGAAGGTACTTTTAATCAGTGTGCTTTTCTATTAGCAGGACATCGTGCATTTGGACTTGAATGTTTTGTTTGTCCTTATTGTGATTGTGACTACAACACAATGAAAAGTGTTGGTGTCAGTGAGGTACTGCGATGGTAAGGGATGAACTGCAATGGTAAGGGATGAACTGCGAGGGTAAGTGATGATTGATTACTGAATTGATCTAGGCAAACATTGAACACTCATTTTTCATTTTCACATGCAATACAGGTGGATGGAGCGCAGCAAGGGGCGCTACTTGACATGGCCAAGGATATCAAGGTTGTTATGTCCGGTACAACTGGTGGAGAGAAAAGATGAAAAAAGGGATCCCGCAAACGTAGACCAAAATGATTTATTCTACAGGATTCCTCACTGAAAAACCGTCACATGTGTATTGGATGAGTATTTAGATTAAGTTTTAACTGTTCAGTTTTGCTGCCTATTTTCTAACAACTTGTTCCTTTGTGTGCTCAGGAAAAGATGAAGATGCTGTGTAACAAAGACCCAAAACGGCTCTTTTAAGAGCCGTTTTACATGTACTTTGGAGTAATATTCCTGCAATATTGATCAGCACCAACATGCCTTTTAATATGCAATGTCAAATTTAAACACTGCATTCATACTGTATTTGCTCCATGATACAGTATATTGCATTTTATATTTTAGTTAATCACTTACACTATAAGCAAGAAATTAAACTGATTCCCTTTTGATATGACTAAAATGTCAATCAAGACATAAGGGAAGCCATTACACATGTAATAACTGCAGTTATTACAAATTGTCCTGAACTCTATTCCTGCTGACACAAATTGAGAGGTAAAGTACACCAACATTTGGCAAACAGTTCAGAGCATGCATCTTTCCACCTTGCAAGAGTCAGCAGGCCCATTCAAAATTTCCGCGGAAATTTTTCTAGTATTATTCTTCTTCTTCTTTTTATTATATTTTTTAATCTTCCACCGATTTTTCCGCAAGGGAATTCCCAGTTACCATGGCGACGCTATTCCCAAAAAACTCCCAAATAAAGTCCCATAGGAATGAATGGGAATCCGAAAGACATCAACTCCAATCAAACACCTTTTTCCAAGACACGCTGCGCGCGCATACGTTGACCGACCGATATGAATTTTAGCTCATTTTGTTGGAATTTTTGTCATCTTTAGCTCAGTGTCAAAAAAAAATATTAAGGAATGAAAGCTCTCTTCCCTGTGCGGGTTCAAAGACAGTGAGCAAAGGGGTGAAAGTCGCCTATTTAGAGTGTGACTAATTAAGGCTTCAGTGACGGGAACCAAAAAATCTATTTCCAAAAGTTTCACTTCAACTCGTCACCATGGCCACAATCTTTGCTCACTAGACATCAAATTGGCACATTTTGTAGCCACAAGCCTCTGCTTTCTGAAAAACTAAGTTTTATTTGGCTAATGTGTCATTTAGTACCTTTATTTTCACTTTAAGCGAGGAGAAGTCGGACTATTTCGATCTCTTTTCAATGTTATTTTCGCCGTTTTTCCCTCTTCATTTTCGATCAATCATAAGTTTTCAACCTGCTCCTAAGTTGGTCATTTTTCATCCGATTAAAAAACTGAGAACATGCTCGCGTTCCCCAAACCCTTGCCGTTCTAACGAGCCATTTCTGGAATCTGCATCTTCAACCGTTAGGTCGTGAGAGGCTTTTGTTTGAGGTGAGCGTATCCTATACAAAATCAATGGAATGTGGGTGCGTGACGTCTCGCAACAAGTTAAAATCAAATGTGTGTGCGTGAATGGTCTGTCACTTTTGCATAGCAACTGCCTCAGCCAATCATCTCTCACTGTTGAGCTCAACTCAGCCCCTTTTTTTCTTGGTGTACTCAAGGCTTGGCCTATATACGACTACTACTATTGCAAATACTATTACTACTACTACTATCTTGGCCAATTGATTAGGTACACCCAGGATTCTGGTCAATTAATTAGGTACACCCTGGATTCTCGCCACTCCGCCCACCCAGGGCGGTGGCCATCTTGGCTAATTGATTAGGTATGACCAGGATTCTCGCCACTCCGCTCGCCCAGGGCGGCGGCCATCTTGGCCAATTGATTAGGTACAGCCAGGACTTTTCAGTCACAAAATGTTTTTATTTGATTATTTTCCAAATTTGTAGCGTGACTATTACTGTGTTTTTTGCTGATTATGGTTTATTATTTAATACTAAAACTTGTCCATTTCCTTTGCTAAAGTAAATGTTTTCTTTTGTGATATTGATGAGTTCTTCAAGATGCACAAACAGTGACTGTGCGCATGTTGTCTCCACAGTTTCCTCAGGGCACACATAGACATATAAAAGGAATTTGTAAGATGTTAATAAAATTTGGTTAATGGTGTAAATCAACAAATTCAAATTGGAAGGTTCATTTAACTAGATTGTTTTATGTTCAATATACTTAAAAAAAAAAAAAATCAGTGACATGTACAATGTAGCCAATAATAAAATATATAATACTGGATTTTTTGTAGAAATATTTCATCGCTTGTAAAGATTTGTCTGTGTTGAATAATTTAGACAGGTGATAATTGCTGAAATTAAAATAACAGATTAATCAGATTTTTTTAAATGCATAGTAATTAAAATATGTGTCACTCCCTTAACACTGAAAACAAAGATATGAATTAGACAATGGTTGGTTCTTTTTAGTGGTTAAAAAAGTGGATGTTTGAATTACAATTTTTATCTTTTTATATGTATTTATTTTTGTATGTTGATGTGCAAAAAACACATACAATTGGTCAAGCAGCGCATCCACTACCAGACAGCCTGTCCTGTATGTAGCAGTATGTCCTACTCGCAACCCGCGAGTGTTGTATGACACAATCCGCATTATTGAACCTTGCAGCTGCACGCAGCGCATTTGCCCCCTTAAACTGGTCTCCTCGGATGCAGCGCGCTCCAACCTCACCCTCCGGCTGCAACCCATCTTGTGATAGTTGGGACTTCGCGTTGTCTTCTCTCGCGCGGTTTTTTCTAATCCTAACCCTGATTGGTCCGCTTTTTTCCCATTCTGTGCTGTGGCCAATGACATTCGCTTGATTTTGGAAGGTTCTAGACGACGGATCCCCTTGCTGATAGTTGGAGTTCATGTTGTCTTGTCTCTTTTCCCTGATTGGTCGTTTTCTGCTTGTCTGTGCTGTGGCCAATTAGAGACGCTTGAATGAGACTATTTTAGAAGGTTATCGACGACGGTCTCGTCCCATTTCATCTCGTCTGAGGTAAGTGTTGCACGGCAATTATTTTTAGTCTGATGTATAATGCTATAAGTGAGATTTTGCAAGTTTTCCCCCATCTTAAACTACATCACGTTAATAGGGTTTTAAACTAGGGTTAGGGTTTCAAAGTAGGTGTTTAAATTAGGGTTAGGGTTTCAAACTAAGGTTAGGGTTTCAAAGTAGGGGTTTAAACTAGGGTTAGGGTTTCAAAGTATGGGTTTAAACTAGAGTTAGGGTTTCAAAGTAGGGGTTTAAACTAGGGTTAGGGTTTCAAAGTAGGGGTTTAAACTAGGGTTAGGGTTTCAAAGTGGGGGTTTAAACTAGGGTTAGGGTTTCAAAGTGGGGGTTTAAACTAGGGTTAGGGTTTCAAAGTGGGGGTTTAAACTAGGGTTAGGGTTTCAAAGTGGGGGTTTAAACTAGGGTTAGGGTTTCAAAGTGGGGGTTTAAACTAGGGTTAGGGTTTCAAAGTGGGGGTTTAAACTAGGGTTAGGGTTTCAAAGTGGGGGTTTAAACTAGGGTTAGGGTTTCAAAGTGGGGGTTTAAACTAGGGTTAGGGTTTCAAAGTAGGGTTTCAAACGAGGGTTAGGGTTTCAAAGTAGGGGTTTAAATGAAGGTTAGGGTTTCAAACTAGGGTTAGGGTTTCAAACTAGGGTTAGGGTTTCAAACTAGGGTTTTAAACTAGGGTTAGGCTTTCAAAGTAGGGGTTTAAACTCGGGTTAGGGATTCAAAGTAGGGGTTTAAACTAGGGTTAGGGTTTCAAAGTAGGGGTTTAAACTCAGGTTAGGGTTTCAAAGTAGGGGTTTAAACTAGGGTTAGGGTTTCAAAGTAGGGGTTTAAACTAGGGTTAGGGTTTCAAAGTAGGGATCTAAACTAGGGTTAGGGATTCAAAGTAGGGGTTTAAACTACGGTTAGGGTTTCAAAGTAGGTGTTTAAACTAGGGTTAGGGTTGCAAAGTAATGGTTTAATCTAGGGTTAGGGTTTCAAAGTCTGGTTTTAAACTAGGAATAGGGTTTCAAAGTAGGGTTTTAAACTAGGGGTAGGGTTTTAAACTAGGGTTAGGGTTTCAAAGTAGGGGTTTAAACTAGGATTAAGGTTTCAAAGTAGGATTTTAAACTAAGGTTAGGGTTTCAAAGTAGGGGTTTAACCTAGGGTTAGGGTTTCAAAGTAGGGGTTTAAACTAGGGTTAGGGTTTAAAAGTAGGGGTTTAAACTAGGGTTAGGGTTTAAAAGTAGGGGTTTAAACTAGGGTTAGGGTTTCAAAGTAGGGGTTTAAACTAGTCTTAAGGTTTCAAAGTAGGATTTTAAACTTAGGTTAGGGTTTCAAAGTAGGGAATTAACCTAGGGTTAGGGTTCTAAAGTAGGGGTTTAAATTAGGGTTAGTGTTTCAAACTAGGGTTAGGGTTTTAAAGTAGGGGTTTAAACTAGGGTTAGGGTTTCAAAGTAGGGGTTTAAACTAGGGTAAGGGTTTCAAAGTAGGGGTTTAAACTCGGGTTAGGGTTTCAAAGTAGGGGTTTAAACTCAGGTTAGGGTTTCAAAGTAGGGGTTTAAACTCGGGTTAGGGTTTCAAAGTAGGGGTTTAAACTAGGGTTAGGGTTTCAAAGTAGGGGTTTAAACTAGGGTTAGGTTTTCAAACTAGGGGTAGGGTTTTAAACTAGGATTAGGGTTTCAAACTAGGGTTAGGGTTTCAAAGTAGGGTTTTAAACTAGGTTTAGGGTTTCAAAATAGGGGTTTAAACTAGGGTTAGGGTTTCAAAGTAAGGGTTTAAACTAGGGTTAGGGTTTCAAAGTAGGGGTTTAAACTAGGATTAGGGTTTCAAACTAGGGTTAGGGTTTCAAAGTAGGGGTTTAACCTAGGGTTAGGGTTTCAAAGTAGGGGTTTAAACTAGGATTAGGGTTTCAAACTAGAGTTAAGGTTTCAAAGTAGGGTTTTAAACTAGGGTTAGGGTTTCAAAGTAGGGTTTTAAACTAGGGTTAGGGTTTCAAAGTAGGTGTTTAAATTAGGGTTAGGGTTTTAAACTAGGGTTAGGGTTTCAAAGTAGGGGTTTAACCTAGGGTTAGGGTTCTAAAGTAGGGGTTTAAATTAGGGTTTCAAACTAGGGTTAGGGTTTCAAAGTAGGGGTTTAAACTAGGGTTAGGGTTTCAAAGTAGGGGTTTAAACTAGGGTAAGGGTTTCAAAGTAGGGGTTTAAACTCGGGTTAGGGTTTCAAAGTAGGGGTTTAAACTCAGGTTAGGGTTTCAAAGTAGGGGTTTAAACTCAGGTTAGGGTTTCAAAGTAGGGGTTTAAACTCAGGTTAGGGTTTCAAAGTAGGGGTTTAAACTAGGGTTAGGGTTTCAAAGTAGGGGTTTAAACTAGGGTTAGGTTTTCAAACTAGGGGTAGGGTTTTAAACTAGGATTAGGGTTTCAAACTAGGGTTAGGGTTTCAAAGTAGGGTTTTAAACTAGGTTTAAGTTTTCAAAGTAGGGGTTTAAACTAGGGTTAGGGTTTCAAAGTAGGGGTTTAAACTAGGGTTAGGGTTTTAAAGTAGGGGTTTAAACTAGGGTTAGGGTTTCAAAGTAGGGGTTTAAACTAGGGTTAGGGTTTCAAAGTAAGGGTTTAAACTAGGGTTAGGGTTTCAAAGTAGGGGTTTAAACTAGAATTAGGGTTTCAAACTAGGGTTAGGGTTTCAAACTAGAGTTAAGGTTTCAAAGTAGGGTTTTAAACTAGGGTTAGGGTTTCAAAGTAGGGTTTTAAACTAGGGTTAGGGTTTCAAAGTAGGTGTTTAAATTAGGAATAGGGTTTTAAACTAGGGTTAGGGTTTCAAAGTAGGTCTTTAAATTAGGGTTAGGGTTTCAAACTAAGGTTAGGGTTTCAAAGTAGGGGTTTAAACTAGGGTTAGGGTTTCAAAGTAGGGTTTCAAACTAGGGTTAGGGTTTCAAAGTAGGGTTTCAAACTAGGGTTAGGGTTTCAAAGTAGGGGTTTAAACTAGGGTTAGGGTTTCAAAGTAGGTTTTAAAATTAGGGTTAGGGTTTCAAAGTAGGGGTTTAAATTAGGGTTAGGGTTTCAAAGTAGGGTTTCAAACTAAGGTTAGGGTTTCAAAGTAGGGGTTTAAACTCGGGTTAAGGTTTCAAAGTAGGGGTTTAAACTAGTGTTAGGGTTTCAAAGTAGGGTTTCAAACTAGGGTTAGGGTTTCAAAGTAGTGGTTTAAACTAGGGTTAAGGTTTCAAAGTAGGGGTTTAAACTAGGGTTAGGGTTTCAAAGAAGGGGTTTAAACTAGGGTTAGGGTTTCAAAGTAGTGGTTTAAACTAGGATTAGGGTTTCAAAGTAGGGGTTTAAATTAGGGTTAGGGTTTCAAAGTAGGGTTTCAAACTAAGGTTAGGGTTTCAAAGTAGGGGTTTAAACTCGGGTTAAGGTTTCAAAGTAGGGGTTTAAACTAGTGTTAGGGTTTCAAAGTAGGGTTTTAAACTAGGGTTAGGGTTTCAAAGTAGTGGTTTAAACTAGGGTTAAGGTTTCAAAGTAGGGGTTTAAACTAGGGTTAGGGTTTCAAAGAAGGGGTTTAAACTAGGGTTAGGGTTTCAAAGTAGTGGTTTAAACTAGGATTAGGGTTTCAAAGTAGGGGTTTAAACTAGTGTTAGGGTTTCAAAGTAGGGTTTTAAACTAGGGTTAGGGTTTCAAAGTAGGGGTTTAAACTAGGGTAAGGCTTTCAAAGTAGGGTTTTAAACTAGGGTTAGGGTTTCAAAGTATTGGTTTAACCTAGGGTTAGGGTTCTAAAGTAGGGGTTTTAAACTAGGGTTAGGGTTTCAAAGTAAGGGTTTAAACTAGGGTTAGGGTTTCAAAGTAGGGGTTTAAACTAGGATTAGGGTTTCAAACTAGAGTTAAGGTTTCAAAGTAGGGTTTTAAACTAGGGTTAGGGTTTCAAAGTAGGGTTTTAAACTAGGGTTAGGGTTTCAAAGTAGGTGTTTAAATTAGGGTTAGGGTTTTAAACTAGGGTTAGGGTTTCAAAGTAGGGGTTTAACCTAGGGTTAGGGTTCTAAAGTAGGGGTTTAAATTAGGGTTAGGGTTTCAAACTAGGGTTAGGGTTTCAAAGTAGGGGTTTAAACTAGGGTTAGGGTTTCAAAGTAGGGGTTTAAACTAGGGTAAGGGTTTCAAAGTAGGGGTTTAAACTCGGGTTAGGGTTTCAAAGTAGGGGTTTAAACTCAGGTTAGGGTTTCAAAGTAGGGGTTTAAACTCAGGTTAGGGTTTCAAAGTAGGGGTTTAAACTAGGGTTAGGGTTTCAAAGTAGGGGTTTAAACTAGGGTTAGGTTTTCAAACTAGGGGTAGGGTTTTAAACTAGGATTAGGGTTTCAAACTAGGATTAGGGTTTCAAACTAGGGTTAGGGTTTCAAAGTAGGGTTTTAAACTAGGTTTAAGTTTTCAAAGTAGGGGTTTAAACTAGGGTTAGGGTTTCAAAGTAGGGGTTTAAACTAGGGTTAGGGTTTTAAAGTAGGGGTTTAAACTAGGGTTAGGGTTTCAAAGTAGGGTTTTAAACTAGGGTTAGGGTTTCAAAGTAAGGGTTTAAACTAGGGTTAGGGTTTCAAAGTAGGGGTTTAAACTAGGATTAGGGTTTCAAACTAGGGTTAGGGTTTCAAACTAGAGTTAAGGTTTCAAAGTAGGGTTTTAAACTAGGGTTAGGGTTTCAAAGTAGGGTTTTAAACTAGGGTTAGGGTTTCAAAGTAAGGGTTTAAACTAGGGTTAGGGTTTCAAAGTAGGGGTTTAAACTAGGATTAGGGTTTCAAACTAGGGTTAGGGTTTCAAACTAGAGTTAAGGTTTCAAAGTAGGGTTTTAAACTAGGGTTAGGGTTTCAAAGTAGGTCTTTAAATTAGGGTTAGGGTTTCAAACTAAGGTTAGGGTTTCAAAGTAGGGGTTTAAACTAGGGTTAGGGTTTCAAAGTAGGGTTTCAAACTAGGGTTAGGGTTTCAAAGTAGGGTTTCAAACTAGGGTTAGGGTTTCAAAGTAGGGTTTCAAACTAGGGTTAGGGTTTCAAAGTAGGGGTTTAAACTAGGGTTAGGGTTTCAAAGTAGGTTTTAAAATTAGGGTTAGGGTTTCAAAGTAGGGGTTTAAATTAGGGTTAGGGTTTCAAAGTAGGGGTTTAAACTCGGGTTAAGGTTTCAAAGTAGGGGTTTAAACTAGTGTTAGGGTTTCAAAGTAGGGTTTTAAACTAGGGTTAGGGTTTCAAAGTAGTGGTTTAAACTAGGGTTAAGGTTTCAAAGTAGGGGTTTAAACTAGGGTTAGGGTTTCAAAGAAGGGGTTTAAACTAGGGTTAGGGTTTCAAAGTAGTGGTTTAAACTAGGATTAGGGTTTCAAAGTAGGGGTTTAAACTAGTGTTAGGGTTTCAAAGTAGGGTTTTAAACTAGGGTTAGGGTTTCAAAGTAGGGGTTTAAACTAGGGTAAGGCTTTCAAAGTAGGGTTTTAAACTAGGGTTAGGGTTTCAAAGTATTGGTTTAACCTAGGGTTAGGGTTCTAAAGTAGGGGTTTAAACTAGGGTTATTGTTTCAAAGTAGGGGTTTAAACTAGGGTTAGGGTTGCAAAGTAGGGGTTTAAACTCTGGTTAGGTTTTGAAGGTAGGGGTTTAAACTATGGTTAGGGTTTCAAAGTAGGGTTTTAAACTAGGGTTAGGGTTAGGTTAGGGTTTAACCTAGGGTTAGGGTTCTAAAGTAGGGGTTTAAATTAGGGTTAGGTATTCAAACTAGGGTTAGGGTTTCAAAGTAGGGGTTTAAATTAGGGTTAGGGTTTCAAAGTAGGGTTTCAAACTAAGGTTAGGGTTTCAAAGTAGGGGTTTAAACTCGGGTTAAGGTTTCAAAGTAGGGGTTTAAACTAGTGTTAGGGTTTCAAAGTAGGGTTTTAAACTAGGGTTAGGGTTTCAAAGTAGTGGTTTAAACTAGGGTTAAGGTTTCAAAGTAGGGGTTTAAACTAGGGTTAGGGTTTCAAAGAAGGGGTTTAAACTAGGGTTAGGGTTTCAAAGTAGTGGTTTAAACTAGGATTAGGGTTTCAAAGTAGGGGTTTAAACTAGTGTTAGGGTTTCAAAGTAGGGTTTTAAACTAGGGTTAGGGTTTCAAAGTAGGGGTTTAAACTAGGGTAAGGCTTTCAAAGTAGGGTTTTAAACTAGGGTTAGGGTTTCAAAGTATTGGTTTAACCTAGGGTTAGGGTTCTAAAGTAGGGGTTTAAACTAGGGTTATTGTTTCAAAGTAGGGGTTTAAACTAGGGTTAGGGTTGCAAAGTAGGGGTTTAAACTCTGGTTAGGTTTTGAAGGTAGGGGTTTAAACTATGGTTAGGGTTTCAAAGTAGGGTTTTAAACTAGGGTTAGGGTTAGGTTAGGGTTTAACCTAGGGTTAGGGTTCTAAAGTAGGGGTTTAAATTAGGGTTAGGTATTCAAACTAGGGTTAGGGTTTCAAAGAAGGGGTTTAAACTAGGGTTAGGGTTTCAAAGTAGGGGTTTAAACTAGGGTTAGAGTTTCAAGGTAGGGGTTTAAACTAGGATTAGGGTTTCAAAGTAGGGGTTTAAACTAGGGTTAGGGTTTCAAAGTAGGGGTTTAAACTAGGGTTAAGGTTTCAAAGTAGGATTTTAAACTAAGGTTAGGGTTTCAAAGTAGGGGTTTAACCTAGGGTTAGGGTTCTAAAGTAGGGGTTTAAATTAGGGTTAGGGTTTCAAACTAGGGTTAAGGTTTCAAAGTAAGGGGTTAAACTAGGGTTAGGGTTTCAAAGTAGGGGTTTAAATTAGGGTGAGGGTTTCAAAGTAGGGGTTTAAACTAGGGTTAGGGTTTTAAAGTAGGGGTTTAAACTAGGGTTAGGGTTTCAAAGTAGGGATTTAAACTAGGATTAGGGTTTCAAAGTAGGGGTTTAAACTAGGGTTAGAGTTTAAAGTAGGGTTTTAAACTAGGGTTAGGGTTTCAAAGTAGGGGTTTAAACTAGGATTAGGGTTTCAAAGTAGGGGTTTAAACTAGGGTTAGAGTTTAAAGTAGGGTTTCAAACTAGGGTTAGCGTTTCAAAGTAGGTTTTTAAACTAGCGTTTGGGTTTCAAAGTAGGGGTTTAAACTAGGGTTAGGGTTTCAAAGTAGGGGTTTAAATTAGGGTTTGGGTTTCAAAGTAGGGGTTTAAACTAGGATTAGGGTTTCAAAGTAGGGGTTTAAACTAGGGTTAGGGATTCAAAGTAGGGGTTTAAACTAGGGTTAGGATTTCAAAGAAGGGGTTTAAAGTAGGGTTAGGGTTTCAAAGTAGGGGTTTAAACTAGGGTTAGGGTTTCAAAGTAGGGATCTAAACTAGGGTTAGGGATTCAAAGTAGGGGTTTAAACTAGGGTTAGGGTTTCAAAGTAATGGTTTAAACTCGGGTTAGGGTTTCAAAGTAGGGGTTTAAACTAGGGTTAGGGTTTCAAAGTAGGGTTTTAAACTAGGGTTAGGGTTTCAAAGTAGTGGTTTAAACTAGGGTTAGGTTTTCAAACTAGGGTTAGGGTTTCAAAGTAGGGTTTTAAACTAGGGTTAGGGTTTCAAAGTAGGGGTTTAAACTCGGGTTAGGGATTTAAAGTAGGGGTTTAAACTAGGGTTAGGGTTTCAAAGTAGGGGTTTAAACTAGGGTTAGGGTTTCAAAGTAGGGATCTAAACTAGGGTTAGGGATTCAAAGTAGGAGTTTAAACTACGGTTAGGGTTTCAAAGTAGGGGTTTAAACTAGGGTTAGGGTTGCAAAGTAATTGGTTTAATCTAGGGTTAGGTTTTCAAAGTCTAGTTTTAAACTAGGAATAGGGTTTCAAAGTAGGGTTTTAAACTAGGGTTAGGGTTTCAAAGTAGGGGTTTAAACTAGGGTTAAGGTTTCAAAATAGGATTTTAAATTAAGGTTAGGGTTTCAAAGTAGGGGTTTAACCTAGGGTTAGGGTTCTAAAGTAGGGGTTTAAATTAGGGTTAGGTATTCAAACTAGGGTTAGGGTTTCAAAGAAGGGGTTTAAACTAGGGTTAGGGTTTCAAAGTAGGGGTTTAAACTAGGGTTAGGGTTTCAAGGTAGGGGTTTAAACTAGGATTAGGGTTTCAAAGTAGGGGTTTAAACTAGGGTTAGGGTTTCAAAGTAGGGGTTTAAACTAGGGTTAAGGTTTCAAAGTAGGATTTTAAACTAAGGTTAGGGTTTCAAAGTAGGGGTTTAACCTAGGGTTAGGGTTCTAAAGTAGGGGTTTAAATTAGGGTTAGGGTTTCAAACTAGGAATAGGGTTTCAAAGTAGGGGTTTAAACTAGGGTTAGGGTTTCAAAGTAGGTTTTTAAACAAGCGTTAGGGTTTCAAAGTAGGGGTTTAAACTAGGGTTAGGGTTTCAAAGTAGGGGTTTAAACTAGGGTTAGGGTTTCAAAGTAGGGGTTTAAACTAGGATTAGGGTTTCAAAGTAGGGGTTTAAACTAGGGTTAGGGTTTCAAAGTAGGGGTTTAAACTAAGGTTAGGGTTTCAAAGTAGGGGTTTAACCTAGGGTTAGGGTTCTAAAGTAGGGGTTTCAAACTAGGGTTAGCGTTTCAAAGTAGGTTTTTAAACTAGCGTTTGGGTTTCAAAGTAGGGGTTTAAACTAGGGTTAGGTTTTCAAAGTAGGGGTTTAAATTAGGGTTTGGGTTTCAAAGTAGGGGTTTAAACTAGGGTTAGGATTTCAAAGTAAGGTATCAAACGAGGGTTAGGGTTTCAAAGTAGGGTTTCAAACTAGGGTTAGGGTTTCAAAGTAGGGGTTTAAACTAGGGTTAGGGTTTCAAAGTAGGGGTTTAAAGTAGGGTTACGGTTTCAAAGTAGGGGTTTAAAGTAGGGTTAGGGTTTCAAAGTAGGGGTTTAAACTAGGGTTAGGGTTTCAAAGTAGGGGTTTAAATTAGGGTTCGGGTTTCAAAGTAGGGGTTTAAACTAGGATTAAGGTTTCAAAGTAGGGGTTTAAACTAGGGTTATAGTTTCAAAGTAGGGTTTTAAACTAGGGTTAGGGTTGCAAAGTAGGGGTTTAAACTCGGGTTAGGGTTTCAAAGTAAGGGTTTAAAGTAGGGTTAGGGTTTCAAAGTAGGGGTTTAAACTAGGGTTAGTGTTTCAAAGTAGGTGTTTAAACGAGGATTAGGGTTTTAAAATAGGGGTTTAAACTAGGGTTAGAGTTTAAAGTAGGGTTTTAAACTACGGTTAGGGTTTCAAAGTAGGGGTTTAAACTAAGGTTAAGGTTTCAAAGTAGGATTTTAAACTAAGGTTAGGGTTTCAAAGTAGGGGTTTAACCTAGGGTTAGGGTTCTAAAGTAGGGGTTTAAATTAGGGTTAGGGTTTCAAACTAGGATTAGGGTTTCAAAGTAGGGGTTTAAACTAGGGTTAGGGTTTCAAAGAAGTTTTTAAACTAGCGTTAGGGTTTCAAAGTAGGGGTTTAAACTAGGGTTAGGGTTTCAAAGTAGGGGTTTAAATTAGGGTTTGGGTTTCAAAGTAGGGGTTTAAACTAGGATTAGGGTTTCAAAGTAGGGGTTTAAACTAGGGTTAGGGATTCAAAGTAGGGGTTTAAACTAGGGTTAGGGTTTCAAAGTAGGGGTTTAAAGTAGGGTTAGGGTTTCAAAGTAGGGGTTTAAAGTAGGGTTAGGGTTTCAAAGTAGGGGTTTAAACTTGGGTTAGGGTTTCAAAGTAGGGGTTTAAATTAGGGTTTGGGTTTCAAAGTAGGGGTTTAAACTAGGATTAGGGTTTCAAAGTAGGGGTTTAAACTAGGGTTATAGTTTCAAAGTAGGGTTTTAAACTAGGGTTAGGGTTGCAAAGTAGGGGTTTAAACTCGGGTTAGGGATTCAAAGTAGGGGTTTAAACTAGGGATAGGGTTTCAAAGTAGGGTTTTAAACTAGGGTTAGGGTTTCAAAGTAGGGGTTTAAACTAGGGTTAGGGTTTCAAAGTAGGGGTTTAAACTAGGGTTAGGTTTTCAAACTAGGGTTAGGGTTTCAAAGTAGGGTTTTAAACTAGGAATAGGGTTACAAAATAGGGGTTTAAACTAGGGTTAGGTTTTCAAAGTAGGGGTTTAAACTAGGGTTAAGGTTTCAAAGTAGGGGTTTAAACTAGGGTTAGGTTTTCAAACAAGGGTTAGGGTTTCAAAGTAGGGTTTTAAAATAGGGTTAGGTTTTCAAAGTAGGGGTTTAAACTAGGGTTAGAGTTTAAAGTAGGGTTTTAAACTACGGTTAGGGTTTCAAAGTAGGGGTTTAAACTAAGGTTAAGGTTTCAAAGTAGGATTTTAAACTAAGGTTAGGGTTTCAAAGTAGGGGTTTAACCTAGGGTTAGGGTTCTAAAGTAGGGGTTTAAATTAGGGTTAGGGTTTCAAACTAGGATTAGGGTTTCAAAGTAGGGGTTTAAACTAGGGTTAGGGTTTCAAAGAAGTTTTTAAACTAGCGTTAGGGTTTCAAAGTAGGGGTTTAAACTAGGGTTAGGGTTTCAAAGTAGGGGTTTAAATTAGGGTTTGGGTTTCAAAGTAGGGGTTTAAACTAGGATTAGGGTTTCAAAGTAGGGGTTTAAACTAGGGTTAGGGATTCAAAGTAGGGGTTTAAACTAGGGTTAGGGTTTCAAAGTAGGGGTTTAAAGTAGGGTTAGGGTTTCAAAGTAGGGGTTTAAAGTAGGGTTAGGGTTTCAAAGTAGGGGTTTAAACTTGGGTTAGGGTTTCAAAGAAGGGGTTTAAATTAGGGTTTGGGTTTCAAAGTAGGGGTTTAAACTAGGATTAGGGTTTCAAAGTAGGGGTTTAAACTAGGGTTATAGTTTCAAAGTAGGGTTTTAAACTAGGGTTAGGGTTGCAAAGTAGGGGTTTAAACTCGGGTTAGGGATTCAAAGTAGGGGTTTAAACTAGGGATAGGGTTTCAAAGTAGGGTTTTAAACTAGGGTTAGGGTTTCAAAGTAGGGGTTTAAACTAGGGTTAGGGTTTCAAAGTAGGGGTTTAAACTAGGGTTAGGTTTTCAAACTAGGGTTAGGGTTTCAAGAAAGGGTTTTAAACTAGGTTAGGGTTTCAAAGTAGGGGTTTAAACTAGGGTTAGGGATTCAAAGTAGGGGTTTAAACTAGGGTTAGGGTTTCAAAGTAGGGGTTTAAAGTAGGGTTAGGGTTTCAAAGTAGGGGTTTAAACTAGGGTTAGTGTTTCAAAGTAGGTGTTTAAACTAGGGTTAGGGTTTCAAACTAGGGTTAGGGTTTCAAAGTAGGGTTTTAAACTATGGTTAGGGTTTCAAAGTAGGGGTTTAAACTAGGGTTAGGGTTTCAAAGTAGGGTTTTAAACTAGAGTTAGGGTTTTAAAGTAGGGGTTTAAACTAGGGTTAGGGTTTCAAAGTAGGGTTTTAACCTAGGGTTAGGGTTCTTAAGTAGGGGTTTAAACTCGAGTTAGGGTTTCAAAGTAGGGTTTTAAACTATGGTTAGGGTTTCAAAGTAGGGGTTTAAACTAGGGTTAGTGTTTCAAAGTAGGTGTTTAAACTAGGGTTAGGGTTTCAAACTAGGGTTAGGGTTTCAAAGTAGGGTTTTAAACTAGGAATAGGGTTACAAAATAGGGGTTTAAACTAGGGTTAGGTTTTCAAAGTAGGGGTTTAAACTAGGGTTAAGGTTTCAAAGTAGGGGTTTAAACTAGGGTTAGGTTTTCAAACAAGGGTTAGGGTTTCAAAGTAGGGTTTTAAAATAGGGTTAGGTTTTCAAAGTAGGGGTTTAAACTAGGGTTAGGGATTCAAAGTAGGGGTTTAAACTAGGGTAAGGGTTTCAAAGTAGGGGTTTAACGTAGGGTTAGGGTTTCAAAGTAGGGGTTTAAACTAGGGTTAGGGTTTCAAAGTAGGGATCTAAACTAGGGTTAGGGATTCAAAGTAGGGGTTTAAACTAGGGTAAGGGTTTCAAAATAGGGGTTTAAACTAGGGTTAGTGTTGCAATGTAATGGTTTAATCTAGGGTTAGGGTTTCAAAGTCTGGTTTTAAACTAGGAATAGGGTTTCAAAGTAGGGTTTTAAACTAGGGTTAGGGTTTCAAAGTAGGGGTTTAAACTAGGGTTCAGGTTTCAAAGTAGGATTTTAAACTAAGGTTAGGGTTTCAAAGTAGGGGTTTAACCTAGGGTTAGGGTTCTAAAGTAGGGGTTTAAATTAGGGTTAGGGTTTCAAAGAAGGGGTTTAAACTAGGGTTAGGGTTTCAAAGTAGGGGTTTAAACTAGGATTAGGGTTTCAAAGTAGGGGTTTAAATTAGGGTTAGGGTTTCAAAATAGGGGTTTAAACTCGGGTTAGGGTTTCAAAATAGGGGTTTAAACTCGGGTTAGGGTTTCAAAGTAAGGGTTTAAACTAGGGTTAGGGTTTCAAAGTAGGGGTTTAAACTAGGGTTAGGGTTTCAAAGTAGGGGTTTAAACTAGGGTAAGGTTTTCAAACTAGGGTTAGGGTTTCAAAGTAGGGTTTTAAACTAGGGTTAGGGTTTCAAAGTAGGGGTTTAAACTAGGGTTAGGGTTTCAAAGTAGGGGTTTAAACTAGGGTTAGGGTTTCAAGGTAGGGTTTTAAACTAGGGTTAGGGTTTCAAAGTAGGGGTTTAAACTAGGGTTAGGGATTCAAAGTAGGGGTTTAAACTAGGGTTAGGGTTTCAAAGTAGGGGTTTAAAGTAGGGTTAGGGTTTCAAAGTAGGGGTTTAAACTAGGGTTAGTGTTTTAAAGTAGGGGTTTAAACTAGGGTTAGGGTTTCAAAGTAGGGTTTTAACCTAGGGTTAGGGTTCTTAAGTAGGGGTTTAAACTCGGGTTAGGGTTTCAAAATAGGGTTTTAAACTATGGTTTGGGTTTCAAAGTAGGGGTTTAAACTAGGGTTAGGGTTTCAAAGTAGGGTTTTAAACTAGGGTTAGGGTTTTAAAGTAGGGGTTTAAATTAGGGTTAGGGTTTCAAAGTAGGGTTTTAACCTAGGGTTAGGGTTCTTAAATAGGGGTTTAAACTCGTGTTAGGGTTTCAAATTAGGGTTTTAAACTAGGGTTAAGGTTTCAAAGAAGGGGCTTAAACTAGGGTTAGGGTTTCAAAGTAGGGGTTTAAACTAGGGTTAGGGTTTCAAACTAGAGTTAAGGTTTCAAAGTAGGGTTTTAAACTAGGGTTAGGGTTTCAAAATAGGGTTTTAAACTAGGGTTAGGGTTTCAAAGTAGGGGTTTAAACTAGGGTTAGGGTTTCAAAGTAGGGTTTTAAACTAGGGTTAGGGTTTCAAAGTAGTGGTTTAAACTAGGGTTAGAGTTTCAAAGTAGGGGTTTAAACTAGGGTTACGGTTTCAAAGTAGGGTTTAAATAAGGGTTAGGGTTTCAAAGTAGGGTTTTACACTAGGGTTAAGGTTTCAAAGTAGGGGTTTGAACTAGGGTTATGGGTTTCAAAGTAGGGTTTTAAACTAGGGTTAGGGTTTCAAAGTAGGGGTTTAAACTAAGGTTAAGGTTTCAAATAGGATTTTAAACTAAGGTTAGGGTTTCAAAGTAGGGGTTTAAACTAGGGTTAGGGTTTCAAAGTAGGGGTTTAAATTAGGGTTAGGGTTTCAAACTAGGGTTAGGGTTTCAAAGTAGGGGTTTAAACTAGGGTTAGGGTTTCAAAGTAGGGGTTTAAACTAGGGTTAGGGTTTCAAAGTAGGGGTTTAAATTAGGGTTTGGGTTTCAAAGTAGGGGTTTAAACTAGGATTAGGGTTTCAAAGTAGGGGTTTAAACTAGGGTTAGGGATTCAAAGTAGGGGTTTAAACTAGGGTTAGGGTTTCAAAGTAGGGGTTTAAAGTAGGGTTAGGGTTTCAAAGTAGGGGTTTAAAGTAAGGTTAGGGTTTCAAAGTAGGGTTTTAAACTATGGTTAGGGTTTCAAAGTAGGGGTTTCAACTAGGGTTAGGGTTTAAAAGTAGGGGTTTAAACTAGGGTTAGGGATTCAAAGTAGGGGTTTAAACTAGGGTTAGGGTTTCAAAGTAAGGGTTTAAACTAGGGTTAGGGTTTCAAAGTAGGGGTTTAAACTAGGGTTAGGGTTTGAAAGTAGGGGTTTAAACTAGGGTTAGGGTTCTAAAGTAGGGGTTTAAACTAGGGTTAGGGTTTCAAAGTAGGGGTTTAAACTAGGGTAAGGGTTCCAAAGTAGGGTTTTAAACTAGGGTTAGGGTTTCAAAGTAGTGGTTTAAACTAGGGTTAAGATTTCAACGTAGGGGTTTAAACTAGGGTTAGGGTTTAAAAGTAGGGTTTTAAACTAGGGTTAGGGTTTCAAAGTAGGGGTTTAAACTAGGGTTAGGGTTTCAAAGTAGGGGTTTAAAGTAGGGTTAGGGTTTCAAAGTAGGGTTTTAAACTAGGGTTAGGGTTTCAAAGTAGGGGTTTAAACTAGGGTTAGGGTTTCAAAGTATGGGTTTAAAGTAGGGTTAGGGTTTCAAAGTAGGGGTTTAAACTAGGGTTAATGTTTCAAAGTAGGTGTTTAAACTAGGGTTAGGGTTTCAAACTAGGTGTTTAAACTAGGGTTAGGGTTTCAAACTAGGGTTAGGGTTTCAAAGTAGGTTTTTAAACTATGGTTAGGGTTTCAAAGTAGGGGTTTAAACTAGGGTTAGGGTTTCAAAGTAGGGTTTTAAACTATGGTTAGGGTTTCAAAGTAGGGGTTTAAACTAGGGTTAGGGATTCAAAGTAGGGGTTTAAACTAGGATTAGGGTTTCAAAGTAGGGGTTTAAACTAGGGTTAGGGTTGCAAAGTAATGGTTTAAACTAGTGTTAGGGTTTCAAAGTAGGGGTTTAAACTAGGGTTAGGGTTTCAAAGTAGGGTTTTAAACTAGGGTTAGGGTTTCAAAGTAGGGGTTTAAACTAGGGTTAGGGTTCTAAAGTAGGGTTTTAAACTAGGGTTAGGTTTTCAAAGTAGTGGTTTAAACTAGGGTTAAGGTTTCAACGTAGGGGTTTAAACTAGGGTTAGGGTTTAAAAGTAGGGTTTTAAACTAGGGCTAGGGTTTCAAAGTAGGGGTTTAAACTAGGGTTAGGGTTTCAAAGTAGGGGTTTAAAGTAGGGTTAGGGTTTCAAAGTAGGGTTTTAAACTAGGGTTAGGGTTTCAAAGTAGGGGTTTAAACTAGTGTTAGGGTTTCAAAGTATGGGTTTGAAGTAGGGTTAGGGTTTCAAAGTAGGGGTTTAAACTAGGGTTAGGGATTCAAAATAGGGGTTTAAACTAGGGTTAGGGTTCTAAAGTAGGGTTTTAAACTAGGGTTAGGTTTTCAAAGTAGTGGTTTAAACTAGGGTTAAGGTTTCAACGTAGGGGTTTAAACTAGGGTTAGGGTTTAAAAGTAGGGTTTTAAACTAGGGTTAGGGTTTCAAAGTAGGGGTTTAAACTAGGGTTAGGGTTTCAAAGTAGGGGTTTTAACTAGGTTTAGGGTTGCCAAGTAATGGTTTAAACTAGGGTTAGGGTTTCAAAGTAGGGGTTTAAACTAGGGTTAGGGTTTCAAAGTAGGGTTTTAAACTAGGGTTAGGGTTTCAAAGTAGGGGTTTAAACTAGGGTTAGGGTTCTAAAGTAGGGTTTTAAACTAGGGTTAGGTTGTCAAAGTAGTGGTTTAAACTAGGGTTAAGGTTTCAACGTAGGGGTTTAAACTAGGGTTAGGGTTTAAAAGTAGGGTTTTAAACTAGGGTTAGGGTTTCAAAGTAGGGGTTTAAACTAGGGTTAGGGTTTCAAAGTAGGGGTTTAAAGTAGGGTTATGGTTTCAAAGTAGGGTTTTAAACTAGGGTTAGGGTTTCAAAGTAGGGGTTTAAACTAGGGTTAGGGTTTCAAAGTAGGGTTTTAAACTAGGGTTAGGGTTTCAAAGTAGGGGTTTAAACTAGGGTTAGGGATTCAAAATAGGGGTTTAAGCTAGGGTTAGGGTTTCAAAGTAGGGGTTTAACGTAGGGTTAGGGTTTCAAAGTAGGGGTTTAAACTAGGGTTAGGGTTTCAAAGTTGGGATCTAAACTAGGGTTAGGGATTCAAAGTAGGGGTTTAAACTAGGGTTAGGGTTCTAAAGTAGGGTTTTAAACTAGGGTTAGGTTTTCAAAGTAGTGGGTTAAACTAGGGTTAGGGTTTCAACGTAGGGGTTTAAACTAGGGTTAGGGTTTAAAAGTAGGGTTTTAAACTAGGGTTAGGGTTTCAAAGTAGGGGTTTAAACTAGGGTTAGGATTTCAAAGTAGGGGTTTAAAGTAGGGTTAGGGTTTCAAAGTAGGGTTTTAAACTAGGGTTAGGGTTTCAAAGTAGGGGTTTAAACTAGGGTTAGGGTTTCAAAGTATGGGTTTAAAGTAGGGTTAGGGTTTCAAAGTAGGGGTTTAAACTAGGGTTAATGTTTCAAAGTAGGTGTTTAAACTAGGGTTAGGGTTTCAAACTAGGTGTTTAAACTAGGGTTAGGGTTTCAAACTAGGGTTAGGGTTTCAAAGTAGGGTTTTAAACTATGGTTAGGGTTTCAAAGTAGGGGTTTAAACTAGGGTTAGGGTTTCAAAGTAGGGTTTTAAACTAGGATTAGGGTTTTAAAGTAGGGGTTTAAACTAGGGTTAGGGTTTCAAAGTAGGATTTTAACCTAGGGTTAGGGTTCTTAAGTAGGGGTTTAAACTCGAGTTAGGGTTTCAAAGTAGGGTTTTAAACTATGGTTAAGGTTTCAAAGTAGGGGCTTAAACTAGGTTTAGGGTTTCAAAGTAGGGTTTAAACTAGGGTTAGGGTTTCAAAGTAGGGGTTTAAACTAGGGTTAGGGTTTCAAAGTAGGGGTTTAAAATAGGGTTAGGTTTTCAAACTAGGGTTAGGGTTTCAAGGTAGGGTTTTAAACTAGGGTTAGGGTTTCAAAGTAGGGTTTTAAACTAGGGTTAGGTTTTCAAAGTAGTGGTTTAAACTAGGGTTAAGGTTTCAACGTAGGGGTTTAAACTAGGGTTAGGGTTTAAAAGTAGGGTTTTAAACTAGGGTTAGGGTTTCAAAGTAGGGGTTTAAACTAGGGTTAGGGTTTCAAAGTAGGGGTTTTAACTAGGTTTAGGGTTGCCAAGTAATGGTTTAAACTAGGGTTAGGGTTTAAAAGTAGGGGTTTAAACTAGGGTTATGGTTTCAAAGTAGGGTTTTAAACTAGGGTTAGGGTTTCAAAGTAGGGGTTTAAACTAGGGTTAGGGATTCAAAATAGGGGTTTAAACTAGGGTTAGGGTTTCAAAGTAGGGGTTTAACGTAGGGTTAGGGTTTCAAAGTAGGGGTTTAAACTAGGGTTAGGGTTTCAAAGTTGGGATCTAAACTAGGGTTAGGGATTCAAAGTAGGGGTTTAAACTAGGATTAGGGTTTCAAAGTAGGGGTTTAAACTAGGGTTAGGGTTGCAAAGTAATGGTTTAAACTAGGGTTAGGGTTTCAAAGTAGGGGTTTAAACTAGGGTTAGGGTTTCAAAGTAGGGTTTTAAACTAGGGTTAGGGTTTCAAAGTAGGGGTTTAAACTAGGGTTAGGGTTCTAAAGTAGGGTTTTAAACTAGGGTTAGGTTTTCAAAGTAGTGGTTTAAACTAGGGTTAAGGTTTCAACGTAGGGGTTTAAACTAGGGTTAGGGTTTAAAAGTAGGGTTTTAAACTAGGGTTAGGGTTTCAAAGTAGGGGTTTAAACCAGGGTTAGGGTTTCAAAGTAGGGGTTTAAAGTAGGGTTATGGTTTCAAAGTAGGGTTTTAAACTAGGGTTAGGGTTTCAAAGTAGGGGTTTAAACTAGGGTTAGGGTTTCAAAGTAGGGTTTTAAACTAGGGTTAGGGTTTCAAAGTAGGGGTTTAAACTAGGGTTAGGGATTCAAAATAGGGGTTTAAACTAGGGTTAGGGTTTCAAAATAGGGGTTTAACGTAGGGTTAGGGTTTCAAAGTAGGGGTTTAAACTAGGGTTAGGGTTTCAAAGTTGGGATCTAAACTAGGGTTAGGTATTCAAAGTAGGGGTTTAAACTAGGGTTAGGGTTCTAAAGTAGGGTTTTAAACTAGGGTTAGGTTTTCAAAGTAGTGGGTTAAACTAGGGTTATGGTTTCAACGTAGGGGTTTAAACTAGGGTTAGGGTTTAAAAGTAGGGTTTTAAACTAGGGTTAGGGTTTCAAAGTAGGGGTTAAACTAGGGTTAGGGTTTCAAAGTAGGGGTTTAAAGTAGGGTTAGGGTTTCAAAGTAGGGTTTTAAACTAGGGTTAGGGTTTCAAAGTAGGGGTTTAAACTAGGGTTAGGGTTTCAAAGTATGGGTTTAAAGTAGGGTTAGGGTTTCAAAGTAGGGGTTTAAACTAGGGTTAATGTTTCAAAGTAGGTGTTTAAACTAGGGTTAGGGTTTCAAACTAGGTGTTTAAACTAGGGTTAGGGTTTCAAACTAGGGTTAGGGTTTCAAAGTAGGGTTTTAAACTATGGTTAGGGTTTCAAAGTAGGGGTTTAAACTAGGGTTAGGGTTTCAAAGTAGGGTTTTAAACTAGGATTAGGGTTTTAAAGTAGGGGTTTAAACTAGGGTTAGGGTTTCAAAGTAGGGTTTTAACCTAGGGTTAGGGTTCTTAAGTAGGGGTTTAAACTCGAGTTAGGGTTTCAAAGTAGGGTTTTAAACTATGGTTAAGGTTTCAAAGTAGGGGCTTAAACTAGGGTTAGGGTTTCAAAGTAGGGGTTTAAACTAGGGTTAGGGTTTCAAAGTAGGGGTTTAAACTAGGGTTAGGGTTTCAAAGTAGGGGTTTAAAATAGGGTTAGGTTTTCAAACTAGGGTTAGGGTTTCAAGGTAGGGTTTTAAACTAGGGTTAGGGTTTCAAAGTAGGGATTTAAACTAGGGTCAGGGTTTCAAAGTAGGGGTTTAAACTAGGGTTAGGGTTTCAAAGTAGGGGTTTAAACTAGGGTTAGGTTTTCAAACTAGGGTTAGGGTTTCAAGGTAGGGTTTTAAACTAGGGTTAGGGTTTCAAAGTAGGGATTTAAACTAGGGTTAGGGTTTCAAAGTAGGGGTTTAAACTAGGGTTAGGGTTTCAAAGTAGGGGTTTAAACTAGGGTTAGGTTTTCAAACTAGGGTTAGGGTTTCAAGGTAGGGTTTGAAACTAGGGTTAGGGTTTCAAAGTAGGGGTTTAAACTAGGGTTAGGGATTCAAAGTAGGGGTTTAAACTAGGTTAGGGTTTCAAAGTAGGGGTTTAAAGTAGGGTTAGGGTTTCAAAGTAGGGGTTTAAACTAGGGTTAGGGTTTCAAACTAGGGTTAGGGTTTCAAAGTAGGGTTTTAAACTATGGTTAGGGTTTCAAAGTAGGGGTTTAAACTAGGGTTAGGGTTTCAAAGTAGGGTTTTAAACTAGGATTAGGGTTTTAAAGTAGGGGTTTAAACTAGGGTTAGGGTTTCAAAGTAGGGTTTTAAACTAGGATTAGGGTTTTAAAGTAGGGGTTTAAACTAGGGTTAGGGTTTCAAAGTAGGGGTTTAAACTAGGGTTAGGGTTTCAAAGTAGGGGTTTAAACTAGGGTTAGGGTTTCAAAGTAGGGGTTTAAAGTAGGGTTAGGGTTTCAAAGTAGGGTTTTAAACTAGGGTTAGGGTTTCAAAGTAGGGGTTTAAACTAGGGTTAGGGTTTCAAAGTATGGGTTTAAAGTAGGGTTAGGGTTTCAAAGTAGGGGTTTAAACTAGGGTTAATGTTTCAAAGTAGGTGTTTAAACTAGGGTTAGGGTTTCAAACTAGGTGTTTAAACTAGGGTTAGGGTTTCAAACTAGGGTTAGGGTTTCAAAGTAGGGTTTTAAACTATGGTTAGGGTTTCAAAGTAGGGGTTTAAACTAGGGTTAGGGTTTCAAAGTAGGGTTTTAAACTAGGATTAGGGTTTTAAAGTAGGGGTTTAAACTAGGGTTAGGGTTTCAAAGTAGGGTTTTAACCTAGGGTTAGGGTTCTTAAGTAGGGGTTTAAACTCGAGTTAGGGTTTCAAAGTAGGGTTTTAAACTATGGTTAAGGTTTCAAAGTAGGGGCTTAAACTAGGTTTAGGGTTTCAAAGTAGGGTTTAAACTAGGGTTAGGGTTTCAAAGTAGGGGTTTAAACTAGGGTTAGGGTTTCAAAGTAGGGGTTTAAAATAGGGTTAGGTTTTCAAACTAGGGTTAGGGTTTCAAGGTAGGGTTTTAAACTAGGGTTAGGGTTTCAAAGTAGGGTTTTAAACTAGGGTTAGGTTTTCAAAGTAGTGGTTTAAACTAGGGTTAAGGTTTCAACGTAGGGGTTTAAACTAGGGTTAGGGTTTAAAAGTAGGGTTTTAAACTAGGGTTAGGGTTTCAAAGTAGGGGTTTAAACTAGGGTTAGGGTTTCAAAGTAGGGGTTTTAACTAGGTTTAGGGTTGCCAAGTAATGGTTTAAACTAGGGTTAGGGTTTAAAAGTAGGGGTTTAAACTAGGGTTAGGGTTTCAAAGTAGGGTTTTAAACTAGGGTTAGGGTTTCAAAGTAGGGGTTTAAACTAGGGTTAGGGATTCAAAATAGGGGTTTAAACTAGGGTTAGGGTTTCAAAGTAGGGGTTTAACGTAGGGTTAGGGTTTCAAAGTAGGGGTTTAAACTAGGGTTAGGGTTTCAAAGTTGGGATCTAAACTAGGGTTAGGGATTCAAAGTAGGGGTTTAAACTAGGATTAGGGTTTCAAAGTAGGGGTTTAAACTAGGGTTAGGGTTGCAAAGTAATGGTTTAAACTAGGGTTAGGGTTTCAAAGTAGGGGTTTAAACTAGGGTTAGGGTTTCAAAGTAGGGTTTTAAACTAGGGTTAGGGTTTCAAAGTAGGGGTTTAAACTAGGGTTAGGGTTCTAAAGTAGGGTTTTAAACTAGGGTTAGGTTTTCAAAGTAGTGGTTTAAACTAGGGTTAAGGTTTCAACGTAGGGGTTTAAACTAGGGTTAGGGTTTAAAAGTAGGGTTTTAAACCAGGGTTAGGGTTTCAAAGTAGGGGTTTAAAGTAGGGTTATGGTTTCAAAGTAGGGTTTTAAACTAGGGTTAGGGTTTCAAAGTAGTTTAAACTAGGGTTAGGGTTTCAAAGTAGGGTTTTAAACTAGGGTTAGGGTTTCAAAGTAGGGGTTTAAACTAGGGTTAGGGATTCAAAATAGGGGTTTAAACTAGGGTTAGGGTTTCAAAATAGGGGTTTAACGTAGGGTTAGGGTTTCAAAGTAGGGGTTTAAACTAGGGTTAGGGTTTCAAAGTTGGGATCTAAACTAGGGTTAGGTATTCAAAGTAGGGGTTTAAACTAGGGTTAGGGTTCTAAAGTAGGGTTTTAAAGTAGGGTTAGGTTTTCAAAGTAGTGGGTTAAACTAGGGTTAGGGTTTCAACGTAGGGGTTTAAACTAGGGTTAGGGTTTAAAAGTAGGGTTTTAAACTAGGGTTAGGGTTTCAAAGTAGGGGTTAAACTAGGGTTAGGGTTTCAAAGTAGGGGTTTAAAGTAGGGTTAGGGTTTCAAAGTAGGGTTTTAAACTAGGGTTAGGGTTTCAAAGTAGGGGTTTAAACTAGGGTTAGGGTTTCAAAGTATGGGTTTAAAGTAGGGTTAGGGTTTCAAAGTAGGGGTTTAAACTAGGGTTAATGTTTCAAAGTAGGTGTTTAAACTAGGGTTAGGGTTTCAAACTAGGTGTTTAAACTAGGGTTAGGGTTTCAAACTAGGGTTAGGGTTTCAAAGTAGGGTTTTAAACTATGGTTAGGGTTTCAAAGTAGGGGTTTAAACTAGGGTTAGGGTTTAAAAGTAGGGTTTTAAACTAGGGTTAGGGTTTCAAAGTAGGGGTTTAAACTAGGGTTAGGGTTTCAAAGTAGGGTTTTAACTAGGTTTAGGGTTGCCAAGTAATGGTTTAAACTAGGGTTAGGGTTTAAAAGTAGGGGTTTAAACTAGGGTTAGGGTTTCAAAGTAGGGTTTTAAACTAGGGTTAGGGTTTCAAAGTAGGGGTTTAAACTAGGGTTAGGGATTCAAAATAGGGGTTTAAACTAGGGTTAGGGTTTCAAAGTAGGGGTTTAACGTAGGGTTAGGGTTTCAAAGTAGGGGTTTAAACTAGGGTTAGGGTTTCAAAGTTGGGATCTAAACTAGGGTTAGGGATTCAAAGTAGGGGTTTAAACTAGGATTAGGGTTTCAAAGTAGGGGTTTAAACTAGGGTTAGGGTTGCAAAGTAATGGTTTAAACTAGGGTTAGGGTTTCAAAGTAGGGGTTTAAACTAGGGTTAGGGTTTCAAAGTAGGGTTTTAAACTAGGGTTAGGGTTCTAAAGTAGGGTTTTAAACTAGGGTTAGGTTTTCAAAGTAGTGGTTTAAACTAGGGTTAAGGTTTCAACGTAGGGGTTTAAACTAGGGTTAGGGTTTAAAAGTAGGGTTTTAAACTAGGGTTAGGGTTTCAAAGTAGGGGTTTAAACCAGGGTTAGGGTTTCAAAGTAGGGGTTTAAAGTAGGGTTATGGTTTCAAAGTAGGGTTTTAAACTAGGGTTAAGGTTTCAAAGTAGGGGTTTAAACTAGGGTTAGGGTTTCAAAGTAGGGTTTTAAACTAGGGTTAGGGTTTCAAAGTAGGGGTTTAAACTAGGGTTAGGGATTCAAAATAGGGGTTTAAACTAAGGTTAGGGTTTCAAAATAGGGGTTTAACGTAGGGTTAGGGTTTCAAAGTAGGGGTTTAAACTAGGGTTAGGGTTTCAAAGTTGGGATCTAAACTAGGGTTAGGTATTCAAAGTAGGGGTTTAAACTAGGGTTAGGGTTCTAAAGTAGGGTTTTAAACTAGGGTTAGGTTTTCAAAGTAGTGGGTTAAACTAGGGTTAGGGTTTCAACGTAGGGGTTTAAACTAGGGTTAGGGTTTAAAAGTAGGGTTTTAAACTAGGGTTAGGGTTTCAAAGTAGGGGTTAAACTAGGGTTAGGGTTTCAAAGTAGGGGTTTAAAGTAGGGTTAGGGTTTCAAAGTAGGGTTTTAAACTAGGGTTAGGGTTTCAAAGTAGGGGTTTAAACTAGGGTTAGGGTTTCAAAGTATGGGTTTAAAGTAGGGTTAGGGTTTCAAACTAGGTGTTTAAACTAGGGTTAGGGTTTCAAACTAGGGTTAGGGTTTCAAAGTAGGGTTTTAAACTATGGTTAGGGTTTCAAAGTAGGGGTTTAAACTAGGGTTAGGGTTTCAAAGTAGGGTTTTAAACTAGGATTAGGGTTTTAAAGTAGGGGTTTAAACTAGGGTTAGGGTTTCAAAGTAGGGTTTTAACCTAGGGTTAGGGTTCTTAAGTAGGGGTTTAAACTCGAGTTAGGGTTTCAAAGTAGGGTTTTAAACTATGGTTAAGGTTTCAAAGTAGGGGCTTAAACTAGGGTTAGGGTTTCAAAGTAGGGGTTTAAACTAGGGTTAGGGTTTCAAAGTAGGGGTTTAAACTAGGGTTAGGGTTTCAAAGTAGGGGTTTAAAATAGGGTTAGGTTTTCAAACTAGGGTTAGGGTTTCAAGGTAGGGTTTTAAACTAGGGTTAGGGTTTCAAAGTAGGGATTTAAACTAGGGTTAGGGTTTCAAAGTAGGGGTTTAAACTAGGGTTAGGGTTTCAAAGTAGGGGTTTAAACTAGGGTTAGGTTTTCAAACTAGGGTTAGGGTTTCAAGGTAGGGTTTTAAACTAGGGTTAGGGTTTCAAAGTAGGGATTTAAACTAGGGTTAGGGTTTCAAAGTAGGGGTTTAAACTAGGGTTAGGGTTTCAAAGTAGGGGTTTAAACTAGGGTTAGGTTTTCAAACTAGGGTTAGGGTTTCAAGGTAGGGTTTTAAACTAGGGTTAGGGTTTCAAAGTAGGGGTTTAAACTAGGGTTAGGGGTTTAAACTAGGTTAGGGTTTCAAAGTAGGGGTTTAAAGTAGGGTTAGGGTTTCAAAGTAGGGGTTTAAACTAGGGTTAGGGTTTCAAACTAGGGTTAGGGTTTCAAAGTAGGGTTTTAAACTATGGTTAGGGTTTCAAAGTAGGGGTTTAAACTAGGGTTAGGGTTTCAAAGTAGGGTTTTAAACTAGGATTAGGGTTTTAAAGTAGGGGTTTAAACTAGGGTTAGGGTTTCAAAGTAGGGTTTTAAACTAGGATTAGGGTTTTAAAGTAGGGGTTTAAACTAGGGTTAGGGTTTCAAAGTAGGGGTTTAACCTAGGGTTAGGGTTCTTAAGTAGGGGTTTAAACTCGAGTTAGGGTTTCAAAGTAGGGTTTTAAACTATGGTTAAGGTTTCAAAGTAGGGGCTTAAACTAGGGTTAGGGTTTCAAAGAAGGGTTTTAAACTAGGATTAGGGTTTTAAAGTATGGGTTTAAATTAGGGTTAGGGTTTCAAAGTAGGGTTTTAACCTAGGGTTAGGGTTCTTAAGTAGGGGTTTAAACTCGAGTTAGGGTTTCAAAGTAGGGTTTTAAACTATGGTTAAGGTTTCAAAGTAGGGGCTTAAACTAGGGTTAGGGTTTCAAAGTAGGGGTTTAAACTAGGGTTAGGGTTTCAAAGTAGGGGTTTAAACTAGGGTTAGGGTTTCAAAGTAGGGGTTTAAAGTAGGGTTAGGGTTTCAAAGTAGGGGTTTAAACTAGGGTTAGGGTTTCAAAGTAGGGGTTTAAACTAGGGTTAGGGTTTCAAAGTAGGGGTTTAAACTAGTGTTAGTGTTTCAAAGTAGGTGTTTAAACTAGGGTTAGGGTTTCAAACTAGGGTTAGGGTTTCAAAATAGGGTTTTAAACTATGGTTAGGGTTTCAAAGTAGGGTTTTAAACTAGGATTAGGGTTTTAAAGTAGGGGTTTAAACTAGGGTTAGGGTTTCAAAGTAGGGTTTTAAACTAGGATTAGGGTTTTAAAGTAGGGGTTTAAACTAGGGTTAGGGTTTCAAAGTAGGGTTTTAACCTAGGGTTAGGGTTCTTAAGTAGGGGTTTAAACTCAAGTTAGGGTTTCAAAGTAGGGTTTTAAACTATGGTTAAGGTTTCAAAGTAGGGGCTTAAACTAGGGTTAGGGTTTCAAAGTAGGGTTTTAAACTAGGATTAGGGTTTTAAAGTAGGGGTTTAAACTAGGGTTAGGGTTTCAAAGTAGGGTTTTAACCTAGGGTTAGGGTTCTTAAGTAGGGGTTTAAATTCGAGTTAGGGTTTCAAAGTAGGGTTTTAAACTATGGTTAAGGTTTCAAAGTAGGGGCTTAAACTAGGGTTAGGGTTTCAAAGTAGGGGTTTAAACTAGGGTTAGGGTTTCAAAGTAGGGGTTTAAACTAGGGTTAGGGTTTCAAAGTAGGGGTTTAAAGTAGGGTTAGGGTTTCAAAGTAGGGGTTTAAACTAGGGTTAGTGTTTCAAAGTAGGTGTTTAAACTAGGGTTAGGGTTTCAAACTAGGGTTAGGGTTTCAAAATAGGGTTTTAAACTATGGTTAGGGTTTCAAAGTAGGGGTTTAAACTAGGGTTAGAGTTTCAAAGTAGGGTTTTAAACTAGGATTAGGGTTTTAAAGTAGGGGTTTAAACTAGGGTTAGGGTTTCAAAGTAGGGTTTTAACCTAGGGTTAGGGTTCTTAAGTAGGGGTTTAAACTCGAGTTAGGGTTTCAAAGTAGGGTTTTAAACTATGGTTAAGGTTTCAAAGTAGGGGCTTAAACTAGGGTTAGGGTTTCAAAGTAGGGGTTTAAACTAGGGTTAGGGTTTCAAACTAGGGTTAGGGTTTCAAACTAGAGTTAAGGTTTCAAAGTAGGGTTTTAAACTAGGGTTAGGGTTTCAAAGTAGGGTTTTAAACTAGGGTTAGCGTTTCAAAGAAGGGGTTTAAACTAGGGTAAGGGTTTCAAAGTAGGGTTTTAAACTAGGGTTAAGGTTTCAAAGTAGTGGTTTAAACTAGGTTTAGGGTTTCAAAGTAGGGGTTTAAACTAGGGTTAGGGTTTCAAAGTAGGGGTTTAAACTAGGGTTAGGGTTTCAAAGTAGGGTTTTAAACTGGGGTTAGGGTTTCAAAGTAGGGTTTAACACTAGGGTTAGGGTTTCAAAGTAGGGGTTTAAACTAGGGTTAGTGTTTCAAAGTAGGGGTTTAAACTAAGGTTAAGGTTTCAAAGTAGGATTTAAAATTAAGGTTAGGGTTTCAAACTCGGGGTTTAACCTAGGGTTAGGGTTCTAAAGTAGGGGTTTAAATTAGGGTTAGGGTTTCAAACTAGGGTTAGGGTTTCAAAGTAGGGGTTTAAACTAGGGTTAGGGTTTCAAAGTAGGTTTTTAAACTAGCGTTAGGGTTTCAAAGTAGGGGTTTAAACTAGGATTAGGGTTTCAAAGTAGGGGTTTAAACTAGGGTTAGGGTTTCAAAGTAGCGGTTTAAAGTAGGGTTAGGGTTTCAAAGTAGGGGTTTAAACTAGGGTTAGGGTTTCAAAGTAGGGATCTAAACTAGGGTTAGGGATTCAAAGTAGGGGTTTAAACTAGGGTTAGGGTTTCCAAGTAGTGGTTTAAACTAGGGTTAAGGTTTCAACGTAGGGTTTTCAACTAGGGTTAGGGTTTAAAAGTAGGGGTTTAAACTAGGGTTAGGGATTAAAAGTAGGGGTTTAAACTAGGGTTAGGGTTTCAAAGTAGGGGTTTAAAGTAGGGTAAGTGTTTCAAAGTAGGGGTTTAAACTAGGGTTAGGGTTTCAAAGTAGGGATCTAAACTAGGGTTAGGGATTCAAAGTAGGGGTTAAAACTAGGGTTATGGTTTCAAAGTAGGGGTTTAAACTAGGTTTAGGGTTGCCAAGTAATGGTTTAAACTAGGGTTAGGGTTTAAAAGTAGGGGTTTAAACTAGGGTTAGGGTTTCAAAGTAGGGTTTTAAACTAGGGTTAGGGTTTCAAAGTAGGGGTTTAACGTAGGGTTAGGGTTTCAAAGTAGGGGTTTAAACTAGGGTTAGGGTTTCAAAGTTGGGATCTAAACTAGGGTTAGGGATTCAAAGTAGGGGTTTAAACTAGGATTAGGGTTTCAAAGTAGGGGTTTAAACTAGGGTTAGGGTTGCAAAGTAATGGTTTAAACTAGGGTTAGGGTTTCAAAGAAGGGGTTTAAACTAGGGTTAGGGTTTCAAAGTAGGGTTTTAAACTAGGGTTAGGGTTTCAAAGTAGGGTTTTAAACTAGGGTTAGGGTTTCAAAGTAGTGGTTTAAACTAGGGTTAGGGATTCAAAGTAGGGGTTTAAACTAGGGTTAGGGATTCAAAGTAGGGGTTTAAACTAGGGTTAGGGATTCAAAGTAGGGGTTTAAACTAGGGTTAGGGTTTCAAAGTAGGGATCTAAACTAGGGTTAGGGTTTCAAAGTTGGGATCTAAACTAGGGTTAGGGATTCAAAGTAGGGGTTTAAACTAGGATTAGGGTTTCAAAGTAGGGGTTTAAACTAGGGTTAGGGTTGCAAAGTAATGGTTTAAACTAGGGTTAGGGTTTCAAAGAAGGGGTTTAAACTAGGGTTAGGGTTTCAAAGTAGGGTTTTAAACTAGGGTTAGGGTTTCAAAGTAGGGTTTTAAACTAGGGTTAGGGTTTCAAAGTAGTGGTTTAAACTAGGGTTAGGGATTCAAAGTAGGGGTTTAAACTAGGGTTAGGGATTCAAAGTAGGGGTTTAAACTAGGGTTAGGGATTCAAAGTAGGGGTTTAAACTAGGGTTAGGGTTTCAAAGTAGGGATCTAAACTAGGGTTAGGGTTTCAAAGTAGGGGTTTAAACAAGGGTTAGGGTTGCAAAGTAATGGTGTAAACTAGGGTTAGGGTTGCAAAGTAATGGTGTAAACTAGGGTTAGGGTTTCAAAGTAGGGATCTAAACTAGGGTTAGGGTTTCAAAGTAGGGGTTTAAACAAGGGTTAGGGTTGCAAAGTAATGGTGTAAACTAGGGTTAGGGTTGCAAAGTAGGGGTTTAAACTAGGGTTAGGGTTTAAAAGTAGGGGTTTAAACTAGGGTTAGGGTTCCAAAAAAGGGTTTCAAACTAGGGTTAGGGTTTCAAAGTGGGGGTTTAAACTATGGTTAGGGTTTCAAAGTAGGGTTTCAAACTAGGGTTAGGGTTTCAAAGTAGGGTTTCAAACTAGGGTAAGGGTTTCAAAATAGGTGTGTAAACGAGGGTTAGGGTTTCAAACTAGGGTTAGGGTTTCAAAGTAATGTTTTAAACTAGGGTAAGTGTTTCAAAGTAGGGGTTTAAACTCGAGTTAGGGTTTCAAAGTAGGGTTTTAAACTATGGTTAAGGTTTCAAAGTAGGGGCTTAAACTAGGGTTAGGGTTTCAAAGTAGGGGTTTAAACTAGGGTTAGGGTTTCAAAGTAGGGGTTTAAACTAGGGTTAGGGTTTCAAAGAAGGGGTTTAAAATAGGGTTAGGTTTTCAAACTACGGTTAGGGTTTCAAGGTAGGGTTTTAAACTAGGGTTAGGGTTTCAAAGTAGGGGTTTAAACTAGGGTTAGGGTTTCAAAGTAGGGGTTTAAACTAGGGTTAGGGTTTCAAAGTAGGGGTTTAAACTAGGGTTAGGGTTTCAAAGTAGGGGTTTAAACTAGGGTTAGGTTTTCAAACTAGGGTTAGGGTTTCAAGGTAGGATTTTAAACTAGGGTTAGGGTTTCAAAGTAGGGGTTTAAACTAGGGTTAGGGATTAAAAGTAGGGGTTTAAACTAGGTTAGGGTTTCAAAGTAGGGGTTTAAAGTAGGGTTAGGGTTTCAAAGTAGGGGTTTAAACTAGGGTTAGTGTTTCAAAGTAGGTGTTTAAACTAGGGTTAGGGTTTCAAACTAGGGTTAGGGTTTCAAAGTAGGGTTTTAAACTATGGTTAGGGTTTCAAAGTAGGGGTTTAAACTAGGGTTAGGGTTTCAAAGTAGGGTTTTAAACTAGGGTTAGGGTTTTAAAATAGGGGTTTAAACTAGGGTTAGGGTTTCAAAGTAGGGTTTTAACCTAGGGTTAGGGTTCTTAAGTAGGGGTTTAAACTTGAGTTAGGGTTTCAAAGTAGGGTTTTAAACTATGGTTAAAGTTTCAAAGTAGGGGCTTAAACTAGGGTTAGGGTTTCAAAGTAGGGTTTTAAACTAGGATTAGGGTTTTAAAGTAGGGGTTTAAACTAGGGTTAGGGTTTCAAAGTAGGGTTTTAACCTAGGGTTAGGGTTCTTAAGTAGGGGTTTAAACTCGAGTTAGGGTTTCAAAGTAGGGTTTTAAACTATGGTTAAGGTTTCAAAGTAGGGGCTTAAACTAGGGTTAGGGTTTCAAAGTAGGGGTTTAAACTAGGGTTAGGGTTTCAAAGTAGGGGTTTAAACTAGGGTTAGGGTTTCAAAGTAGGGGTTTAAACTAGGGTTGGGTTTTCAATTTAGGGTTAGGGTTTCAAGGTAGGGTTTTAAACTAGGGTTAGGGTTTCAAAGTAGGGGTTTAAACTAGGGTTAGGGATTCAAAGTAGGGGTTTAAACTAGGGTTAGGGTTTCAAAGTAGGCGTTTAAAGTAGGGTTAGGGTTTCAAAGTAGGGGTTTAAACTAGGGTTAGTGTTTCAAAGTAGTTGTGTAAACGAGGGTTAGGGTTTCAAACTAGGGTTAGGGTTTCAAAGTAATGTTTTAAACTAAGGTAAGTGTTTCAAAGTAGGGGTTTAAACTAGGGTTAGGGTTTCAAAGTAGGGTTTTAAACTAGGGTTAGGGTTTCAAAGTAGGGTTTTAAACTAGGGTAAGTTTTTCAAAGTAGGGGTTTAAACTCGAGTTAGGGTTTCAAAGTAGGGTTTTAAACTATGGTTAAGGTTTCAAAGTAGGGGCTTAAACTACGGTTAGGGTTTCAAAGTAGGGGTTTAAACTAGGGTTAGGGTTTCAAAGTAGGGGTTTAAACTAGGGTTAGGGTTTCAAAGTAGGGGTTTAAAATAGGGTTAGGTTTTCAAACTACGGTTAGGGTTTCAAGGTAGGGTTTTAAACTAGGGTTAGGGTTTCAAAGTAGGGATTTAAACTAGGGTTAGGGTTTCAAAGTAGGGGTTTAAACTAGGGTTAGGGTTTCAAAGTAGGGGTTTAAACTAGGGTTAGGTTTTCAAACTAGGGTTAGGGTTTCAAGGTAGGGTTTTAAACTAGGGTTAGGGTTTCAAAGTAGGGGTTTAAACTAGGGTTAGGGATTAAAAGTAGGGGTTTAAACTAGGTTAGGGTTTCAAAGTAGGGGTTTAAAGTAGGGTTAGGGTTTCAAAGTAGGGGTTTAAACTAGGGTTAGTGTTTCAAAGTAGGTGTTTAAACTAGGGTTAGGGTTTCAAACTAGGGTTAGGGTTTCAAAGTAGGGTTTTAAACTATGGTTAGGGTTTCAAAGTAGGGGTTTAAACTAGGGTTAGGGTTTCAAAGTAGGGTTTTAAACTAGGATTAGGGTTTTAAAGTAGGGGTTTAAACTAGGGTTAGGGTTTCAAAGTAGTGTTTTAAACTAGGATTAGGGTTTTAAAGTAGGGGTTTAAACTAGGGTTAGGGTTTCAAAGTAGGGTTTTAACCTAGGGTTAGGGTTCTTAAGTAGGGGTTTAAACTCGAGTTAGGGTTTCAAAGTAGGGTTTTAAACTATGGTTAAAGTTTCAAAGTAGGGGCTTAAACTAGGGTTAGGGTTTCAAAGTAGGGTTTTAAACTAGGATTAGGGTTTTAAAGTAGGGGTTTAAACTAGGGTTAGGGTTTCAAAGTAGGGCTTTAACCTAGGGTTAGGGTTCTTAAGTAGGGGTTTAAACTCGAGTTAGGGTTTCAAAGTAGGGTTTTAAACTATGGTTAAGGTTTCAAAGTAGGGGCTTAAACTAGGGTTAGGGTTTCAAAGTAGGGGTTTAAACTAGGGTTAGGGTTTCAAAGTAGGGGTTTAAACTAGGGTTAGGGTTTCAAAGTAGGGGTTTAAACTAGGGTTGGGTTTTCAATTTAGGGTTAGGGTTTCAAGGTAGGGTTTTAAACTAGGGTTAGGGTTTCAAAGTAGGGGTTTAAACTAGGGTTAGGGATTCAAAGTAGGGGTTTAAACTAGGGTTAGGGTTTCAAAGTAGGCGTTTAAAGTAGGGTTAGGGTTTCAAAGTAGGGGTTTAAACTAGGGTTAGTGTTTCAAAGTAGGTGTTTAAACTAGGGTTAGGGTTTCAAACTAGGGTTAGGGTTTCAAAATAGGGTTTTAAACTATGGTTAGGCTTTCAAAGTAGGGGTTTAAACTAGGGTTAGAGTTTCAAAGTAGGGTTTTAAACTAGGATTAGGGTTTTAAAGTAGGGGTTTAAACTAGGGTTAGGGTTTCAAAGTAGGGTTTTAACCTAGGGTTAGGGTTCTTAAGTAGGGGTTTAAACTCGAGTTAGGCTTTCAAAGTAGGGTTTTAAACTATGGTTAAGGTTTCAAAGTAGGGGCTTAAACTAGGGTTAGGGTTTCAAAGTAGGGGTTTAAACTAGGGTTAGGGTTTCAAACTAGGGTTAGGGTTTCAAACTAGAGTTAAGGTTTCAAAGTAGGGTTTTAAACTAGGGTTAGGGTTTCAAAGTAGGGTTTTAAACTAGGGTTAGCGTTTCAAAGAAGGGGTTTAAACTAGGGTTATGGTTTCAAAGTAGGGGTTTAAACTAGGGTTAAGGTTTCAAAGTAGTGGTTTAAACTAGGTTTAGGGTTTCAAAGTAGGGGTTTAAACTAGGGTTAGGGTTTCAAAGTAGGGGTTTAAACTAGGGTAAGGATTTCAAAGTAGGGTTTTAAACTGGGGTTAGGGTTTCAAAGTAGGGTTTTACACTAGGGTTAGGATTTCAAAGTAGGGGTTTAAACTAGGGTTAGTGTTTCAAAGTAGGGGTTTAAACTAAGGTTAAGGTTTCAAAGTAGGATTTTAAACTAAGGTTAGGGTTTCAAAGTAGGGGTTTAACCTAGGGTTAGGGTTCTAAAGTAGGGGTTTAAACTAGGGTTAGGGTTTCAAAGTAGGGATTTAAATTAGGGTTTGGGTTTCAAAGTAGGGGTTTAAACTAGGATTAGGGTTTCAAAGTAGGGGTTTAAACTAGGGTTAGGGATTCAAAGTAGGGGTTTAAACTAGGGTTAGGGTTTCAAAGTAGCGGTTTAAAGTAGGGTTAGGGTTTCAAAGTAGGGGTTTAAACTAGGGTTAGGGTTTCAAAGTAGGGATCTAAACTAGGGTTAGGGATTCAAAGTAGGGGTTTAAACTAGGGTTAGGGTTTCCAAGTAGTGGTTTAAACTAGGGTTAAGGTTTCAACGTAGGGTTTTCAACTAGGGTTAGGGTTTAAAAGTAGGGGTTTAAACTAGGGTTAGGGATTCAAAGTAGGGGTTTAAACTAGGGTTAGGGTTTCAAAGTAGGGGTTTAAAGTAGGGTAAGTGTTTCAAAGTAGGGGTTTAAACTAGGGTTAGGGTTTCAAAGTAGGGATCTAAACTAGGGTTAGGGATTCAAAGTAGGGGTTAAAACTAGGGTTAGGGTTTCAAAGTAGGGGTTTAAACTAGGTTTAGGGTTGCCAAGTAATGGTTTAAACTAGGGTTAGGGTTTAAAAGTAGGGGTTTAAACTAGGGTTAGGGTTTCAAAGTAGGGTTTTAAACTAGGGTTAGGGTTTCAAAGTAGGGGTTTAAACTAGGGTTAGGGTTTCAAAGAAGGGGTTTAAACTAGGATTAGGGTTTCAAAGTAGGGGTTTAAACTAGGGTTAGGGTTTCAAAGTAGGGGTTTAAACTAGGATTAGGATTTCAAAGTAGGGGTTTAAAATAGGGTTAGGTTTTCAAACTACGGTTAGGGTTTCAAGGTAGGGTTTTAAACTAGGGTTAGGGTTTCAAAGTAGGGATTTAAACTAGGGTTAGGGTTTCAAAGTAGGGGTTTAAACTAGGGTTAGGGTTTCAAAGTAGGGGTTTAAACTAGGGTTAAGTTTTTAAACTAGGGTTAGGGTTTCAAGGTAGGGTTTTAAACTAGGGTTAGGGTTTCAAAGTAGGGGTTTAAACTAGGGTTAGGGATTAAAAGTAGGGGTTTAAACTAGGGTTAGGGATTCAAAGTAGGGCTTTAAACTAGGGTTAGGGTTTCAAAGTAGGGGTTTAAAGTAGGGTAAGTGTTTCAAAGTAGGGGTTTAAACTAGGGTTAGGGTTTCAAAGTAGGGATCTAAACTAGGGTTAGGGATTCAAAGTAGGGGTTAAAACTAGGGTTAGGGTTTCAAAGTAGGGGTTTAAACTAGGGTTAGTGTTTCAAAGTAGGTGTTTAAACTAGGGTTAGGGTTTCAAACTAGGGTTAGGGTTTCAAAGTAGGGTTTTAAACTATGGTTAGGGTTTCAAAGTAGGGGTTTAAACTAGGGTTAGGGTTTCAAAGTAGGGTTTTAAACTAGGATTAGGGTTTTAAAGTAGGGGTTTAAACTAGGGTTAGGGTTTCAAAGTAGTGTTTTAAACTAGGATTAGGGTTTTAAAGTAGGGGTTTAAACTAGGGTTAGGGTTTCAAAGTAGGGTTTTAACCTAGGGTTAGGGTTCTTAAGTAGGGGTTTAAACTCGAGTTAGGGTTTCAAAATAGGGTTTTAAACTATGGTTAAAGTTTCAAAGTAGGGGCTTAAACTAGGGTTAGGGTTTCAAAGTAGGGTTTTAAACTAGGATTAGGGTTTTAAAGTAGGGGTTTAAACTAGGGTTAGGGTTTCAAAGTAGGGTTTTAACCTAGGGTTAGGGTTCTTAAGTAGGGGTTTAAACTCGAGTTAGGGTTTCAAAGTAGGGTTTTAAACTATGGTTAAGGTTTCAAAGTAGGGGCTTAAACTAGGGTTAGGGTTTCAAAGTAGGGGTTTAAACTAGGGTTAGGGTTTCAAAGTAGGGGTTTAAAGTAGGGTAAGTGTTTCAAAGTAGGGGTTTAAACTAGGGTTAGGGTTTCAAAGTAGGGATCTAAACTAGGGTTAGGGATTCAAAGTAGGGGTTAAAACTAGGGTTAGGGTTTCAAAGTAGGGGTTTAAACTAGGGTTAGTGTTTCAAAGTAGGTGTTTAAACTAGGGTTAGGGTTTCAAACTAGGGTTAGGGTTTCAAAGTAGGGTTTTAAACTATGGTTAGGGTTTCAAAGTAGGGGTTTAAACTAGGGTTAGGGTTTCAAAGTAGGGTTTTAAACTAGGATTAGGGTTTTAAAGTAGGGGTTTAAACTAGGGTTAGGGTTTCAAAGTAGTGTTTTAAACTAGGATTAGGGTTTTAAAGTAGGGGTTTAAACTAGGGTTAGGGTTTCAAAGTAGGGTTTTAACCTAGGGTTAGGGTTCTTAAGTAGGGGTTTAAACTCGAGTTAGGGTTTCAAAGTAGGGTTTTAAACTATGGTTAAAGTTTCAAAGTAGGGGCTTAAACTAGGGTTAGGGTTTCAAAGTAGGGGTTTAAACTAGGATTAGGATTTCAAAGTAGGGGTTTAAAATAGGGTTAGGTTTTCAAACTACGGTTAGGGTTTCAAGGTAGGGTTTTAAACTAGGGTTAGGGTTTCAAAGTAGGGATTTAAACTAGGGTTAGGGTTTCAAAGTAGGGGTTTAAACTAGGGTTAGGGTTTCAAAGTAGGGGTTTAAACTAGGGTTAAGTTTTTAAACTAGGGTTAGGGTTTCAAGGTAGGGTTTTAAACTAGGGTTAGGGTTTCAAAGTAGGGGTTTAAACTAGGGTTAGGGATTAAAAGTAGGGGTTTAAACTAGGGTTAGGGATTCAAAGTAGGGCTTTAAACTAGGGTTAGGGTTTCAAAGTAGGGGTTTAAAGTAGGGTAAGTGTTTCAAAGTAGGGGTTTAAACTAGGGTTAGGGTTTCAAAGTAGGGATCTAAACTAGGGTTAGGGATTCAAAGTAGGGGTTAAAACTAGGGTTAGGGTTTCAAAGTAGGGGTTTAAACTAGGGTTAGTGTTTCAAAGTAGGTGTTTAAACTAGGGTTAGGGTTTCAAACTAGGGTTAGGGTTTCAAAGTAGGGTTTTAAACTATGGTTAGGGTTTCAAAGTAGGGGTTTAAACTAGGGTTAGGGTTTCAAAGTAGGGTTTTAAACTAGGATTAGGGTTTTAAAGTAGGGGTTTAAACTAGGGTTAGGGTTTCAAAGTAGTGTTTTAAACTAGGATTAGGGTTTTAAAGTAGGGGTTTAAACTAGGGTTAGGGTTTCAAAGTAGGGTTTTAACCTAGGGTTAGGGTTCTTAAGTAGGGGTTTAAACTCGAGTTAGGGTTTCAAAGTAGGGTTTTAAACTATGGTTAAAGTTTCAAAGTAGGGGCTTAAACTAGGGTTAGGGTTTCAAAGTAGGGTTTTAAACTAGGATTAGGGTTTTAAAGTAGGGGTTTAAACTAGGGTTAGGGTTTCAAAGTAGGGTTTTAACCTAGGGTTAGGGTTCTTAAGTAGGGGTTTAAACTCGAGTTAGGGTTTCAAAGTAGGGTTTTAAACTATGGTTAAGGTTTCAAAGTAGGGGCTTAAACTAGGGTTAGGGTTTCAAAGTAGGGGTTTAAACTAGGGTTAGGGTTTCAAAGTAGGGGTTTAAAGTAGGGTAAGTGTTTCAAAGTAGGGGTTTAAACTAGGGTTAGGGTTTCAAAGTAGGGATCTAAACTAGGGTTAGGGATTCAAAGTAGGGGTTAAAACTAGGGTTAGGGTTTCAAAGTAGGGGTTTAAACTAGGGTTAGTGTTTCAAAGTAGGTGTTTAAACTAGGGTTAGGGTTTCAAACTAGGGTTAGGGTTTCAAAGTAGGGTTTTAAACTATGGTTAGGGTTTCAAAGTAGGGGTTTAAACTAGGGTTAGGGTTTCAAAGTAGGGTTTTAAACTAGGATTAGGGTTTTAAAGTAGGGGTTTAAACTAGGGTTAGGGGTTTCAAAGTAGTGTTTTAAACTAGGATTAGGGTTTTAAAGTAGGGTTTAAACTAGGGTTAGGGTTTCAAAGTAGGGTTTTAACCTAGGGTTAGGGTTCTTAAGTAGGGGTTTAAACTCGAGTTAGGGTTTCAAAGTAGGGTTTTAAACTATGGTTAAAGTTTCAAAGTAGGGGCTTAAACTAGGGTTAGGGTTTCAAAGTAGGGTTTTAAACTAGGATTAGGGTTTTAAAGTAGGGGTTTAAACTAGGGTTAGGGTTTCAAAGTAGGGTTTTAACCTAGGGTTAGGGTTCTTAAGTAGGGGTTTAAACTCGAGTTAGGGTTTCAAAGTAGGGTTTTAAACTATGGTTAAGGTTTCAAAGTAGGGGCTTAAACTAGGGTTAGGGTTTCAAAGTAGGGGTTTAAACTAGGGTTAGGGTTTCAAAGTAGGGGTTTAAACTAGGGTTAGGGTTTCAAAGTAGGGGTTTAAACTAGGGTTGGGTTTTCAATTTAGGGTTAGGGTTTCAAGGTAGGGTTTTAAACTAGGGTTAGGGTTTCAAAGTAGGGGTTTAAACTAGGGTTAGGGATTCAAAGTAGGGGTTTAAACTAGGGTTAGGGTTTCAAAGTAGGCGTTTAAAGTAGGGTTAGGGTTTCAAAGTAGGGGTTTAAACTAGGGTTAGTGTTTCAAAGTAGGTGTTTAAACTAGGGTTAGGGTTTCAAACTAGGGTTAGGGTTTCAAAATAGGGTTTTAAACTATGGTTAGGGTTTCAAAGTAGGGGTTTAAACTAGGGTTAGAGTTTCAAAGTAGGGTTTTAAACTAGGGTTAGGGTTTCAAAGTAGGGTTTTAAACTAGGGTTAGCGTTTCAAAGAAGGGGTTTAAACTAGGGTTAGGGTTTCAAAGTAGGGTTTTAAACTAGGGTTAAGGTTTCAAAGTAGTGGTTTAAACTAGGTTTAGGGTTTCAAAGTAGGGGTTTAAACTAGGGTTAGGGTTTCAAAGTAGGGGTTTAAACTAGGGTTAGGATTTCAAAGTAGGGTTTTAAACTGGGGTTAGGGTTTCAAAGTAGGGTTTTACACTAGGGTTAGGATTTCAAAGTAGGGGTTTAAACTAGGGTTAGTGTTTCAAAGTAGGGGTTTAAACTAAGGTTAAGGTTTCAAAGTAGGATTTTAAACTAAGGTTAGGGTTTCAAAGTAGGGGTTTAACCTAGGGTTAGGGTTCTAAAGTAGGGGTTTAAACTAGGGTTAGGGTTTCAAAGTAGGGATTTAAATTAGGGTTTGGGTTTCAAAGTAGGGGTTTAAACTAGGATTAGGGTTTCAAAGTAGGGGTTTAAACTAGGGTTAGGGATTCAAAGTAGGGGTTTAAACTAGGGTTAGGGTTTCAAAGTAGCGGTTTAAAGTAGGGTTAGGGTTTCAGAGTAGGGGTTTAAACTAGGGTTAGGGTTTCAAAGTAGGGATCTAAACTAGGGTTAGGGATTCAAAGTAGGGGTTTAAACTAGGGTTAGGGTTTCCAAGTAGTGGTTTAAACTAGGGTTAAGGTTTCAACGTAGGGTTTTCAACTAGGGTTAGGGTTTAAAAGTAGGGGTTTAAACTAGGGTTAGGGATTCAAAGTAGGGGTTTAAACTAGGGTTAGGGTTTCAAAGTAGGGGTTTAAAGTAGGGTAAGTGTTTCAAAGTAGGGGTTTAAACTAGGGTTAGGGTTTCAAAGTAGGGATCTAAACTAGGGTTAGGGATTCAAAGTAGGGGTTAAAACTAGGGTTAGGGTTTCAAAGTAGGGGTTTAAACTAGGTTTAGGGTTGCCAAGTAATGGTTTAAACTAGGGTTAGGGTTTAAAAGTAGGGGTTTTAACTAGGGTTAGGGTTTCAAAGTAGGGTTTTAAACTAGGGTTAGGGTTTCAAAGTAGGGGTTTAAACTAGGGTTAGGGATTCAAAATAGGGGTTTAAACTAGGGTTAGGGTTTCAAAGTAGGGGTTTAACGTAGGGTTAGGGTTTCAAAGTAGGGGTTTAAACTAGGGTTAGGGTTTCAAAGTTGGGATCTAAACTAGGGTTAGGGATTCAAAATAGGGGTTTAAACTAGGATTAGGGTTTCAAAGTAGGGGTTTAAACTAGGGTTAGGGTTGCAAAGTAATGGTTTAAACTAGGGTTAGGTTTAAACTAGGGTTAGGGTTTCAAAGTAGGGGTTTAAACTAGGGTTAGGGTTTCAAAGTAGGGTTTTAAACTAGGGTTAGTGTTTCAAAGTAGTGGTTTAAACTAGGGTTAGGGATTCAAAGTAGGGGTTTAAACTAGGGTTAGGGATTCAAAGTAGGGGTTTAAACTAGGGTTAGGGTTTCAAAGAAGGGGTTTAAACTAGGGTTAGCGTTTCAAAGTAGGGGTTTAAACTAGGGTTAGGGTTTCAAAGTAGGGGTTTAAACTAGGATTAGGATTTCAAAGTAGGGGTTTAAAATAGGGTTAGGTTTTCAAACTACGGTTAGGGTTTCAAGGTAGGGCTTTAAACTAGGGTTAGGGTTTCAAAGTAGGGGTTTAAACTAGGGTTAGGGTTTCAAAGTAGGGATCTAAACTAGGGTTAGGGTTTCAAAGTAGGGGTTTAAACAAGGGTTAGGGTTGCAAAGTAATGGTGTAAACTAGGGTTAGGGTTGCAAAGTAATGGTGTAAACTAGGGTTAGGGTTTCAAAGTAGGGATCTAAACTAGGGTTAGGGTTTCAAAGTAGGGGTTTAAACAAGGGTTAGGGTTGCAAAGTAATGGTGTAAACTAGGGTTAGGGTTGCAAAGTAATGGTGTAAACTAGGGTTAGGTTTTCAAAGTAGGGGTTAAACTAGGGTTAGGGTTTCAAAGTAGGGTTTTAAACTATGGTTAGGGTTTCAAAGTAGTTGTTTAAACTAGGGTTAAGGTTTCAAAGTAGGGGTTTAAACTAGGGTTAGGGTTTAAAAGTAGGGGTTTAAACTAGGGTTAGGGTTCCAAAAAAGGGTTTCAAACTAGGGTTAGGGTTTCAAAGTGGGGGTTTAAACTAGGGTTAGGGTTTCAAAGTAGGGTTTCAAACTAGGGTTAGGGTTTTAAAGTAGGGTTTCAAACTAGGGTAAGGGTTTCAAACTAGGGTTAGGGTTTCAAAGTAGGGTTTTAAACTAGGGTAAGTGTTTCAAAGTAGGGTTTTAAACTAGGGTTAGGGTTTCAAAGTAGGGTTTTAAACTAGGGTTAGGGTTTCAAAGTAGGGTTTTAAACTAGGGTAAGTGTTTCAAAGTAGGGGTTTAAACTAGGGTTAGGGTTTCAAAGTAGGGGTTTAAACTAGGGTTAGGGATTCAAAGTAGGGTTTTAAACTAGGGTTAAGGTTTCAAAGTAGGGGTTTAAACTAGGGTTAGGTTTTCAAACTAGGGTTAGGGTTTCAAAGTAGGGTTTTAAACTAGGGTTAGGGTTTCAAAGTAGGGATCTAAACTAGGGTTAGGGATTCAAAGTAAGGGTTAAAACTCGGGTTAGGGTTTCAAAGTAGGGGTTTAAACTAGGTTTAGGGTTGCCAAGTAATGGTTTAAACTAGGGTTAGGGTTTAAAAGTAGGGGTTTAAACTAGGGTTAGGGTTTCAAAGTAGGGTTTTAAACTAGGGTTAGGGTTTCAAAGTAGGGGTTTAAACTAGGGTTAGGGATTCAAAATAGGGGTTTAAACTAGGGTTAGGATTTCAAAGTAGGGGTTTAACGTAGGGTTAGGGTTTCAAAGTAGGGGTTTAAACTAGGGTTAGGGTTTCAAAGTTGGGATCTAAACTAGGGTTAGGGATTCAAAGTAGGGGTTTAAACTAGGATTAGGGTTTCAAAGTAGGGGTTTAAACTAGGGTTAGGGTTGCAAAGTATTGGTTTAAACTAGGGTTAGGGTTTCAAAGTAGGGGTTTAAATTAGGGTTAGGGTTTCAAAGTAGGGTTTTAAACTAGGGTTTGGGGTTCAAAGTAGGGTTTTAAACTAGGGTTAGGGTTTCAAAGTAGTGGTTTAAACTAGGGTTAGGGATTTAAAGTAGGGGTTTAAACTATGGTTAGGGATTCAAAGTAGGGGTTTAAACTAGGGTTAGGGATTCAAAGTAGGGATCTAAACTAGGGTTAGGGTTTCAAAGTAGGGGTTTAAACAAGGGTTAGGGTTGCAAAGTAATGGTGTAAACTAGGGTTAGGGTTGCAAAGTAATGGTGTAAACTAGGGTTAGGGTTTCAAAGTAGGGATCTAAACTAGGGTTAGGGTTTCAAAGTAGGGGTTTAAACAAGGGTTAGGGTTGCAAAGTAATGGTGTAAACTAGGGTTAGGGTTGCAAAGTAATGGTGTAAACTAGGGTTAGGTTTTCAAAGTAGGGGTTAAACTAGGGTTAGGGTTTCAAAGTAGGGTTTTAAACTAGGGTTAGGGTTTCAAAGTAGTTGTTTAAACTAGGGTTAAGGTTTCAAAGTAGGGGTTTAAACTAGGGTTAGGGTTTAAAAGTAGGGGTTTAAACTAGGGTTAGGGTTCCAAAAAAGGGTTTCGAACTAGGGTTAGGGTTTCAAAGAGGGGGTTTAAACTAGGGTTAGGGTTTCAAAGTAGGGTTTCAAACTCGGGTTAGGGTTTCAAAGTAGGGTTTCAAACTAGGGTAAGGGTTTCAAAGTAGGTGTGTAAACGAGGGTTAGGGTTTCAAACTAGGGTTAGGGTTTCAAAGTAGGGTTTTAAACTAGGGTAAGTGTTTCAAAGTAGGGGTTTAAACTAGGGTTAGGGTTTCAAAGTAGGGTTTTAAACTAGGGTTAGGGTTTCAAAGTAGGGTTTTAAACTAGGGTAAGTGTTTCAAAGTAGGGGTTTAAACTAGGGTTAGGGTTTCAAAGTAGGGGTTTAAACTAGGGTTAGGGATTCAAAGTAGGGTTTTAAACTAGGGTTAAGGTTTCAAAGTAGGGGTTTAAACTAGGGTTAGGTTTTCAAACTAGGGTTAGGGTTTCAAAGTAGGGTTTTAAACTAGGGTTAGGGTTTCAAAGTAGGGGTTTAATTTAGGGTAAGGTTTTCAAACTAGTGTTAGGGTTTCAAAGTAGGGTTTTAAACTAGGGTTAGGGTTTCAAAGTAGGGGTTTAAACTAGGGTTAGGGATTCAAAGTAGGGGTTTAATCTAGGGTTAGGGTTTCAAAGTCTGGTTTTAAACTAGGAATAGGGTTTCAAAGTAGGGGTTTAAACTAGGGTTAATGTTTCAAAGTAGGGCTTTAAACTAGGGTTAAGGTTTCAAAGTAGGATTTTAAACTAAGGTGAGGGTTTCAAAGTAGGGGTTTAACCTAGGGTTAGGGTTCTAAAGTAGGGGTTTAAATTAGGGTTAGGGTTTCAAACTAGGGTTAGGGTTTCAAAGAAGGGGTTTAAACTAGGGTTAGGGTTTCAAAGTAGGGGTTTAAACTAGGGTTAGGGTTTCAAAGTAGGGGTTTAAACTAGGATTAGGATTTCAAAGTAGGGGTTTAAACTAGGGTTAGGGTTTCAAAGTAGGGGTTTAAACTAGGGGTAAGGTTTCAAAGTAGGATTTTAAACTAAGGTAAGGGTTTCAAAGTAGGGGTTTAACCTAGGGTTAGGGTTCTAAAGTAGGGGTTTAAATTAGGGTTAGGGTTTCAAACTAGGCTTAGGGTTTCAAAATAAGGGTTTAAACTAGGGTTAGGGTTTCAAAGTAGGGGTTTAAACTAGGGTTAGTGTTTCAAAGTAGGTGTTTAAACTAGGGTTAGGGTTTCAAACTAGGGTTAGGGTTTCAAAGTAGGGTTTTAAACTATGGTTAGGGTTTCAAAGTAGGGGTTTAAACTAGGGTTAGGGTTTCAAAGTAGGGTTTTAAACTAGGATTAGGGTTTCAAAATAGGGTTTTAAACTATGGTTAGGGTTTCAAAGTAGGGTTTTAAACTAGGATTAGGGTTTTAAAGTAGGGGTTTAAACTAGGGTTAGGGTTTCAAAGTAGGGTTTTAACCTAGGGTTAGGGTTCTTAAGTAGGGGTTTAAACTCGAGTTAGGCTTTCAAAGTAGGGTTTTAAACTATGGTTAAGGTTTCAAAGTAGGGGCTTAAACTAGGGTTAGGGTTTCAAAGTAGGGGTTTAAACTAGGGTTAGGGTTTCAAACTAGGGTTAGGGTTTCAAACTAGAGTTAAGGTTTCAAAGTAGGGTTTTAAACTAGGGTTAGGGTTTCAAAGTAGGGTTTTAAACTAGGGTTAGCGTTTCAAAGAAGGGGTTTAAACTAGGGTTAGGGTTTCAAAGTAGGGTTTTAAACTAGGGTTAAGGTTTCAAAGTAGTGGTTTAAACTAGGTTTAGGGTTTCAAAGTAGGGGTTTAAACTAGGGTTAGGGTTTCAAAGTAGGGGTTTAAACTAGGGTTAGGATTTCAAAGTAGGGTTTTAAACTGGGGTTAGGGTTTCAAAGTAGGGTTTTACACTAGGGTTAGGATTTCAAAGTAGGGGTTTAAACTAGGGTTAGTGTTTCAAAGTAGGGGTTTAAACTAAGGTTAAGGTTTCAAAGTAGGATTTTAAACTAAGGTTAGGGTTTCAAAGTAGGGGTTTAACCTAGGGTTAGGGTTCTAAAGTAGGGGTTTAAACTAGGGTTAGGGTTTCAAAGTAGGGATTTAAATTAGGGTTTGGGTTTCAAAGTAGGGGTTTAAACTAGGATTAGGGTTTCAAAGTAGGGGTTTAAACTAGGGTTAGGGATTCAAAGTAGGGGTTTAAACTAGGGTTAGGGTTTCAAAGTAGCGGTTTAAAGTAGGGTTAGGGTTTCAGAGTAGGGGTTTAAACTAGGGTTAGGGTTTCAAAGTAGGGATCTAAACTAGGGTTAGGGATTCAAAGTAGGGGTTTAAACTAGGGTTAGGGTTTCCAAGTAGTGGTTTAAACTAGGGTTAAGGTTTCAACGTAGGGTTTTCAACTAGGGTTAGGGTTTAAAAGTAGGGGTTTAAACTAGGGTTAGGGATTCAAAGTAGGGGTTTAAACTAGGGTTAGGGTTTCAAAGTAGGGGTTTAAAGTAGGGTAAGTGTTTCAAAGTAGGGGTTTAAACTAGGGTTAGGGTTTCAAAGTAGGGATCTAAACTAGGGTTAGGGATTCAAAGTAGGGGTTAAAACTAGGGTTAGGGTTTCAAAGTAGGGGTTTAAACTAGGTTTAGGGTTGCCAAGTAATGGTTTAAACTAGGGTTAGGGTTTAAAAGTAGGGGTTTAAACTAGGGTTAGGGTTTCAAAGTAGGGTTTTAAACTAGGGTTAGGGTTTCAAAGTAGGGGTTTAAACTAGGGTTAGGGATTCAAAATAGGGGTTTAAACTAGGGTTAGGGTTTCAAAGTACGGGTTTAACGTAGGGTTAGGGTTTCAAAGAAGGGGTTTAAACTAGGGTTAGGGTTTCAAAGTTGGGATCTAAACTAGGGTTAGGGATTCAAAGTAGGGGTTTAAACTAGGATTAGGGTTTCAAAGTAGGGGTTTAAACTAGGGTTAGGGTTTCAAAGTAGGGGTTTAAAGTAGGGTTAGGGTTTCAAAGTAGGGTTTTAAACTAGGGTTAGGGTTTCAAAGTAGGGGTTTAAACTAGGGTTAGGGTTTCAAAGTATGGGTTTAAAGTAGGGTTAGGGTTTCAAAGTAGGGGTTTAAACTAGGGTTAATGTTTCAAAGTAGGTGTTTAAACTAGGGTTAGGGTTTCAAACTAGGTGTTTAAACTAGGGTTAGGGTTTCAAACTAGGGTTAGGGTTTCAAAGTAGGGTTTTAAACTATGGTTAGGGTTTCAAAGTAGGGGTTTAAACTAGGGTTAGGGTTTCAAAGTAGGGTTTTAAACTAGGATTAGGGTTTTAAAGTAGGGGTTTAAACTAGGGTTAGGGTTTCAAAGTAGGGTTTTAACCTAGGGTTAGGGTTCTTAAGTAGGGGTTTAAACTCGAGTTAGGGTTTCAAAGTAGGGTTTTAAACTATGGTTAAGGTTTCAAAGTAGGGGCTTAAACTAGGGTTAGGGTTTCAAAGTAGGGGTTTAAACTAGGGTTAGGGTTTCAAAGTAGGGGTTTAAACTAGGGTTAGGGTTTCAAAGTAGGGGTTTAAAATAGGGTTAGGTTTTCAAACTAGGGTTAGGGTTTCAAGGTAGGGTTTTAAACTAGGGTTAGGGTTTCAAAGTAGGGATTTAAACTAGGGTTAGGGTTTCAAAGTAGGGGTTTAAACTAGGGTTAGGGTTTCAAAGTAGGGGTTTAAACTAGGGTTAGGTTTTCAAACTAGGGTTAGGGTTTCAAGGTAGGGTTTTAAACTAGGGTTAGGGTTTCAAAGTAGGGATTTAAACTAGGGTTAGGGTTTCAAAGTAGGGGTTTAAACTAGGGTTAGGGTTTCAAAGTAGGGGTTTAAACTAGGGTTAGGTTTTCAAACTAGGGTTAGGGTTTCAAGGTAGGGTTTTAAACTAGGGTTAGGGTTTCAAAGTAGGGGTTTAAACTAGGGTTAAGGATTCAAAGTAGGGGTTTAAACTAGGTTAGGGTTTCAAAGTAGGGGTTTAAAGTAGGGTTAGGGTTTCAAAGTAGGGGTTTAAACTAGGGTTAGGGTTTCAAACTAGGGTTAGGGTTTCAAAGTAGGGTTTTAAACTCTGGTTAGGGTTTCAAAGTAGGGGTTTAAACTAGGGTTAGGGTTTCAAAGTAGGGTTTTAAACTAGGATTAGGGTTTTAAAGTAGGGGTTTAAACTAGGGTTAGGGTTTCAAAGTAGGGTTTTAAACTAGGATTAGGGTTTTAAAGTAGGGGTTTAAACTAGGGTTAGGGTTTCAAAGTAGGGTTTTAACCTAGGGTTAGGGTTCTTAAGTAGGGGTTTAAACTCGAGTTAGGGTTTCAAAGTAGGGTTTTAAACTATGGTTAAGGTTTCAAAGTAGGGGCTTAAACTAGGGTTAGGGTTTCAAAGTAGGGTTTTAAACTAGGATTAGGGTTTTAAAGTAGGGGTTTAAACTAGGGTTAGGGTTTCAAAGTAGGGTTTTAACCTAGGGTTAGGGTTCTTAAGTAGGGGTTTAAACTCGAGTTAGGGTTTCAAAGTAGGGTTTTAAACTATGGTTAAGTTTTCAAAGTAGGGGCTTAAACTAGGGTTAGGGTTTCAAAGTAGGGGTTTAAACTAGGGTTAGGGTTTCAAAGTAGGGGTTTAAACTAGGGTTAGGGTTTCAAAGTAGGGGTTTAAAGTAGGGTTAGGGTTTCAAAGTAGGGGTTTAAACTAGGGTTAGTGTTTCAAAGTAGGTGTTTAAACTAGGGTTAGGGTTTCAAACTAGGGTTAGGGTTTCAAAATAGGGTTTTAAACTATGGTTAGGGTTTCAAAGTAGGGTTTTAAACTAGGATTAGGGTTTTAAAGTAGGGGTTTAAACTAGGGTTAGGGTTTCAAAGTAGGGTTTTAAACTAGGATTAGGGTTTTAAAGTAGGGGTTTAAACTAGGGTTAGGGTTTCAAAGTAGGGTTTTAACCTAGGGTTAGGGTTCTTAAGTAGGGGTTTAAACTCAAGTTAGGGTTTCAAAGTAGGGTTTTAAACTATGGTTAAGGTTTCAATGTAGGGGCTTAAACTAGGGTTAGGGTTTCAAAGTAGGGTTTTAAACTAGGATTAGGGTTTTAAAGTAGGGGTTTAAACTAGGGTTAGGGTTTCAAAGTAGGGTTTTAACCTAGGGTTAGGGTTCTTAAGTAGGGGTTTAAATTCGAGTTAGGGTTTCAAAGTAGGGTTTTAAACTATGGTTAAGGTTTCAAAGTAGGGGCTTAAACTAGGGTTAGGGTTTCAAAGTAGGGGTTTAAACTAGGGTTAGGGTTTCAAAGTAGGGGTTTAAACTAGGGTTAGGGTTTCAAAGTAGGGGTTTAAAGTAGGGTTAGGGTTTCAAAGTAGGGGTTTAAACTAGGGTTAGTGTTTCAAAGTAGGTGTTTAAACTAGGGTTACGGTTTCAAACTAGGGTTAGGGTTTCAAAATAGGGTTTTAAACTATGGTTAGGGTTTCAAAGTAGGGGTTTAAACTAGGGTTAGAGTTTCAAAGTAGGGTTTTAAACTAGGATTAGGGTTTTAAAGTAGGGGTTTAAACTAGGGTTAGGGTTTCAAAGTAGGGTTTTAACCTAGGGTTAGGGTTCTTAAGTAGGGGTTTAAACTCGAGTTAGGGTTTCAAAGTAGGGTTTTAAACTATGGTTAAGGTTTCAAAGTAGGGGCTTAAACTAGGGTTAGGGTTTCAAAGTAGGGGTTTAAACTAGGGTTAGGGTTTCAAACTAGGGTTAGGGTTTCAAACTAGAGTTAAGGTTTCAAAGTAGGGTTTTAAACTAGGGTTAGGGTTTCAAAGTAGGGTTTTAAACTAGGGTTAGCGTTTCAAAGAAGGGGTTTAAACTAGGTTAAGGGTTTCAAAGTAGGGTTTTAAACTAGGGTTAGGGTTTCAAAGTAGGGTTTTAAACTGGGGTTAGGGTTTCAAAGTAGGGTTTAACACTAGGGTTAGGGTTTCAAAGTAGGGGTTTAAACTAGGGTTAGTGTTTCAAAGTAGGGGTTTAAACTAAGGTTAAGGTTTCAAAGTAGGATTTTAAACTAAGGTTAGGGTTTCAAAGTAGGGGTTTAAACTAGGGTTAGGGTTTCAAAGTAGGGGTTTAAAATAGGGTTAGGTTTTCAAACTAGGGTTAGGGTTTCAAGGTAGGGTTTTAAACTAGGGTTAGGGTTTCAAAGTAGGGTTTTAAACTAGGGTTAGGTTTTCAAAGTAGTGGTTTAAACTAGGGTTAAGGTTTCAACGTAGGGGTTTAAACTAGGGTTAGGGTTTAAAAGTAGGGTTTTAAACTAGGGTTAGGGTTTCAAAGTAGGGGTTTAAACTAGGGTTAGGGTTTCAAAGTAGGGTTTTAACTAGGTTTAGGGTTGCCAAGTAATGGTTTAAACTAGGGTTAGGGTTTAAAAGTAGGGGTTTAAACTAGGGTTAGGGTTTCAAAGTAGGGTTTTAAACTAGGGTTAGGGTTTCAAAGTAGGGGTTTAAACTAGGGTTAGGGATTCAAAATAGGGGTTTAAACTAGGGTTAGGGTTTCAAAGTAGGGGTTTAACGTAGGGTTAGGGTTTCAAAGTAGGGGTTTAAACTAGGGTTAGGGTTTCAAAGTTGGGATCTAAACTAGGGTTAGGGATTCAAAGTAGGGGTTTAAACTAGGATTAGGGTTTCAAAGTAGGGGTTTAAACTAGGGTTAGGGTTGCAAAGTAATGGTTTAAACTAGGGTTAGGGTTTCAAAGTAGGGGTTTAAACTAGGGTTAGGGTTTCAAAGTAGGGTTTTAAACTAGGGTTAGGGTTCTAAAGTAGGGTTTTAAACTAGGGTTAGGTTTTCAAAGTAGTGGTTTAAACTAGGGTTAAGGTTTCAACGTAGGGGTTTAAACTAGGGTTAGGGTTTAAAAGTAGGGTTTTAAACTAGGGTTAGGGTTTCAAAGTAGGGGTTTAAACCAGGGTTAGGGTTTCAAAGTAGGGGTTTAAAGTAGGGTTATGGTTTCAAAGTAGGGTTTTAAACTAGGGTTAAGGTTTCAAAGTAGGGGTTTAAACTAGGGTTAGGGTTTCAAAGTAGGGTTTTAAACTAGGGTTAGGGTTTCAAAGTAGGGGTTTAAACTAGGGTTAGGGATTCAAAATAGGGGTTTAAACTAAGGTTAGGGTTTCAAAATAGGGGTTTAACGTAGGGTTAGGGTTTCAAAGTAGGGGTTTAAACTAGGGTTAGGGTTTCAAAGTTGGGATCTAAACTAGGGTTAGGTATTCAAAGTAGGGGTTTAAACTAGGGTTAGGGTTCTAAAGTAGGGTTTTAAACTAGGGTTAGGTTTTCAAAGTAGTGGGTTAAACTAGGGTTAAGGTTTCAACGTAGGGGTTTAAACTAGGGTTAGGGTTTAAAAGTAGGGTTTTAAACTAGGGTTAGGGTTTCAAAGTAGGGGTTAAACTAGGGTTAGGGTTTCAAAGTAGGGGTTTAAAGTAGGGTTAGGGTTTCAAAGTAGGGTTTTAAACTAGGGTTAGGGTTTCAAAGTAGGGGTTTAAAGTAGGGTTAGGGTTTCAAACTAGGTGTTTAAACTAGGGTTAGGGTTTCAAACTAGGGTTAGGGTTTCAAAGTAGGGTTTTAAACTATGGTTAGGGTTTCAAAGTAGGGGTTTAAACTAGGGTTAGGGTTTCAAAGTAGGGTTTTAAACTAGGATTAGGGTTTTAAAGTAGGGGTTTAAACTAGGGTTAGGGTTTCAAAGTAGGGTTTTAACCTAGGGTTAGGGTTCTTAAGTAGGGGTTTAAACTCGAGTTAGGGTTTCAAAGTAGGGTTTTAAACTATGGTTAAGGTTTCAAAGTAGGGGCTTAAACTAGGGTTAGGGTTTCAAAGTAGGGGTTTAAACTAGGGTTAGGGTTTCAAAGTAGGGGTTTAAACTAGGGTTAGGGTTTCAAAGTAGGGGTTTAAAGTAGGGTTAGGGTTTCAAAGTAGGGGTTTAAACTAGGGTTAGGGTTTCAAAGTAGGGGTTTAAACTAGGGTTAGGGTTTCAAAGTAGGGGTTTAAACTAGTGTTAGTGTTTCAAAGTAGGTGTTTAAACTAGGGTTAGGGTTTCAAACTAGGGTTAGGGTTTCAAAATAGGGTTTTAAACTAGGGTTAGGGTTTCAAAGTAGGGTTTTAAACTAGGATTAGGGTTTTAAAGTAGGGGTTTAAACTAGGGTTAGGGTTTCAAAGTAGGGTTTTAAACTAGGATTAGGGTTTTAAAGTAGGGGTTTAAACTAGGGTTAGGGTTTCAAAGTAGGGTTTTAACCTAGGGTTAGGGTTCTTAAGTAGGGGTTTAAACTCAAGTTAGGGTTTCAAAGTAGGGTTTTAAACTATGGTTAAGGTTTCAAAGTAGGGGCTTAAACTAGGGTTAGGGTTTCAAAGTAGGGTTTTAAACTAGGATTAGGGTTTTAAAGTAGGGGTTTAAACTAGGGTTAGGGTTTCAAAGTAGGGTTTTAACCTAGGGTTAGGGTTCTTAAGTAGGGGTTTAAATTCGAGTTAGGGTTTCAAAGTAGGGTTTTAAACTATGGTTAAGGTTTCAAAGTAGGGGCTTAAACTAGGGTTAGGGTTTCAAAGTAGGGGTTTAAACTAGGGTTAGGGTTTCAAAGTAGGGGTTTAAACTAGGGTTAGGGTTTCAAAGTAGGGGTTTAAAGTAGGGTTAGGGTTTCAAAGTAGGGGTTTAAACTAGGGTTAGTGTTTCAAAGTAGGTGTTTAAACTAGGGTTAGGGTTTCAAACTAGGGTTAGGGTTTCAAAATAGGGTTTTAAACTATGGTTAGGGTTTCAAAGTAGGGGTTTAAACTAGGGTTAGAGTTTCAAAGTAGGGTTTTAAACTAGGATTAGGGTTTTAAAGTAGGGGTTTAAACTAGGGTTAGGGTTTCAAAGTAGGGTTTTAACCTAGGGTTAGGGTTCTTAAGTAGGGGTTTAAACTCGAGTTAGGGTTTCAAAGTAGGGTTTTAAACTATGGTTAAGGTTTCAAAGTAGGGGCTTAAACTAGGGTTAGGGTTTCAAAGTAGGGGTTTAAACTAGGGTTAGGGTTTCAAACTAGGGTTAGGGTTTCAAACTAGAGTTAAGGTTTCAAAGTAGGGTTTTAAACTAGGGTTAGGGTTTCAAAGTAGGGTTTTAAACTAGGGTTAGCGTTTCAAAGAAGGGGTTTAAACTAGGGTAAGGGTTTCAAAGTAGGGTTTTAAACTAGGGTTAAGGTTTCAAAGTAGTGGTTTAAACTAGGTTTAGGGTTTCAAAGTAGGGGTTTAAACTAGGGTTAGGGTTTCAAAGTAGGGGTTTAAACTAGGGTTAGGGTTTCAAAGTAGGGTTTTAAACTGGGGTTAGGGTTTCAAAGTAGGGTTTAACACTAGGGTTAGGGTTTCAAAGTAGGGGTTTAAACTAGGGTTAGTGTTTCAAAGTAGGGGTTTAAACTAAGGTTAAGGTTTCAAAGTAGGATTTAAAATTAAGGTTAGGGTTTCAAACTCGGGGTTTAACCTAGGGTTAGGGTTCTAAAGTAGGGGTTTAAATTAGGGTTAGGGTTTCAAACTAGGGTTAGGGTTTCAAAGTAGGGGTTTAAACTAGGGTTAGGGTTTCAAAGTAGGTTTTTAAACTAGCGTTAGGGTTTCAAAGTAGGGGTTTAAACTAGGATTAGGGTTTCAAAGTAGGGGTTTAAACTAGGGTTAGGGATTCAAAGTAGGGGTTTAAACTAGGGTTAGGGTTTCAAAGTAGCGGTTTAAAGTAGGGTTAGGGTTTCAAAGTAGGGGTTTAAACTAGGGTTAGGGTTTCAAAGTAGGGATCTAAACTAGGGTTAGGGATTCAAAGTAGGGGTTTAAACTAGGGTTAGGGTTTCCAAGTAGTGGTTTAAACTAGGGTTAAGGTTTCAACGTAGGGTTTTCAACTAGGGTTAGGGTTTAAAAGTAGGGGTTTAAACTAGGGTTAGGGATTAAAAGTAGGGGTTTAAACTAGGGTTAGGGTTTCAAAGTAGGGGTTTAAAGTAGGGTAAGTGTTTCAAAGTAGGGGTTTAAACTAGGGTTAGGGTTTCAAAGTAGGGATCTAAACTAGGGTTAGGGATTCAAAGTAGGGGTTAAAACTAGGGTTATGGTTTCAAAGTAGGGGTTTAAACTAGGTTTAGGGTTGCCAAGTAATGGTTTAAACTAGGGTTAGGGTTTAAAAGTAGGGGTTTAAACTAGGGTTAGGGTTTCAAAGTAGGGTTTTAAACTAGGGTTAGGGTTTAAAAGTAGGGGTTTAACGTAGGGTTAGGGTTTCAAAGTAGGGGTTTAAACTAGGGTTAGGGTTTCAAAGTTGGGATCTAAACTAGGGTTAGGGATTCAAAGTAGGGGTTTAAACTAGGATTAGGGTTTCAAAGTAGGGGTTTAAACTAGGGTTAGGGTTGCAAAGTAATGGTTTAAACTAGGGTTAGGGTTTCAAAGAAGGGGTTTAAACTAGGGTTAGGGTTTCAAAGTAGGGTTTTAAACTAGGGTTAGGGTTTCAAAGTAGGGTTTTAAACTAGGGTTAGGGTTTCAAAGTAGTGGTTTAAACTAGGGTTAGGGATTCAAAGTAGGGGTTTAAACTAGGGTTAGGGATTCAAAGTAGGGGTTTAAACTAGGGTTAGGGATTCAAAGTAGGGGTTTAAACTAGGGTTAGGGTTTCAAAGTAGGGATCTAAACTAGGGTTAGGGTTTCAAAGTTGGGATCTAAACTAGGGTTAGGGATTCAAAGTAGGGGTTTAAACTAGGATTAGGGTTTCAAAGTAGGGGTTTAAACTAGGGTTAGGGTTGCAAAGTAATGGTTTAAACTAGGGTTAGGGTTTCAAAGAAGGGGTTTAAACTAGGGTTAGGGTTTCAAAGTAGGGTTTTAAACTAGGGTTAGGGTTTCAAAGTAGGGTTTTAAACTAGGGTTAGGGTTTCAAAGTAGTGGTTTAAACTAGGGTTAGGGATTCAAAGTAGGGGTTTAAACTAGGGTTAGGGATTCAAAGTAGGGGTTTAAACTAGGGTTAGGGATTCAAAGTAGGGGTTTAAACTAGGGTTAGGGTTTCAAAGTAGGGATCTAAACTAGGGTTAGGGTTTCAAAGTAGGGGTTTAAACAAGGGTTAGGGTTGCAAAGTAATGGTGTAAACTAGGGTTAGGGTTGCAAAGTAATGGTGTAAACTAGGGTTAGGGTTTCAAAGTAGGGATCTAAACTAGGGTTAGGGTTTCAAAGTAGGGGTTTAAACAAGGGTTAGGGTTGCAAAGTAATGGTGTAAACTAGGGTTAGGGTTGCAAAGTAGGGGTTTAAACTAGGGTTAGGGTTTAAAAGTAGGGGTTTAAACTAGGGTTAGGGTTCCAAAAAAGGGTTTCAAACTAGGGTTAGGGTTTCAAAGTGGGGGTTTAAACTATGGTTAGGGTTTCAAAGTAGGGTTTCAAACTAGGGTTAGGGTTTCAAAGTAGGGTTTCAAACTAGGGTAAGGGTTTCAAAGTAGGTGTGTAAACGAGGGTTAGGGTTTCAAACTAGGGTTAGGGTTTCAAAGTAATGTTTTAAACTAGGGTAAGTGTTTCAAAGTAGGGGTTTAAACTCGAGTTAGGGTTTCAAAGTAGGGTTTTAAACTATGGTTAAGGTTTCAAAGTAGGGGCTTAAACTAGGGTTAGGGTTTCAAAGTAGGGGTTTAAACTAGGGTTAGGGTTTCAAAGTAGGGGTTTAAACTAGGGTTAGGGTTTCAAAGAAGGGGTTTAAAATAGGGTTAGGTTTTCAAACTACGGTTAGGGTTTCAAGGTAGGGTTTTAAACTAGGGTTAGGGTTTCAAAGTAGGGATTTAAACTAGGGTTAGGGTTTCAAAGTAGGGGTTTAAACTAGGGTTAGGGTTTCAAAGTAGGGGTTTAAACTAGGGTTAGGTTTTCAAACTAGGGTTAGGGTTTCAAGGTAGGATTTTAAACTAGGGTTAGGGTTTCAAAGTAGGGGTTTAAACTAGGGTTAGGGATTAAAAGTAGGGGTTTAAACTAGGTTAGGGTTTCAAAGTAGGGGTTTAAAGTAGGGTTAGGGTTTCAAAGTAGGGGTTTAAACTAGGGTTAGTGTTTCAAAGTAGGTGTTTAAACTAGGGTTAGGGTTTCAAACTAGGGTTAGGGTTTCAAAGTAGGGTTTTAAACTATGGTTAGGGTTTCAAAGTAGGGGTTTAAACTAGGGTTAGGGTTTCAAAGTAGGGTTTTAAACTAGGATTAGGGTTTTAAAGTAGGGGTTTAAACTAGGGTTAGGGTTTCAAAGTAGTGTTTTAAACTAGGATTAGGGTTTTAAAATAGGGGTTTAAACTAGGGTTAGGGTTTCAAAGTAGGGTTTTAACCTAGGGTTAGGGTTCTTAAGTAGGGGTTTAAACTCGAGTGAGGGTTTCAAAGTAGGGTTTTAAACTATGGTTAAAGTTTCAAAGTAGGGGCTTAAACTAGGGTTAGGGTTTCAAAGTAGGGTTTTAAACTAGGATTAGGGTTTTAAAGTAGGGGTTTAAACTAGGGTTAGGGTTTCAAAGTAGGGTTTTAACCTAGGGTTAGGGTTCTTAAGTAGGGGTTTAAACTCGAGTTAGGGTTTCAAAGTAGGGTTTTAAACTATGGTTAAGGTTTCAAAGTAGGGGCTTAAACTAGGGTTAGGGTTTCAAAGTAGGGGTTTAAACTAGGGTTAGGGTTTCAAAGTAGGGGTTTAAACTAGGGTTAGGGTTTCAAAGTAGGGGTTTAAACTAGGGTTGGGTTTTCAATTTAGGGTTAGGGTTTCAAGGTAGGGTTTTAAACTAGGGTTAGGGTTTCAAAGTAGGGGTTTAAACTAGGGTTAGGGATTCAAAGTAGGGGTTTAAACTAGGGTTAGGGTTTCAAAGTAGGCGTTTAAAGTAGGGTTAGGGTTTCAAAGTAGGGGTTTAAACTAGGGTTAGTGTTTCAAAGTAGTTGTGTAAACGAGGGTTAGGGTTTCAAACTAGGGTTAGGGTTTCAAAGTAATGTTTTAAACTAAGGTAAGTGTTTCAAAGTAGGGGTTTAAACTAGGGTTAGGGTTTCAAAGTAGGGTTTTAAACTAGGGTTAGGGTTTCAAAGTAGGGTTTTAAACTAGGGTAAGTGTTTCAAAGTAGGGGTTTAAACTCGAGTTAGGGTTTCAAAGTAGGGTTTTAAACTATGGTTAAGGTTTCAAAGTAGGGGCTTAAACTACGGTTAGGGTTTCAAAGTAGGGGTTTAAACTAGGGTTAGGGTTTCAAAGTAGGGGTTTAAACTAGGGTTAGGGTTTCAAAGTAGGGGTTTAAAATAGGGTTAGGTTTTCAAACTACGGTTAGGGTTTCAAGGTAGGGTTTTAAACTAGGGTTAGGGTTTCAAAGTAGGGATTTAAACTAGGGTTAGGGTTTCAAAGTAGGGGTTTAAACTAGGGTTAGGGTTTCAAAGTAGGGGTTTAAACTAGGGTTAGGTTTTCAAACTAGGGTTAGGGTTTCAAGGTAGGGTTTTAAACTAGGGTTAGGGTTTCAAAGTAGGGGTTTAAACTAGGGTTAGGGATTAAAAGTAGGGGTTTAAACTAGGTTAGGGTTTCAAAGTAGGGGTTTAAAGTAGGGTTAGGGTTTCAAAGTAGGGGTTTAAACTAGGGTTAGTGTTTCAAAGTAGGTGTTTAAACTAGGGTTAGGGTTTCAAACTAGGGTTAGGGTTTCAAAGTAGGGTTTTAAACTATGGTTAGGGTTTCAAAGTAGGGGTTTAAACTAGGGTTAGGGTTTCAAAGTAGGGTTTTAAACTAGGATTAGGGTTTTAAAGTAGGGGTTTAAACTAGGGTTAGGGTTTCAAAGTAGTGTTTTAAACTAGGATTAGGGTTTTAAAGTAGGGGTTTAAACTAGGGTTAGGGTTTCAAAGTAGGGTTTTAACCTAGGGTTAGGGTTCTTAAGTAGGGGTTTAAACTCGAGTTAGGGTTTCAAAGTAGGGTTTTAAACTATGGTTAAAGTTTCAAAGTAGGGGCTTAAACTAGGGTTAGGGTTTCAAAGTAGGGTTTTAAACTAGGATTAGGGTTTTAAAGTAGGGGTTTAAACTAGGGTTAGGGTTTCAAAGTAGGGCTTTAACCTAGGGTTAGGGTTCTTAAGTAGGGGTTTAAACTCGAGTTAGGGTTTCAAAGTAGGGTTTTAAACTATGGTTAAGGTTTCAAAGTAGGGGCTTAAACTAGGGTTAGGGTTTCAAAGTAGGGGTTTAAACTAGGGTTAGGGTTTCAAAGTAGGGGTTTAAACTAGGGTTAGGGTTTCAAAGTAGGGGTTTAAACTAGGGTTGGGTTTTCAATTTAGGGTTAGGGTTTCAAGGTAGGGTTTTAAACTAGGGTTAGGGTTTCAAAGTAGGGGTTTAAACTAGGGTTAGGGATTCAAAGTAGGGGTTTAAACTAGGGTTAGGGTTTCAAAGTAGGCGTTTAAAGTAGGGTTAGGGTTTCAAAGTAGGGGTTTAAACTAGGGTTAGTGTTTCAAAGTAGGTGTTTAAACTAGGGTTAGGGTTTCAAACTAGGGTTAGGGTTTCAAAATAGGGTTTTAAACTATGGTTAGGCTTTCAAAGTAGGGGTTTAAACTAGGGTTAGAGTTTCAAAGTAGGGTTTTAAACTAGGATTAGGGTTTTAAAGTAGGGGTTTAAACTAGGGTTAGGGTTTCAAAGTAGGGTTTTAACCTAGGGTTAGGGTTCTTAAGTAGGGGTTTAAACTCGAGTTAGGCTTTCAAAGTAGGGTTTTAAACTATGGTTAAGGTTTCAAAGTAGGGGCTTAAACTAGGGTTAGGGTTTCAAAGTAGGGGTTTAAACTAGGGTTAGGGTTTCAAACTAGGGTTAGGGTTTCAAACTAGAGTTAAGGTTTCAAAGTAGGGTTTTAAACTAGGGTTAGGGTTTCAAAGTAGGGTTTTAAACTAGGGTTAGCGTTTCAAAGAAGGGGTTTAAACTAGGGTTATGGTTTCAAAGTAGGGGTTTAAACTAGGGTTAAGGTTTCAAAGTAGTGGTTTAAACTAGGTTTAGGGTTTCAAAGTAGGGGTTTAAACTAGGGTTAGGGTTTCAAAGTAGGGGTTTAAACTAGGGTTAGGATTTCAAAGTAGGGTTTTAAACTGGGGTTAGGGTTTCAAAGTAGGGTTTTACACTAGGGTTAGGATTTCAAAGTAGGGGTTTAAACTAGGGTTAGTGTTTCAAAGTAGGGGTTTAAACTAAGGTTAAAGTTTCAAAGTAGGATTTTAAACTAAGGTTAGGGTTTCAAAGTAGGGGTTTAACCTAGGGTTAGGGTTCTAAAGTAGGGGTTTAAACTAGGGTTAGGGTTTCAAAGTAGGGATTTAAATTAGGGTTTGGGTTTCAAAGTAGGGGTTTAAACTAGGATTAGGGTTTCAAAGTAGGGGTTTAAACTAGGGTTAGGGATTCAAAGTAGGGGTTTAAACTAGGGTTAGGGTTTCAAAGTAGCGGTTTAAAGTAGGGTTAGGGTTTCAAAGTAGGGGTTTAAACTAGGGTTAGGGTTTCAAAGTAGGGATCTAAACTAGGGTTAGGGATTCAAAGTAGGGGTTTAAACTAGGGTTAGGGTTTCCAAGTAGTGGTTTAAACTAGGGTTAAGGTTTCAACGTAGGGTTTTCAACTAGGGTTAGGGTTTAAAAGTAGGGGTTTAAACTAGGGTTAGGGATTCAAAGTAGGGGTTTAAACTAGGGTTAGGGTTTCAAAGTAGGGGTTTAAAGTAGGGTAAGTGTTTCAAAGTAGGGGTTTAAACTAGGGTTAGGGTTTCAAAGTAGGGATCTAAACTAGGGTTAGGGATTCAAAGTAGGGGTTAAAACTAGGGTTAGGGTTTCAAAGTAGGGGTTTAAACTAGGTTTAGGGTTGCCAAGTAATGGTTTAAACTAGGGTTAGGGTTTAAAAGTAGGGGTTTAAACTAGGGTTAGGGTTTCAAAGTAGGGTTTTAAACTAGGGTTAGGGTTTCAAAGTAGGGGTTTAAACTAGGGTTAGGGTTTCAAAGAAGGGGTTTAAACTAGGATTAGGGTTTCAAAGTAGGGGTTTAAACTAGGGTTAGGGTTTCAAAGTAGGGGTTTAAACTAGGATTAGGATTTCAAAGTAGGGGTTTAAAATAGGGTTAGGTTTTCAAACTACGGTTAGGGTTTCAAGGTAGGGTTTTAAACTAGGGTTAGGGTTTCAAAGTAGGGATTTAAACTAGGGTTAGGGTTTCAAAGTAGGGGTTTAAACTAGGGTTAGGGTTTCAAAGTAGGGGTTTAAACTAGGGTTAGGTTTTTAAACTAGGGTTAGGGTTTCAAGGTAGGGTTTTAAACTAGGGTTAGGGTTTCAAAGTAGGGGTTTAAACTAGGGTTAGGGATTAAAAGTAGGGGTTTAAACTAGGGTTAGGGATTCAAAGTAGGGCTTTAAACTAGGGTTAGGGTTTCAAAGTAGGGGTTTAAAGTAGGGTAAGTGTTTCAAAGTAGGGGTTTAAACTAGGGTTAGGGTTTCAAAGTAGGGATCTAAACTAGGGTTAGGGATTCAAAGTAGGGGTTAAAACTAGGGTTAGGGTTTCAAAGTAGGGGTTTAAACTAGGGTTAGTGTTTCAAAGTAGGTGTTTAAACTAGGGTTAGGGTTTCAAACTAGGGTTAGGGTTTCAAAGTAGGGTTTTAAACTATGGTTAGGGTTTCAAAGTAGGGGTTTAAACTAGGGTTAGGGTTTCAAAGTAGGGTTTTAAACTAGGATTAGGGTTTTAAAGTAGGGGTTTAAACTAGGGTTAGGGTTTCAAAGTAGTGTTTTAAACTAGGATTAGGGTTTTAAAGTAGGGGTTTAAACTAGGGTTAGGGTTTCAAAGTAGGGTTTTAACCTAGGGTTAGGGTTCTTAAGTAGGGGTTTAAACTCGAGTTAGGGTTTCAAAGTAGGGTTTTAAACTATGGTTAAAGTTTCAAAGTAGGGGCTTAAACTAGGGTTAGGGTTTCAAAGTAGGGTTTTAAACTAGGATTAGGGTTTTAAAGTAGGGGTTTAAACTAGGGTTAGGGTTTCAAAGTAGGGTTTTAACCTAGGGTTAGGGTTCTTAAGTAGGGGTTTAAACTCGAGTTAGGGTTTCAAAGTAGGGTTTTAAACTATGGTTAAGGTTTCAAAGTAGGGGCTTAAACTAGGGTTAGGGTTTCAAAGTAGGGGTTTAAACTAGGGTTAGGGTTTCAAAGTAGGGGTTTAAAGTAGGGTAAGTGTTTCAAAGTAGGGGTTTAAACTAGGGTTAGGGTTTCAAAGTAGGGATCTAAACTAGGGTTAGGGATTCAAAGTAGGGGTTAAAACTAGGGTTAGGGTTTCAAAGTAGGGGTTTAAACTAGGGTTAGTGTTTCAAAGTAGGTGTTTAAACTAGGGTTAGGGTTTCAAACTAGGGTTAGGGTTTCAAAGTAGGGTTTTAAACTATGGTTAGGGTTTCAAAGTAGGGGTTTAAACTAGGGTTAGGGTTTCAAAGTAGGGTTTTAAACTAGGATTAGGGTTTTAAAGTAGGGGTTTAAACTAGGGTTAGGGTTTCAAAGTAGTGTTTTAAACTAGGATTAGGGTTTTAAAGTAGGGGTTTAAACTAGGGTTAGGGTTTCAAAGTAGGGTTTTAACCTAGGGTTAGGGTTCTTAAGTAGGGGTTTAAACTCGAGTTAGGGTTTCAAAGTAGGGTTTTAAACTATGGTTAAAGTTTCAAAGTAGGGGCTTAAACTAGGGTTAGGGTTTCAAAGTAGGGTTTTAAACTAGGATTAGGGTTTTAAAGTAGGGGTTTAAACTAGGGTTAGGGTTTCAAAGTAGGGTTTTAACCTAGGGTTAGGGTTCTTAAGTAGGGGTTTAAACTCGAGTTAGGGTTTCAAAGTAGGGTTTTAAACTATGGTTAAGGTTTCAAAGTAGGGGCTTAAACTAGGGTTAGGGTTTCAAAGTAGGGGTTTAAACTAGGGTTAGGGTTTCAAAGTAGGGGTTTAAACTAGGGTTAGGGTTTCAAAGTAGGGGTTTAAACTAGGGTTGGGTTTTCAATTTAGGGTTAGGGTTTCAAGGTAGGGTTTTAAACTAGGGTTAGGGTTTCAAAGTAGGGGTTTAAACTAGGGTTAGGGATTCAAAGTAGGGGTTTAAACTAGGGTTAGGGTTTCAAAGTAGGCGTTTAAAGTAGGGTTAGGGTTTCAAAGTAGGGGTTTAAACTAGGGTTAGTGTTTCAAAGTAGGTGTTTAAACTAGGGTTAGGGTTTCAAACTAGGGTTAGGGTTTCAAAATAGGGTTTTAAACTATGGTTAGGGTTTCAAAGTAGGGGTTTAAACTAGGGTTAGAGTTTCAAAGTAGGGTTTTAAACTAGGGTTAGGGTTTCAAAGTAGGGTTTTAAACTAGGGTTAGCGTTTCAAAGAAGGGGTTTAAACTAGGGTTAGGGTTTCAAAGTAGGGTTTTAAACTAGGGTTAAGGTTTCAAAGTAGTGGTTTAAACTAGGTTTAGGGTTTCAAAGTAGGGGTTTAAACTAGGGTTAGGGTTTCAAAGTAGGGGTTTAAACTAGGGTTAGGATTTCAAAGTAGGGTTTTAAACTGGGGTTAGGGTTTCAAAGTAGGGTTTTACACTAGGGTTAGGATTTCAAAGTAGGGGTTTAAACTAGGGTTAGTGTTTCAAAGTAGGGGTTTAAACTAAGGTTAAGGTTTCAAAGTAGGATTTTAAACTAAGGTTAGGGTTTCAAAGTAGGGGTTTAACCTAGGGTTAGGGTTCTAAAGTAGGGGTTTAAACTAGGGTTAGGGTTTCAAAGTAGGGATTTAAATTAGGGTTTGGGTTTCAAAGTAGGGGTTTAAACTAGGATTAGGGTTTCAAAGTAGGGGTTTAAACTAGGGTTAGGGATTCAAAGTAGGGGTTTAAACTAGGGTTAGGGTTTCAAAGTAGCGGTTTAAAGTAGGGTTAGGGTTTCAGAGTAGGGGTTTAAACTAGGGTTAGGGTTTCAAAGTAGGGATCTAAACTAGGGTTAGGGATTCAAAGTAGGGGTTTAAACTAGGGTTAGGGTTTCCAAGTAGTGGTTTAAACTAGGGTTAAGGTTTCAACGTAGGGTTTTCAACTAGGGTTAGGGTTTAAAAGTAGGGGTTTAAACTAGGGTTAGGGATTCAAAGTAGGGGTTTAAACTAGGGTTAGGGTTTCAAAGTAGGGGTTTAAAGTAGGGTAAGTGTTTCAAAGTAGGGGTTTAAACTAGGGTTAGGGTTTCAAAGTAGGGATCTAAACTAGGGTTAGGGATTCAAAGTAGGGGTTAAAACTAGGGTTAGGGTTTCAAAGTAGGGGTTTAAACTAGGTTTAGGGTTGCCAAGTAATGGTTTAAACTAGGGTTAGGGTTTAAAAGTAGGGGTTTTAACTAGGGTTAGGGTTTCAAAGTAGGGTTTTAAACTAGGGTTAGGGTTTCAAAGTAGGGGTTTAAACTAGGGTTAGGGATTCAAAATAGGGGTTTAAACTAGGGTTAGGGTTTCAAAGTAGGGGTTTAACGTAGGGTTAGGGTTTCAAAGTAGGGGTTTAAACTAGGGTTAGGGTTTCAAAGTTGGGATCTAAACTAGGGTTAGGGATTCAAAATAGGGGTTTAAACTAGGATTAGGGTTTCAAAGTAGGGGTTTAAACTAGGGTTAGGGTTGCAAAGTAATGGTTTAAACTAGGGTTAGGTTTAAACTAGGGTTAGGGTTTCAAAGTAGGGGTTTAAACTAGGGTTAGGGTTTCAAAGTAGGGTTTTAAACTAGGGTTAGTGTTTCAAAGTAGTGGTTTAAACTAGGGTTAGGGATTCAAAGTAGGGGTTTAAACTAGGGTTAGGGATTCAAAGTAGGGGTTTAAACTAGGGTTAGGGTTTCAAAGAAGGGGTTTAAACTAGGGTTAGCGTTTCAAAGTAGGGGTTTAAACTAGGGTTAGGGTTTCAAAGTAGGGGTTTAAACTAGGATTAGGATTTCAAAGTAGGGGTTTAAAATAGGGTTAGGTTTTCAAACTACGGTTAGGGTTTCAAGGTAGGGTTTTAAACTAGGGTTAGGGTTTCAAAGTAGGGGTTTAAACTAGGGTTAGGGTTTCAAAGTAGGGATCTAAACTAGGGTTAGGGTTTCAAAGTAGGGGTTTAAACAAGGGTTAGGGTTGCAAAGTAATGGTGTAAACTAGGGTTAGGGTTGCAAAGTAATGGTGTAAACTAGGGTTAGGGTTTCAAAGTAGGGATCTAAACTAGGGTTAGGGTTTCAAAGTAGGGGTTTAAACAAGGGTTAGGGTTGCAAAGTAATGGTGTAAACTAGGGTTAGGGTTGCAAAGTAATGGTGTAAACTAGGGTTAGGTTTTCAAAGTAGGGGTTAAACTAGGGTTAGGGTTTCAAAGTAGGGTTTTAAACTAGGGTTAGGGTTTCAAAGTAGTTGTTTAAACTAGGGTTAAGGTTTCAAAGTAGGGGTTTAAACTAGGGTTAGGGTTTAAAAGTAGGGGTTTAAACTAGGGTTAGGGTTCCAAAAAAGGGTTTCAAACTAGGGTTAGGGTTTCAAAGTGGGGGTTTAAACTAGGGTTAGGGTTTCAAAGTAGGGTTTCAAACTAGGGTTAGGGTTTTAAAGTAGGGTTTCAAACTAGGGTAAGGGTTTCAAACTAGGGTTAGGGTTTCAAAGTAGGGTTTTAAACTAGGGTAAGTGTTTCAAAGTAGGGTTTTTAAACTAGGGTTAGGGTTTCAAAGTAGGGTTTTAAACTAGGGTTAGGGTTTCAAAGTAGGGTTTTAAACTAGGGTAAGTGTTTCAAAGTAGGGGTTTAAACTAGGGTTAGGGTTTCAAAGTAGGGGTTTAAACTAGGGTTAGGGATTCAAAGTAGGGTTTTAAACTAGGGTTAAGGTTTCAAAGTAGGGGTTTAAACTAGGGTTAGGTTTTCAAACTAGGGTTAGGGGTTCAAAGTAGGGTTTTAAACTAGGGTTAGGGTTTCAAAGTAGGGATCTAAACTAGGGTTAGGGATTCAAAGTAAGGGTTAAAACTCGGGTTAGGGTTTCAAAGTAGGGGTTTAAACTAGGTTTAGGGTTGCCAAGTAATGGTTTAAACTAGGGTTAGGGTTTAAAAGTAGGGGTTTAAACTAGGGTTAGGGTTTCAAAGTAGGGTTTTAAACTAGGGTTAGGGTTTCAAAGTAGGGGTTTAAACTAGGGTTAGGGATTCAAAATAGGGGTTTAAACTAGGGTTAGGATTTCAAAGTAGGGGTTTAACGTAGGGTTAGGGTTTCAAAGTAGGGGTTTAAACTAGGGTTAGGGTTTCAAAGTTGGGATCTAAACTAGGGTTAGGGATTCAAAGTAGGGGTTTAAACTAGGATTAGGGTTTCAAAGTAGGGGTTTAAACTAGGGTTAGGGTTGCAAAGTATTGGTTTAAACTAGGGTTAGGGTTTCAAAGTAGGGGTTTAAATTAGGGTTAGGGTTTCAAAGTAGGGTTTTAAACTAGGGTTTGGGGTTCAAAGTAGGGTTTTAAACTAGGGTTAGGGTTTCAAAGTAGTGGTTTAAACTAGGGTTAGGGATTTAAAGTAGGGGTTTAAACTATGGTTAGGGATTCAAAGTAGGGGTTTAAACTAGGGTTAGGGATTCAAAGTAGGGATCTAAACTAGGGTTAGGGTTTCAAAGTAGGGGTTTAAACAAGGGTTAGGGTTGCAAAGTAATGGTGTAAACTAGGGTTAGGGTTGCAAAGTAATGGTGTAAACTAGGGTTAGGGTTTCAAAGTAGGGATCTAAACTAGGGTTAGGGTTTCAAAGTAGGGGTTTAAACAAGGGTTAGGGTTGCAAAGTAATGGTGTAAACTAGGGTTAGGGTTGCAAAGTAATGGTGTAAACTAGGGTTAGGTTTTCAAAGTAGGGGTTAAACTAGGGTTAGGGTTTCAAAGTAGGGTTTTAAACTAGGGTTAGGGTTTCAAAGTAGTTGTTTAAACTAGGGTTAAGGTTTCAAAGTAGGGGTTTAAACTAGGGTTAGGGTTTAAAAGTAGGGGTTTAAACTAGGGTTAGGGTTCCAAAAAAGGGTTTCGAACTAGGGTTAGGGTTTCAAAGAGGGGGTTTAAACTAGGGTTAGGGTTTCAAAGTAGGGTTTCAAACTCGGGTTAGGGTTTCAAAGTAGGGTTTCAAACTAGGGTAAGGGTTTCAAAGTAGGTGTGTAAACGAGGGTTAGGGTTTCAAACTAGGGTTAGGGTTTCAAAGTAGGGTTTTAAACTAGGGTAAGTGTTTCAAAGTAGGGGTTTAAACTAGGGTTAGGGTTTCAAAGTAGGGTTTTAAACTAGGGTTAGGGTTTCAAAGTAGGGTTTTAAACTAGGGTAAGTGTTTCAAAGTAGGGGTTTAAACTAGGGTTAGGGTTTCAAAGTAGGGGTTTAAACTAGGGTTAGGGATTCAAAGTAGGGTTTTAAACTAGGGTTAAGGTTTCAAAGTAGGGGTTTAAACTAGGGTTAGGTTTTCAAACTAGGGTTAGGGTTTCAAAGTAGGGTTTTAAACTAGGGTTAGGGTTTCAAAGTAGGGGTTTAATTTAGGGTAAGGTTTTCAAACTAGTGTTAGGGTTTCAAAGTAGGGTTTTAAACTAGGGTTAGGGTTTCAAAGTAGGGGTTTAAACTAGGGTTAGGGATTCAAAGTAGGGGTTTAATCTAGGGTTAGGGTTTCAAAGTCTGGTTTTAAACTAGGAATAGGGTTTCAAAGTAGGGGTTTAAACTAGGGTTAATGTTTCAAAGTAGGGCTTTAAACTAGGGTTAAGGTTTCAAAGTAGGATTTTAAACTAAGGTGAGGGTTTCAAAGTAGGGGTTTAACCTAGGGTTAGGGTTCTAAAGTAGGGGTTTAAATTAGGGTTAGGGTTTCAAACTAGGGTTAGGGTTTCAAAGAAGGGGTTTAAACTAGGGTTAGGGTTTCAAAGTAGGGGTTTAAACTAGGGTTAGGGTTTCAAAGTAGGGGTTTAAACTAGGATTAGGATTTCAAAGTAGGGGTTTAAACTAGGGTTAGGGTTTCAAAGTAGGGGTTTAAACTAGGGGTAAGGTTTCAAAGTAGGATTTTAAACTAAGGTAAGGGTTTCAAAGTAGGGGTTTAACCTAGGGTTAGGGTTCTAAAGTAGGGGTTTAAATTAGGGTTAGGGTTTCAAACTAGGCTTAGGGTTTCAAAATAAGGGTTTAAACTAGGGTTAGGGTTTCAAAGTAGGGGTTTAAACTAGGGTTAGTGTTTCAAAGTAGGTGTTTAAACTAGGGTTAGGGTTTCAAACTAGGGTTAGGGTTTCAAAGTAGGGTTTTAAACTATGGTTAGGGTTTCAAAGTAGGGGTTTAAACTAGGGTTAGGGTTTCAAAGTAGGGTTTTAAACTAGGATTAGGGTTTTAAAGTAGGGGTTTAAACTAGGGTTAGGGTTTCAAAGTAGTGTTTTAAACTAGGATTAGGGTTTTAAAGTAGGGGTTTAAACTAGGGTTAGGGTTTCAAAGTAGGGTTTTAACCTAGGGTTAGGGTTCTTAAGTAGGGGTTTAAACTCGAGTTAGGGTTTCAAAGTAGGGTTTTAAACTATGGTTAAAGTTTCAAAGTAGGGGCTTAAACTAGGGGTAGGGTTTTAAACTAGGATTAGGGTTTTAAAGTAGGGGTTTAAACTAGGGTTAGGGTTTCAAAGTAGGGTTTTAACCTACGGTTAGGGTTCTTAAGTAGGGGTTTAAACTCGAGTTAGGGTTTCAAAGTAGGGTTTTAAACTATGGTTAAGGTTTCAAAGTAGGGGCTTAAACTAGGGTTAGGGTTTCAAAGTAGGGGTTTAAACTAGGGTTAGGGTTTCAAAGTAGGGGTTTAAACTAGGGTTAGGGTTTCAAAGTAGGGGTTTAAACTAGGGTTGGGTTTTCAATTTAGGGTTAGGGTTTCAAGGTAGGGTTTTAAACTAGGGTTAGGGTTTCAAAGTAGGGGTTTAAACTAGGGTTAGGGATTCAAAGTAGGGGTTTAAACTAGGGTTAGGGTTTCAAAGTAGGCGTTTAAAGTAGGGTTAGGGTTTCAAAGTAGGGGTTTAAACTAGGGTTAGTGTTTCAAAGTAGGTGTTTAAACTAGGGTTAGGGTTTCAAACTAGGGTTAGGGTTTCAAAATAGGGTTTTAAACTATGGTTAGGGTTTCAAAGTAGGGGTTTAAACTAGGGTTAGAGTTTCAAAGTAGGGTTTTAAACTAGGATTAGGGTTTTAAAGTAGGGGTTTAAACTAGGGTTAGGGTTTCAAAGTAGGGTTTTAACCTAGGGTTAGGGTTCTTAAGTAGGGGTTTAAACTCGAGTTAGGCTTTCAAAGTAGGGTTTTAAACTATGGTTAAGGTTTCAAAGTAGGGGCTTAAACTAGGGTTAGGGTTTCAAAGTAGGGGTTTAAACTAGGGTTAGGGTTTCAAACTAGGGTTAGGGTTTCAAACTAGAGTTAAGGTTTCAAAGTAGGGTTTTAAACTAGGGTTAGGGTTTCAAAGTAGGGTTTTAAACTAGGGTTAGCGTTTCAAAGAAGGGGTTTAAACTAGGGTTAGGGTTTCAAAGTAGGGTTTTAAACTAGGGTTAAGGTTTCAAAGTAGTGGTTTAAACTAGGTTTAGGGTTTCAAAGTAGGGGTTTAAACTAGGGTTAGGGTTTCAAAGTAGGGGTTTAAACTAGGGTTAGGATTTCAAAGTAGGGTTTTAAACTGGGGTTAGGGTTTCAAAGTAGGGTTTTACACTAGGGTTAGGATTTCAAAGTAGGGGTTTAAACTAGGGTTAGTGTTTCAAAGTAGGGGTTTAAACTAAGGTTAAGGTTTCAAAGTAGGATTTTAAACTAAGGTTAGGGTTTCAAAGTAGGGGTTTAACCTAGGGTTAGGGTTCTAAAGTAGGGGTTTAAACTAGGGTTAGGGTTTCAAAGTAGGGATTTAAATTAGGGTTTGGGTTTCAAAGTAGGGGTTTAAACTAGGATTAGGGTTTCAAAGTAGGGGTTTAAACTAGGGTTAGGGATTCAAAGTAGGGGTTTAAACTAGGGTTAGGGTTTCAAAGTAGCGGTTTAAAGTAGGGTTAGGGTTTCAGAGTAGGGGTTTAAACTAGGGTTAGGGTTTCAAAGTAGGGATCTAAACTAGGGTTAGGGATTCAAAGTAGGGGTTTAAACTAGGGTTAGGGTTTCCAAGTAGTGGTTTAAACTAGGGTTAAGGTTTCAACGTAGGGTTTTCAACTAGGGTTAGGGTTTAAAAGTAGGGGTTTAAACTAGGGTTAGGGATTCAAAGTAGGGGTTTAAACTAGGGTTAGGGTTTCAAAGTAGGGGTTTAAAGTAGGGTAAGTGTTTCAAAGTAGGGGTTTAAACTAGGGTTAGGGTTTCAAAGTAGGGATCTAAACTAGGGTTAGGGATTCAAAGTAGGGGTTAAAACTAGGGTTAGGGTTTCAAAGTAGGGGTTTAAACTAGGTTTAGGGTTGCCAAGTAATGGTTTAAACTAGGGTTAGGGTTTAAAAGTAGGGGTTTAAACTAGGGTTAGGGTTTCAAAGTAGGGTTTTAAACTAGGGTTAGGGTTTCAAAGTAGGGGTTTAAACTAGGGTTAGGGATTCAAAATAGGGGTTTAAACTAGGGTTAGGGTTTCAAAGTAGGGGTTTAACGTAGGGTTAGGGTTTCAAAGAAGGGGTTTAAACTAGGGTTAGGGTTTCAAAGTTGGGATCTAAACTAGGGTTAGGGATTCAAAGTAGGGGTTTAAACTAGGATTAGGGTTTCAAAGTAGGGGTTTAAACTAGGGTTAGGGTTGCAAAGTAATGGTTTAAACTAGGGTTAGGTTTAAACTAGGGTTAGGGTTTCAAAGTAGGGGTTTAAACTAGGGTTAGGGTTTCAAAGTAGGGTTTTAAACTAGGGTTAGTGTTTCAAAGTAGTGGTTTAAACTAGGGTTAGGGATTCAAAGTAGGGGTTTAAACTAGGGTTAGGGATTCAAAGTAGGGGTTAAAACTAGGGTTAGGGTTTCAAAGTAGGGATCTAAACTAGGGTTAGGGTTTCAAAGTAGGGGTTTAAACAAGGGTTAGAGTTGCAAAGTAATGGTGTAAACTAGGGTTAGGGTTGCAAAGTAATGGTGTAAACTAGGGTTAGGGTTTCAAAGTAGGGATCTAAACTAGGGTTAGGGTTTCAAAGTAGGGGTTTAAACAAGGGTTAGGGTTGCAAAGTAATGGTGTAAACTAGGGTTAGGGTTGCAAAGTAATGGTGTAAACTAGGGTTAGGTTTTCAAAGTAGGGGTTAAACTAGGGTTAGGGTTTCAAAGTAGGGTTTTAAACTAGGGTTAGGGTTTCAAAGTAGTTGTTTAAACTAGGGTTAAGGTTTCAAAGTAGGGGTTTAAACTAGGGTTAGGGTTTAAAAGTAGGGGTTTAAACTAGGGTTAGGGTTCCAAAAAAGGGTTTCAAACTAGGGTTAGGGTTTCAAAGTGGGGGTTTAAACTAGGGTTAGGGTTTCAAAGTAGGGTTTCAAACTAGGGTTAGGGTTTTAAAGTAGGGTTTCAAACTAGGGTAAGGGTTTCAAACTAGGGTTAGGGTTTCAAAGTAGGGTTTTAAACTAGGGTAAGTGTTTCAAAGTAGGGGTTTAAACTAGGGTTAGGGTTTCAAAGTAGGGTTTTAAACTAGGGTTAGGGTTTCAAAGTAGGGTTTTAAACTAGGGTAAGTGTTTCAAAGTAGGGGTTTAAACTAGGGTAAGGGTTTCAAAGTAGGGGTTTAAACTAGGGTTAGGGATTCAAAGTAGGGTTTTAAACTAGGGTTAAGGTTTCAAAGTAGGGGTTTAAACTAGGGTTAGGTTTTCAAACTAGGGTTAGGGTTTCAAAGTAGGGTTTTAAACTAGGGTTAGGGTTTCAAAGTAGGGATCTAAACTAGGGTTAGGGATTCAAAGTAGGGGTTAAAACTCGGGTTAGGGTTTCAAAGTAGGGGTTTAAACTAGGTTTAGGGTTGCCAAGTAATGGTTTAAACTAGGGTTAGGGTTTAAAAGTAGGGGTTTAAACTAGGGTTAGGGTTTCAAAGTAGGGTTTTAAACTAGGGTTAGGGTTTCAAAGTAGGGGTTTAAACTAGGGTTAGGGATTCAAAATAGGGGTTTAAACTAGGGTTAGGATTTCAAAGTAGGGGTTTAACGTAGGGTTAGGGTTTCAAAGTAGGGGTTTACACTAGGGTTAGGGTTTCAAAGTTGGGATCTAAACTAGGGTTAGGGATTCAAAGTAGGGGTTTAAACTAGGATTAGGGTTTCAAAGTAGGGGTTTAAACTAGGGTTAGGGTTGCAAAGTATTGGTTTAAACTAGGGTTAGGGTTTCAAAGTAGGGGTTTAAACTAGGGTTAGGGTTTCAAAGTAGGGTTTTAAACTAGGGTTTGGGGTTCAAAGTAGGGTTTTAAACTAGGGTTAGGGTTTCAAAGTAGTGGTTTAAACTAGGGTTAGGGATTCAAAGTAGGGGTTTAAACTAGGGTTAGGGATTCAAAGTAGGGGTTTAAACTAGGGTTAGGGATTCAAAGTAGGGATCTAAACTAGGGTTAGGGTTTCAAAGTAGGGGTTTAAACAAGGGTTAGGGTTGCAAAGTAATGGTGTAAACTAGGGTTAGGGTTGCAAAGTAATGGTGTAAACTAGGGTTAGGGTTTCAAAGTAGGGATCTAAACTAGGGTTAGGGTTTCAAAGTAGGGGTTTAAACAAGGGTTAGGGTTGCAAAGTAATGGTGTAAACTAGGGTTAGGGTTGCAAAGTAATGGTGTAAACTAGGGTTAGGTTTTCAAAGTAGGGGTTAAACTAGGGTTAGGGTTTCAAAGTAGGGTTTTAAACTAGGGTTAGGGTTTCAAAGTAGTTGTTTAAACTAGGGTTAAGGTTTCAAAGTAGGGGTTTAAACTAGGGTTAGGGTTTAAAAGTAGGGGTTTAAACTAGGGTTAGGGTTCCAAAAAAGGGTTTCGAACTAGGGTTAGGGTTTCAAAGAGGGGGTTTAAACTAGGGTTAGGGTTTCAAAGTAGGGTTTCAAACTCGGGTTAGGGTTTCAAAGTAGGGTTTCAAACTAGGGTAAGGGTTTCAAAGTAGGTGTGTAAACGAGGATTAGGGTTTCAAACTAGGGTTAGGGTTTCAAAGTAGGGTTTTAAACTAGGGTAAGTGTTTCAAAGTAGGGGTTTAAACTAGGGTTAGGGTTTCAAAGTAGGGTTTTAAACTAGGGTTAGGGTTTCAAAGTAGGGTTTTAAACTAGGGTAAGTGTTTCAAAGTAGGGGTTTAAACTAGGGTTAGGGTTTCAAAGTAGGGGTTTAAACTAGGGTTAGGGATTCAAAGTAGGGTTTTAAACTAGGGTTAAGGTTTCAAAGTAGGGGTTTAAACTAGGGTTAGGTTTTCAAACTAGGGTTAGGGTTTCAAAGTAGGGTTTTAAACTAGGGTTAGGATTTCAAAGTAGGGGTTTAATTTAGGGTAAGGTTTTCAAACTAGTGTTAGGGTTTCAAAGTAGGGTTTTAAACTAGGGTTAGGGTTTCAAAGTAGGGGTTTAAACTAGGGTTAGGGATTCAAAGTAGGGGTTTAATCTAGGGTTAGGGTTTCAAAGTAGGGGTTTAAACTAGGGTTAATGTTTCAAAGTAGGGCTTTAAACTAGGGTTAAGGTTTCAAAGTAGGATTTTAAACTAAGGTGAGGGTTTCAAAGTAGGGGTTTAAACTAGGGTTAGGGTTTAAAAGTAGGGGTTTAAACTAGGGTTATGGTTTCAAAGTAGGGTTTTAAACTAGGGTTAGGGTTTCAAAGAAGGGGTTTAAACTAGGGTTAGGGTTTTAAAGTAGGGGTTTAAACTAGGGTTAATGTTTCAAAGTAGGGCTTTAAACTAGGGTTAAGGTTTCAAAGTAGGATTTTAAACTAAGGTGAGGGTTTCAAAGTAGGGGTTTAAACTAGGGTTAGGGTTTAAAAGTAGGGGTTTAAACTAGGGTTATGGTTTCAAAGTAGGGTTTTAAACTAGGGTTAGGGTTTCAAAGAAGGGGTTTAAACTAGGGTTAGGGTTTTAAAGTAGGGGTTTAAACTAGGGTTAGGGTTTCAAAGTAGGGGTTTAAACTAGGATTAGGATTTCAAAGTAGGGGTTTAAACTAGGGTTAGGGTTTCAAAGTAGGGGTTTAAACTAGGGGTAAGGTTTCAAAGTAGGATTTTAAACTAAGGTAAGGGTTTCAAAGTAGGGGTTTAACCTAGGGTTAGGGTTCTAAAGTAGGGGTTTAAATTAGGGTTAGGGTTTCAAACTAGGCTTAGGGTTTCAAAATAAGGGTTTAAACTAGGGTTAGGGTTTCAAAGTAGGGGTTTAAACTAGGGTTAGTGTTTCAAAGTAGGTGTTTAAACTAGGGTTAGGGTTTCAAACTAGGGTTAGGGTTTCAAAGTAGGGTTTTAAACTATGGTTAGGGTTTCAAAGTAGGGGTTTAAACTAGGGTTAGGGTTTCAAAGTAGGGTTTTAAACTAGGATTAGGGTTTTAAAGTAGGGGTTTAAACTAGGGTTAGGGTTTCAAAGTAGTGTTTTAAACTAGGATTAGGGTTTTAAAGTAGGGGTTTAAACTAGGGTTAGGGTTTCAAAGTAGGGTTTTAACCTAGGGTTAGGGTTCTTAAGTAGGGGTTTAAACTCGAGTTAGGGTTTCAAAGTAGGGTTTTAAACTATGGTTAAAGTTTCAAAGTAGGGGCTTAAACTAGGGTTAGGGTTTCAAAGTAGGGTTTTAAACTAGGATTAGGGTTTTAAAGTAGGGGTTTAAACTAGGGTTAGGGTTTCAAAGTAGGGTTTTAACCTAGGGTTAGGGTTCTTAAGTAGGGGTTTAAACTCGAGTTAGGGTTTCAAAGTAGGGTTTTAAACTATGGTTAAGGTTTCAAAGTAGGGGCTTAAACTAGGGTTAGGGTTTCAAAGTAGGGGTTTAAACTAGGGTTAGGGTTTCAAACTAGGGTTAGGGTTTCAAACTAGAGTTAAGGTTTCAAAGTAGGGTTTTAAACTAGGGTTAGGGTTTCAAAGTAGGGTTTTAAACTAGGGTTAGCGTTTCAAAGTAGTGGTTTAAACTAGGTTTAGGGTTTCAAAGTAGGGGTTTAAACTAGGGTTAGGGTTTCAAAGTAGGGGTTTAAACTAGGGTTAGGATTTCAAAGTAGGGTTTTAAACTGGGGTTAGGGTTTCAAAGTAGGGTTTTACACTAGGGTTAGGATTTCAAAGTAGGGGTTTAAACTAGGGTTAGTGTTTCAAAGTAGGGGTTTAAACTAAGGTTAAGGTTTCAAAGTAGGATTTTAAACTAAGGTTAGGGTTTCAAAGTAGGGGTTTAACCTAGGGTTAGGGTTCTAAAGTAGGGGTTTAAACTAGGGTTAGGGTTTCAAAGTAGGGATTTAAATTAGGGTTTGGGTTTCAAAGTAGGGGTTTAAACTAGGATTAGGGTTTCAAAGTAGGGGTTTAAACTAGGGTTAGGGATTCAAAGTAGGGGTTTAAACTAGGGTTAGGGTTTCAAAGTAGCGGTTTAAAGTAGGGTTAGGGTTTCAGAGTAGGGGTTTAAACTAGGGTTAGGGTTTCAAAGTAGGGATCTAAACTAGGGTTAGGGATTCAAAGTAGGGGTTTAAACTAGGGTTAGGGTTTCCAAGTAGTGGTTTAAACTAGGGTTAAGGTTTCAACGTAGGGTTTTCAACTAGGGTTAGGGTTTAAAAGTAGGGGTTTAAACTAGGGTTAGGGATTCAAAGTAGGGGTTTAAACTAGGGTTAGGGTTTCAAAGTAGGGGTTTAAAGTAGGGTAAGTGTTTCAAAGTAGGGGTTTAAACTAGGGTTAGGGTTTCAAAGTAGGGATCTAAACTAGGGTTAGGGATTCAAAGTAGGGGTTAAAACTAGGGTTAGGGTTTCAAAGTAGGGGTTTAAACTAGGTTTAGGGTTGCCAAGTAATGGTTTAAACTAGGGTTAGGGTTTAAAAGTAGGGGTTTAAACTAGGGTTAGGGTTTCAAAGTAGGGTTTTAAACTAGGGTTAGGGTTTCAAAGTAGGGGTTTAAACTAGGGTTAGGGATTCAAAATAGGGGTTTAAACTAGGGTTAGGGTTTCAAAGTAGGGGTTTAACGTAGGGTTAGGGTTTCAAAGTAGGGGTTTAAACTAGGGTTAGGGTTTCAAAGTTGGGATCTAAACTAGGGTTAGGGATTCAAAGTAGGGGTTTAAACTAGGATTAGGGTTTCAAAGTAGGGGTTTAAACTAGGGTTAGGGTTGCAAAGTAGGGTTTTAAACTAGGGTTAGTGTTTCAAAGTAGTGGTTTAAACTAGGGTTAGGGATTCAAAGTAGGGGTTTAAACTAGGGTTAGGGATTCAAAGTAGGGGTTTAAACTAGGGTTAGGGATTCAAAGTAGGGGTTAAAACTAGGGTTAGGGTTTCAAAGTAGGGATCTAAACTAGGGTTAGGGTTTCAAAGTAGGGGTTTAAACAAGGGTTAGGGTTGCAAAGTAATGGTGTAAACTAGGGTTAGGGTTGCAAAGTAATGGTGTAAACTAGGGTTAGGGTTTCAAAGTAGGGATCTAAACTAGGGTTAGGGTTTCAAAGTAGGGGTTTAAACAAGGGTTAGGGTTGCAAAGTAATGGTGTAAACTAGGGTTAGGGTTGCAAAGTAATGGTGTAAACTAGGGTTAGGTTTTCAAAGTAGGGGTTAAACTAGGGTTAGGGTTTCAAAGTAGGGTTTTAAACTAGGGTTAGGGTTTCAAAGTAGTTGTTTAAACTAGGGTTAAGGTTTCAAAGTAGGGGTTTAAACTAGGGTTAGGGTTTAAAAGTAGGGGTTTAAACTAGGGTTAGGGTTCCAAAAAAGGGTTTCAAACTAGGGTTAGGGTTTCAAAGTGGGGGTTTAAACTAGGGTTAGGGTTTCAAAGTAGGGTTTCAAACTAGGGTAAGGGTTTCAAACTAGGGTTAGGGTTTCAAAGTAGGGTTTTAAACTAGGGTAAGTGTTTCAAAGTAGGGGTTTAAACTAGGGTTAGGGTTTCAAAGTAGGGTTTTAAACTAGGGTTAGGGTTTCAAAGTAGGGTTTTAAACTAGGGTAAGTGTTTCAAAGTAGGGGTTTAAACTAGGGTTAGGGTTTCAAAGTAGGGGTTTAAACTAGGGTTAGGGATTCAAAGTAGGGTTTTAAACTAGGGTTAAGGTTTCAAAGTAGGGGTTTAAACTAGGGTTAGGTTTTCAAACTAGGGTTAGGGTTTCAAAGTAGGGTTTTAAACTAGGGTTAGGGTTTCAAAGTAGGGATCTAAACTAGGGTTAGGGATTCAAAGTAGGGGTTAAAACTAGGGTTAGGGTTTCAAAGTAGGGGTTTAAACTAGGTTTAGGGTTGCCAAGTAATGGTTTAAACTAGGGTTAGGGTTTAAAAGTAGGGGTTTAAACTAGGGTTAGGGTTTCAAAGTAGGGTTTTAAACTAGGGTTAGGGTTTCAAAGTAGGGGTTTAAACTAGGGTTAGGGATTCAAAATAGGGGTTTAAACTAGGGTTAGGATTTCAAAGTAGGGGTTTAACGTAGGGTTAGGGTTTCAAAGTAGGGGTTTAAACTAGGGTTAGGGTTTCAAAGTTGGGATCTAAACTAGGGTTAGGGATTCAAAGTAGGGGTTTAAACTAGGATTAGGGTTTCAAAGTAGGGGTTTAAACTAGGGTTAGGGTTGCAAAGTATTGGTTAAAACTAGGGTTAGGGTTTCAAAGTAGGGGTTTAAACTAGGGTTAGGGTTTCAAAGTAGGGGTTTAAACAAGGGTTAGGGTTGCAAAGTAATGGTGTAAACTAGGGTTAGGGTTGCAAAGTAATGGTGTAAACTAGGGTTAGGGTTTCAAAGTAGGGATCTAAACTAGGGTTAGGGTTTCAAAGTAGGGGTTTAAACAAGGGTTAGGGTTGCAAAGTAATGGTGTAAACTAGGGTTAGGGTTGCAAAGTAATGGTGTAAACTAGGGTTAGGTTTTCAAAGTAGGGGTTAAACTAGGGTTAGGGTTTCAAAGTAGGGTTTTAAACTAGGGTTAGGGTTTCAAAGTAGTTGTTTAAACTAGGGTTAAGGTTTCAAAGTAGGGGTTTAAACTAGGGTTAGGGTTTAAAAGTAGGGGTTTAAACTAGGGTTAGGGTTCCAAAAAAGGGTTTCAAACTAGGGTTAGGGTTTCAAAGTGGGGGTTTAAACTAGGGTTAGGGTTTCAAAGTAGGGTTTCAAACTAGGGTAAGGGTTTCAAACTAGGGTTAGGGTTTCAAAGTAGGGTTTTAAACTAGGGTAAGTGTTTCAAAGTAGGGGTTTAAACTAGGGTTAGGGTTTCAAAGTAGGGTTTTAAACTAGGGTTAGGGTTTCAAAGTAGGGTTTTAAACTAGGGTAAGTGTTTCAAAGTAGGGGTTTAAACTAGGGTTAGGGTTTCAAAGTAGGGGTTTAAACTAGGGTTAGGGATTCAAAGTAGGGTTTTAAACTAGGGTTAAGGTTTCAAAGTAGGGGTTTAAACTAGGGTTAGGTTTTCAAACTAGGGTTAGGGTTTCAAAGTAGGGTTTTAAACTAGGGTTAGGGTTTCAAAGTAGGGATCTAAACTAGGGTTAGGGATTCAAAGTAGGGGTTAAAACTCGGGTTAGGGTTTCAAAGTAGGGGTTTAAACTAGGTTTAGGGTTGCCAAGTAATGGTTTAAACTAGGGTTAGGGTTTAAAAGTAGGGGTTTAAACTAGGGTTAGGGTTTCAAATTAGGGTTTTAAACTAGGGTTAGGGTTTCAAAGTAGGGGTTTAAACTAGAGTTAGGGATTCAAAATAGGGGTTTAAACTAGGGTTAGGATTTCAAAGTAGGGGTTTAACGTAGGGTTAGGGTTTCAAAGTAGGGGTTTAAACTAGGGTTAGGGTTTCAAAGTTGGGATCTAAACTAGGGTTAGGGTTGCAAAGTATTGGTTTAAACTAGGGTTAGGGTTTCAAAGTAGGGGTTTAAACTAGGGTTAGGGTTTCAAAGTAGGGTTTTAAACTAGGGTTTGGGGTTCAAAGTAGGGTTTTAAACTAGGGTTAGGGTTTCAAAGTAGTGGTTTAAACTAGGGTTAGGGATTCAAAGTAGGGGTTTAAACTAGGGTTAGGGATTCAAAGTAGGGGTTTAAACTAGGGTTAGGGATTCAAAGTAGGGATCTAAACTAGGGTTAGGGTTTCAAAGTAGGGGTTTAAACAAGGGTTAGGGTTGCAAAGTAATGGTGTAAACTAGGGTTAGGGTTGCAAAGTAATGGTGTAAACTAGGGTTAGGGTTTCAAAGTAGGGATCTAAACTAGGGTTAGGGTTTCAAAGTAGGGGTTTAAACAAGGGTTAGGGTTGCAAAGTAATGGTGTAAACTAGGGTTAGGGTTGCAAAGTAATGGTGTAAACTAGGGTTAGGTTTTCAAAGTAGGGGTTAAACTAGGGTTAGGGTTTCAAAGTAGGGTTTTAAACTAGGGTTAGGGTTTCAAAGTAGTTGTTTAAACTAGGGTTAAGGTTTCAAAGTAGGGGTTTAAACTAGGGTTAGGGTTTAAAAGTAGGGGTTTAAACTAGGGTTAGGGTTCCAAAAAAGGGGTTCGAACTAGGGTTAGGGTTTCAAAGAGGGGGTTTAAACTAGGGTTAGGGTTTCAAAGTAGGGTTTCAAAATCGGGTTAGGGTTTCAAAGTAGGGTTTCAAACTAGGGTAAGGGTTTCAAAGTAGGTGTGTAAACGAGGGTTAGGGTTTCAAACTAGGGTTAGGGTTTCAAAGTAGGGTTTTAAACTAGGGTAAGTGTTTCAAAGTAGGGGTTTAAACTAGGGTTAGGGTTTCAAAGTAGGGTTTTAAACTAGGGTTAGGGTTTCAAAGTAGGGTTTTAAACTAGGGTAAGTGTTTCAAAGTAGGGGTTTAAACTAGGGTTAGGGTTTCAAAGTAGGGTTTTAAACTAGGGTTAGGGTTTCAAAGTAGGGTTTTAAACTAGGGTTAAGGTTTCAAAGTAGGGGTTTAAACTAGGGTTAGGTTTTCAAACTAGGGTTAGGGTTTCAAAGTAGGGTTTTAAACTAGGGTTAGGGTTTCAAAGTAGGGGTTTAATTTAGGGTAAGGTTTTCAAACTAGTGTTAGGGTTTCAAAGTAGGGTTTTAAACTAGGGTTAGGGTTTCAAAGTAGGGGTTTAAACTAGGGTTAGGGATTCAAAGTAGGGGTTTAATCTAGGGTTAGGGTTTCAAAGTCTGGTTTTAAACTAGGAATAGGGTTTCAAAGTAGGGGTTTAAACTAGGGTTAATGTTTCAAAGTAGGGCTTTAAACTAGGTTTAAGGTTTCAAAGTAGGATTTTAAACTAAGGTGAGGGTTTCAAAGTAGGGGTTTAACCTAGGGTTAGGGTTCTAAAGTAGGGGTTTAAATTAGGGTTAGGGTTTCAAACTAGGGTTAGGGTTTCAAAGAAGGGGTTTAAACTAGGGTTAGGGTTTCAAAGTAGGGGTTTAAACTAGGGTTAGGGTTTCAAAGTAGGGGTTTAAACTAGGATTAGGATTTCAAAGTAGGGGTTTAAACTAGGGTTAGGGTTTCAAAGTAGGGGTTTAAACTAGGGGTAAGGTTTCAAAGTAGGATTTTAAACTAAGGTAAGGGTTTCAAAGTAGGGGTTTAACCTAGGGTTAGGGTTCTAAAGTAGGGGTTTAAATTAGGGTTAGGGTTTCAAACTAGGCTTAGGGTTTCAAAATAAGGGTTTAAACTAGGGTTAGGGTTTCAAAGTAAGGTTTTAAACTAGGGTAAGTGTTTCAAAGTAGGGGTTTAAACTAGGGTTAGGGTTTCAAAGTAGGGGTTTAAACTATGGTTAGGGATTCAAAGTAGGGTTTTAAACTAGGGTTAAGGTTTCAAAGTAGGGGTTTAAACTAGGGTTAGGTTTTCAAACTAGGGTTAGGTTTTCAAAGTAGGGTTTTAAACTAGGGTTAGGGTTTCAAAGTAGGGATCTAAACTAGGGTTAGGGATTCAAAGTAGGGGTTAAAACTTGGGTTAGGGTTTCAAAGTAGGGGTTTAAACTAGGTTTAGGGTTGCCAAGTAATGGTTTTAACTAGGGTTAGGGTTTAAAAGTAGGGGTTTAAACTAGGGTTGGGGTTTCAAAGTAGGGTTTTAAACTAGGGTTAGGGTTTCAAAGTAGGGGTTTAAACTAGGGTTAGGGATTCAAAATAGGGGTTTAAACTAGGGTTAGGGTTTCAAAGTAGGGGTTTAACGTAGGGTTAGGGTTTCAAAGTAGGGGTTTAAACTAGGGTTAGGGTTTCAAAGTTGGGATCTAAACTAGGGTTAGGGATTCAAAGTAGGGGTTTAAACTAGGATTAAAGTTTCAAAGTAGGGGTTTAAACTAGGGTTAGGGTTGCAAAGTAATGGTTTAAACTAGGGTTAGGGTTTCAAAGTAGGGGTTTAAACTAGGGTTAGGGTTTCAAAGTAGGGTTCTAAACTAGGGTTAGGGTTTCAAAGTAGGGTTTTAAACTAGGGTTAGGGTTTCAAAGTAGTGGTTTAAACTAGGGTCAGGGATTCAAAGTAGGGGTTTAAACTAGGGTTAGGGATTCAAAGTAGGGGTTTAATCTAGGGTTAGGGTTTCAAAGTCTGGTTTTAAACTAGGAATAGGGTTTCAAAGTAGGGGTTTAACCTAGGGTTAGGGTTCTAAAGTAGGGGTTTAAATTAGGGTTAGGGTTTCAAACTAGGAATAGGGTTTCAAAGAAGGGGTTTAAACTAGGGTTAGGGTTTCAAAGTAGGGGTTTAAACTAGGGTTAGGGTTTCAAAGTAGGGGTTTAAACTAGGATTAAGATTTCAAAGTAGGGGTTTAAACTAGGGGTAAGGTTTCAAAGTAGGATTTTAAACTAAGGTTAGGGTTTCAAAGTAGGGGTTTAACCTAGGGTTAGGGTTCTAAAGTAGGGGTTTAAATTAGGGTTAGGGTTTCAAACTAGGCTTAGGGTTTCAAAGTAAGGGTTTAAACTAGGGTTAGGGTTTCAAAGTAAGGTTTTAAACTAGGGTAAGTGTTTCAAAGTAGGGGTTTAAACTAGGGTTAGGGTTTCAAAGTAGGGGTTTAAACTAGGGTTAGGGATTCAAAGTAGGGTTTTAAACTAGGGTTAAGGTTTCAAAGTAGGGGTTTAAACTAGGGTTAGGTTTTCAAACTAGGGTTAGGGTTTCAAAGTAGGGTTTTAAACTAGGGTTAGGGTTTCAAAGTAGGGATCTAAACTAGGGTTAGGGATTCAAAGTAGGGGTTAAAACTCGGGTTAGGGTTTCAAAGTAGGGGTTTAAACTAGGTTTAGGGTTGCCAAGTAATGGTTTTAACTAGGGTTAGGGTTTAAAAGTAGGGGTTTAAACTAGGGTTAGGGTTTCAAAGTAGGGTTTTAAACTAGGGTTAGGGTTTCAAAGTAGGGGTTTAAACTAGGGTTAGGGATTCAAAATAGGGGTTTAAACTAGGGTTAGGGTTTCAAAGTAGGGGTTTAACGTAGGGTTAGGGTTTCAAAGTAGGGGTTTAAACTAGGGTTAGGGTTTCAAAGTTGGGATCTAAACTAGGGTTAGGGATTCAAAGTAGGGGTTTAAACTAGGATTAAAGTTTCAAAGTAGGGGTTTAAACTAGGGTTAGGGTTGCAAAGTAATGGTTTAAACTAGGGTTAGGGTTTCAAAGTAGGGGTTTAAACTAGGGTTAGGGTTTCAAAGTAGGGTTTTAAACTAGGGTTAGGGTTTCAAAGTAGGGTTTTAAACTAGGGTTAGGGTTTCAAAGTAGTGGTTTAAACTAGGGTCAGGGATTCAAAGTAGGGGTTTAAACTAGGGTTAGGGATTCAAAGTAGGGGTTTAAACTAGGGTTAGGGATTCAAAGTAGGGATCTAAACTAGGGTTAGGGTTTCGAAGTAGGGGTTTAAACAAGGGTTAGGGTTGCAAAGTAATGGTGTAAACTAGGGTTAGGGTTGCAAAGTAATGGTGTAAAATAGGGTTAGGGTTTCAAAGTAGGGATCTAAACTAGGGTTAGGGTTTCAAAGTAGGGGTTTAAACAAGGGTTAGGGTTGCAAAGTAATGGTGTAAACTAGGGTTAGGGTTAAAAAGTAATGGTGTAAACTAGGGTTAGGGTTTCAAAGTAGGGTTTTAAACTAGGGTTAGGGTTTCAAAGTAGTTGTTTAAACTAGGGTTAAGGTTTCAAAGTAGGGGTTTAAACTAGGGTTAGGGTTTAAAAGTAGGGGTTTAAACTAGGGTTAGGGTTCCAAAAAAGGGTTTCGAACTAGGGTTAGGGTTTCAAAGAGGGGGTTTAAACTAGGGTTAGGGTTTCAAAGTAGGGTTTCAAACTAGGGTTAGGGTTTCAAAGTAGGGTTTCAAACTAGGGTAAGGGTTTCAAAGTAGGTGTGTAAACGAGGGTTAGGGTTTTAAACTAGGGTTAGGGTTTCAAAGTAGGGTTTTAAACTAGGGTAAGTGTTTCAAAGTAGGGGTTTAAACTAGGGTTAGGGTTTCAAAGTAGGGTTTTAAACTAGGGTTAGGGTTTCAAAGTAGGGTTTTAAACTAGGGTAAGTGTTTCAAAGTAGGGGTTTAAACTAGGGTTAGGTTTTCAAAGTAGGGGTTTAAACTAGGGTTAGGGATTCAAAGTAGGGTTTTAAACTAGGGTTAAGGTTTCAAAGTAGGGGTTTAAACTAGGGTTAGGTTTTCAAACTAGGGTTAGGGTTTCAAAGTAGGGTTTTAAACTAGGGTTAGGGTTTCAAAGAAGGGGTTTAAACTAGGGTTAGGGTTTCAAAGTAGGGGTTTAAACTAGGGTTATGGTTTCAAAGTAGGGGTTTAAACTAGGATTAGGATTTCAAAGTAGGGGTTTAAACTAGGGTTAGGGTTTCAAAGTAGGGGTTTAAACTAGGGTTAAGGTTTCAAAGTAGGATTTTAAACTAAGGTTAGGGTTTCAAAGTAGGGGTTTTACCTAGGTTTAGGGTTCTAAAGTAGGGGTTTAAATTAGGGTTAGGGTTTCAAACTAGGCTTAGGGTTTCAAAGTAAGGGTTTAAACTAGGGTTAAGGTTTCAAAGTAGGGGTTTAAACTAGGGTTAGGGTTTCAAAGTAGGGGTTTAAACTAGGATTAGGGTTTCAAAGTAGGGGTTTAAACTAGGGTTAGGTTTTCAAAGTAGGGGTTTAAACTCAGGTTAGGGTTTCAAAGTAGGGGTTTAAACTCGGGTTAGGGTTTCAAACTAGGGGTTTGAACTAGGGTTAGGGTTTAAAGTAGGGGTTTAAACTAGGGTTAGGTTTTCAAACTAGGGTTAGGGTTTCAAAGTAGGGTTTTAAACTAGGGTTAGGGTTTCAAACTAGGGTTAGGGTTTCAAAGTAGGGTTTTAAACTAGGTTTAGGGTTTCAAAGTAGGGGTTTAAACTAGGGTTAGGGTTTCAAAGTAGGATTTTAAACTAGGGTTAGGGTTTTAAAGTAGGGTTTTAAACTAGGGTTAGGGTTTCAAAGTAGGGGTTTAAACTAGGGTTAGGGTTTCAAAGTAGGGGTTTAAACTAGGGTTAGGGTTTCAAACTAAGGTTAGGGTTTCAAACTAGAGTTAAGGTTTCAAAGTAGGGTTTTAAACTAGGGTTAGGGTTTCAAAGTAGGGGTTTAAACTAGGGTTAGGGTTTCAAAGTAGGGTTTTAAACTAGGGTTAGGGTTTCAAAGTAGTGGTTTAAACTAGGGTTAGGGTTTCAAAGTAGGGGTTTAAACTAGGGTTAGGGTTTCAAAGTAGGGGTTTAAACTATGGTTAGGGTTTCAAAGTAGGGGTTTAACCTAGGGATAAAGTTTCAATTAGGGGTTTAAACTAGGGTTAGGGTTTCAAAGTAGGGGTTTAAACTAGGGTTAGGGTTTCAAAGTAGGGTTTTAAACTAGGGATAAAGTTTCAATTAGGGGTTTAAACTAGGGTTAGGGTTTCAAAGTAGGGGTTTAAACTAGGGTTAGGGTTTCAAAGTAGGGGTTTAAACTAGGGATAAAGTTTCAATTAGGGGTTTAAACTAGGGTTAGGGTTTCAAAGTAGGGGTTTAAACTAGGGTTAAGGTTTCAAAGTATGGGTTTGAACTATGGTTATGGTTTCAAAGTAGGGGTTTAAAGTAGGGTTAGGGTTTCAAAGTAGGGGTTTAAACTAGGGTTAGGGTTTTAAAGTAGGGTTTTAAACTAGGGTTAGGGTTTCAAAGTAGGGGTTTAAACTAGGGTTAGGGTTTCAAAGTAGTGGTTTAAACTAGGGTTAGGGTTTCAAAGTAGGGTTTCAAACTAGGGTTAGGGTTTCAAAGTACGGGTTTAAACTAGGGTTAGGGTTTCAAAATAGGGTTTTAAACTAGGGTTAAGGTTTCAAAGTAGTGGTTTGAACTAGGATTAGGGTTTCAAAGTAGGGGTTTAAACTAGGTTTAGGGTCTCAAACTAGGGATAGGGTTTCAAAGTAAGGTTTTAAACTAGGGTTAGGGTTTCAAAGTAGGGGTTTAACCTAGGTTTAGGGTTCTAAAGTAGGGGTTTAAATTAGGGTTAGGGTTTCAAACTAGGCTTAGGGTTTCAAAGTAAGGGTTTAAACTAGGGTTAGGGTTTCAAAGTAGGGGTTTAAACTAGGGTTAGGGTTTCAAAGTAGGGGTTTAAACTAGGATTAGGGTTTCAAAGTAGGGGTTTAAACTAGGGTTAGGTTTTCAACGTAGGGGTTTAAACTCAGGTTACGGTTTCAAAGTAGGGGTTTAAACTCGGGTTAGGGTTTCAAACTAGGGGTTTGAACTAGGGTTAGGGTTTCAAAGTAGGGGTTTAAACTAGGGTTAGGTTTTCAAACTAGGGTTAGGGTTTCAAAGTAGGGTTTTAAACTAGGGTTGGGGTTTCAAACTAGGGTTAGGGTTTCAAAGTAGGGTTTTAAACTAGGTTTAGGGTTTCAAAGTAGGGGTTTAAACTAGGGTTAGGGTTTCAAAGTAGGATTTTAAACTAGGGTTAGGGTTTTAAAGTAGGGTTTTAAACTAGGGTTAGGGTTTCAAAGTAGGGGTTTAAACTAGGGTTAGGGTTTCAAAGTAGGGGTTTAAACTAGGGTTAGGGTTTCAAACTAAGGTTAGGGTTTCAAACTAGAGTTAAGGTTTCAAAGTAGGGTTTTAAACTAGGGTTAGGGTTTCAAAGTAGGGTTTTAAACTAGGGTTAGGTTTTCAAAGTAGGGGTTTAAACTAGGGTTAGGGTTTCAAAGTAGGGTTTTAAACTAGGTTAAGGTTTCAAAATGGTGTTTCAAACTAGGGTTAGGGTTTCAAAGTAGGGGTTTAAACTAGGGTTAGGGTTTCAAAGTAGGGTTTTAAACAAGGGTTAGGGTTTCAAAGTAGGGGTTTAAACTATGGTTAGGGTTTCAAAGTAGGGGTTTAACCTAGGGATAAAGTTTCAATTAGGGGTTTAAACTAGGGTTAGGGTTTCAAAGTAGGGGTTTAAACTAGGGTTAGGGTTTCAAAGTAGGGTTTTAAACTAGGGATAAAGTTTCAATTAGGGGTTTAAACTAGGGTTAGGGTTTCAAAGTAGGGGTTTAAACTAGGGTTAGGGTTTCAAAGTAGGGGTTTAAACTAGGGATAAAGTTTCAATTAGGGGTTTAAACTAGGGTTAGGGTTTCAAAGTAGGGGTTTAAACTAGGGTTAAGGTTTCAAAGTATGGGTTTGAACTATGGTTATGGTTTCAAAGTAGGGGTTTAAAGTAGGGTTAGGGTTTCAAAGTAGGGGTTTAAACTAGGGTTAGGGTTTTAAAGTAGGGTTTTAAACTAGGGTTAGGGTTTCAAAGTAGGGGTTTAAACTAGGGTTAGGGTTTCAAAGTAGTGGTTTAAACTAGGGTTAGGGTTTCAAAGTAGGGTTTCAAACTAGGGTTAGGGTTTCAAAGTACGGGTTTAAACTAGGGTTAGGGTTTCAAAATAGGGTTTTAAACTAGGGTTAAGGTTTCAAAGTAGTGGTTTGAACTAGGATTAGGGTTTCAAAGTAGGGGTTTAAACTAGGTTTAGGGTCTCAAACTAGGGATAGGGTTTCAAAGTAAGGTTTTAAACTAGGGTTAGGGTTTCAAAGTAGGGGTTTAACCTAGGTTTAGGGTTCTAAAGTAGGGGTTTAAATTAGGGTTAGGGTTTCAAACTAGGCTTAGGGTTTCAAAGTAGGGGTTTAAACTAGGGTTAAGGTTTCAAAGTAGGGGTTTAAACTAGGATTAGGGTTTCAAAGTAGGGGTTTAAACTAGGGTTAGGTTTTCAAAGTAGGGGTTTAAACTCAGGTTAGGGTTTCAAAGTAGGGGTTTAAACTCGGGTTAGGGTTTCAAACTAGGGGTTTGAACTAGGGTTAGGGTTTCAAAGTAGGGGTTTAAACTAGGGTTAGGTTTTCAAACTAGGGTTAGGGTTTCAAAGTAGGGTTTTAAACTAGGGTTGGGGTTTCAAACTAGGGTTAGGGTTTCAAAGTAGGGTTTTAAACTAGGTTTAGGGTTTCAAAGTAGGGGTTTAAACTAGGGTTAGGGTTTCAAAGTAGGATTTTAAACTAGGGTTAGGGTTTTAAAGTAGGGTTTTAAACTAGGGTTAGGGTTTCAAAGTAGGGGTTTAAACTAGGGTTAGGGTTTCAAAGTAGGGGTTTAAACTAGGGTTAGGGTTTCAAACTAAGGTTAGGGTTTCAAACTAGAGTTAAGGTTTCAAAGTAGGGTTTTAAACTAGGGTTAGGGTTTCAAAGTAGGGTTTTAAACTAGGGTTAGGTTTTCAAAGTAGGGGTTTAAACTAGGGTTAGGGTTTCAAAGTAGGGTTTTAAACTAGGGTTAGGGTTTCAAAGTAGTGGTTTAAACTAGGGTTAGGGTTTCAAAGTAGGTGATTAAACGAGGGTTAGGGTTTAAACTAGGGTTAAGGTTTCAAAGTAGGGGTTTAAACTAGGGTTAGGGTTTCAAAGTAGGGGTTTAAACTAGGGTTAGGGTTTCAAAGTAGGGTTTTAAACTAGGGATAAAGTTTCAATTAGGGGTTTAAACTAGGGTTAGGGTTTCAAAGTAGGGGTTTAAACTAGGGTTAGGGTTTCAAAGTAGGGGTTTAAACTAGGGATAAAGTTTCAATTAGGGGTTTAAACTAGGGTTAGGGTTTCAACGTAGGGGTTTAAACTAGGGTTAAGGTTTCAAAGTATGGGTTTGAACTATGGTTATGGTTTCAAAGTAGGGGTTTAAAGTAGGGTTTGGGTTTCAAAGTAGGGGTTTAAACTAGGGTTAGGGTTTTAAAGTAGGGTTTTAAACTAGGGTTAGGGTTTCAAAGTAGGGGTTTAAACTAGGGTTAGGGTTTCAAAGTAGTGGTTTAAACTAGGGTTAGGGTTTCAAAGTAGGGTTTCAAACTAGGGTTAGGGTTTCAAAGTACGGGTTTAAACTAGGGTTAGGGTTTCAAAATAGGGTTTTAAACTAGGGTTAAGGTTTCAAAGTAGTGGTTTGAACTAGGATTAGGGTTTCAAAGTAGGGGTTTAAACTAGGTTTAGGGTCTCAAACTAGGGATAGGGTTTCAAAGTAAGGTTTTAAACTAGGGTTAGGGTTTCAAAGTAGAGGTTTAAACTAGGGTTAGGGTTTCAAAGTAGGGTTTTAAACTAGGGTAAGGGTTTCAAAGTAGGGGTTTAAACTAGGGTTAGGGTTTCAAAGTAGGTGTTTAAACTAGGGTTAGGGTTTCAAACTAGGGTTAGGGTTTCAAAGTAGGGTTTTAAACTAGGGTTAGGGTTTCAAAGTAGGGGTTTAAACTCGGGTTAAATCAGAGCGGCCAATCTTTTTTTTTGTAGACATATTTATCATTTAGTTAGTTCTAAACGTATTGAGCTTTAAATTGAATTTAAGACATGGGATATGTCATTTAAGCGCTCCCTTATTTTGAGCAGTGTTGTATGAAGGTACTTTTAATCAGTTTGCTTTTCTGTTAGCAGGACATCGTGCATTTGGACTTGAATGTTTTGTTTGTCCTTATTGTGATTGTGACTACAACACAATGAAAAGTGTTGGTGTCAGTGAGGAACTGCGATGGTAAGGGATGAACTGCGATGGCAAAAATGCGGCCCGAACCGTAGATCGCACCGGGACAAATGAGGTATCAAACGATGCGGCTCGATCTGACTCGCTGCGCTATTATTTTTCTAAGAATTCCCAGTTACCAAGGCGACGCTATTCCCAAAAAACTCCCAAATAAAGTCCCATAGGAATGAATGGGAATCCGAAAGACATCAACTCCAATCAAGCACCTTTTTCCAAGACACGCTGCGCGCGCATACGTTGACCGACCGATATGAATTTTAGCTCATTTTGTTGGAATTATTTTCATCTTTAGCTCAGTGTCAAAAAAAAAATTAAGGAATGAAAGCTCTCCCCCTGTGCGGGTTCAAAGACAGTGAGCAAAGGGGTGAAAGTCGCCTTTCTTGCATCAGTTAGAGCGTGACTAATTAAGGACAGAGTGCTGGGAACCAAAAAATATATTTCCAAAAGTTTCACTTTAACTCGTCACCATGGCCACAATCTTTGCTCACTAGACATCAAATTGGAACATTTTGTAGCCACGAGCCTCTGCTTTCTGAAAAACTAAGTTTTATTTGGCTAAGGTGTCATTTAGTACCTTTATTTTAACTTTAAGCGAAGAGAAGTCGCACTATTTTGATCTCTTTTCAATGTAATTTTCGCCGTTTTTCCCTCTTCATTTTCGATCAATCATAAGTTTTCAACCTGCTCTCATTTGGTCATTTTTCATCCAATTAAAAAACTGAGAACATGCTCGCGTTCCCCAAACCCTTGCCGTTCTAACGAGCCATTTCTGGAATCTGCATCTTCAACCGTTAGGTCGTGAGAGGCTTTTGTTTGAGGTGAGCGTAATCCTATACAAATCAATGGAGTGTTGGTGCGTGACGTCTCCTCACAACTTAAAATCAAATGTGTGTGCGTGAATGTGCATGTTTTGTAAGGGGCAGTAAGATACTGTTGATTATGGTAGATTCCACATTTCTTGACCGATTTCAATGGTTTAAATTTTAAACTGTTCAGCTCATTGAAATGTTACTTAAAATCAAATGTGTGTGCGTGAATGTGCATGTTTCTTAAAGGGGCAGTAACATACTGTTGATTATGGTTAACTTTTACATTTCTTGAGCGATTTCAACGGTTGAAATTTTAAACTGTTCAGCTCATTGAAAAGAGTTGCAAGAGTTAGCAGGCCCATTCAAAATTTCCGCGGGAATTTTTCTAGTTTTTTAATCTTCCACCGATTTTTCCGCAAGAATGCGGCCCGTACCGTACATCGCACCAGGACAAATGAAGTATCAAACGATGCGGCTCGATCTGACTCGGTGCGGCATTATGTTTCTAGGAATTCCCAGTTACCATGGCGACGCTATTCCCAAAAAACTCCCAAAATTCAGGGAAAGAAGGTCCCATAGGAAATTAATGTGAAAAGGAAAGACAAAATCACACATCAAGCACCTTTTTCCAAGACACGCTGCGCGCGCATACATTAACCGATTGATATGAATTTTAGCTCATTTTGTTGGAATTTTTCCTATCTTTAGCTCAGTGTCAAAAAAAAAATTAAGGAATGAAAGTTCTTCCCCCTGTGCGGGTTCAAAGACAGTGAGTGTAATCGCCACTCTATTACGCAATTAAACTTTCAGTGGTGGGAACCAAAAAATCTATTTCCAAAAGTTTTACTTCAACTCGTCACCATGGCCACAATCTTTGCTCACTAGACATCAAATTCGCACATTTTGTAGCCACAAGCCTCTACTTTCTGAAAAACAAAAAAAAAGTAAAAAAGTTTTATTTGGCTAAGGTGTCATTTAGTACCTTTATTTTCACTTTAAGCGAGGAGAAGTCGGACTTTGGCGCCTATCTCCTCCATGTTAATTTCGCCGTTTTTTCCCTCTTCATTTTCGATCAATCATAAGTTTTCAACCTGCTCTCATTTGGTCATTTTTCATCCGATTAAAAAACTGAGAACATGCTCGCGTTCCCCAAACCCTTGCCGTTCTAACGAGACATTTCTGGAATCTGCATCTTCAACCGTTAAGTCGTGAGAGGCTTTTGTTTGAGGTGAGCGTAATCCTATACAAAATCAATGGAATGTGGGTGCGTGACGTCTCGCAACAAGTTAAAATCAAATGTGTGTGCGTGAATGGTCTGTCACTTTTGCATAGCAACTGCCTCAGCCAATCATCTCTCACTGTTGAGCTCAACTCAGCCCCTGTACTCAAGGCTTGGCCTATATACGACTACTACTATTGCAAATACTATTACTACTACTACTATCTTGGCCAATTGATTAGGTACACCCAGGATTCTGGTCAATTCATTAGGTACACCCTGGATTCTTGCCACTCCGCCCACCCAGGGCGGCGGCCATCTTGGCCAATTGATTAGGTACAGCCAGGACTTTTCAGTCACAAAATTGTTTTATTTGATTATTTTCCAAATTTGTAGCATGTCACTATTACTGTGTTTTTTTGATGATTGTGGTTTATTATTAAATACTACAAATTGTCCATTTCCTTTGCTAAAATAAATGTTTTCTTTTATAATATTGATGAGTTCTTCAAGATGCACAAACAGTGACTGTGCACATGTTGTTTCCTCAGGGCACACATACACATATAAAAGTAATTTGTAAGATGTTGATAAAATTGGGTTAATGGTGTAAATCAACAAATTCAAATTGGAAGGTTCATTTAACTACATTGTTTTATGTTCAAAAAAATCAGTGACATGTACAATGTAGCCAATAATAAAATATATAATACTGGATATTTTGTAGAAACATTTCATCACTTGTAAAGATTTGTCTGTGTTGAATAATTTAGACAGGTGATAATTGCTGAAATTAAAATAACAGATTCATCACATTAATTTAAATGCATAGTAATTAAAATGTATCACTCCCTTAACACTGAAAACAAAGATATGAATTAGACAATGGTTGGTTCTTTTTAGTGGTTAAAAAAGTGGATGTTTGAATTACAATTTGTATCTTTTTTTTATTTATTATTATTTTTTTTTTGTTGTGCAAAAAACACATACAAGTGGTCAAGCAGTGCATCCACCACCAGACAGCCTGTCCTGTATGTAGCAGTATGTCCTACTCGCAACCCGCGAGTGTTGTATGACACAATCCGCATTATTGAACCTTGCAGCTGCACGCAGCGCAGTTGCCCCCTTAAACTGGTCTCCTCGGATGCAGCGCACTCTAACCTCACCATCGGGCTGCAACCCATCTTGTGATAGTTGGGACTTCGCGTTGTCTTCTCTCGCGCGTTTTTTTCTAATCCTAACCCTGATTGGTCCGCTTTTTTCCCTGTCTGTGCTGTGGCCAATGACATTCGCTTGATTTTGGAAGGTTCTAGACGACGGACCCCCTTGCTGATAGTTGGAGTTCATGTTGTCTTGTCTCTTTTCCCTGATTGGTCGTTTTCTGCTTGTCTGTGCTGTGGCCAATTAGAGACGCTTGAATGAGACTATTTTAGAAGGTTCTCGACCATGGCTTCTTCCCATTTCATCTAGTCTGAGGTAAGTGTTGCACGGCAGTTGTTTGTAGTCTGATGTATAATGCTAAATAAGTGAGATTTTGCAAGTTTTCCCCCATCTTAAACTACATCACGTTAATACTGGCAATGTATTGAAACGTATTTGATGTGTTTGAACGTTGTGTTATCCGGCTGCTGTTTTAACAAGATATAGGTAAAGTTAAGTGCTAGACATGGTAACCTACATGCTAACTACACCTGCTAGCGCTAGCTAGAGCTAGCAGATCTCACTTTAAGGTTTTAATGTGCAGTAAAAGAAAACAAAAACAAAGAAAAGTTTGAGTAGGCTCTAAATCTCAATTGTGTATATCCATCGTTGCTACAATATACAGTAAGGCTTTTGTCTCGTCTGTCGTCGTCGTGGTGGGGGTCGGGGAGGGGGGCGTCGGTTGTTGAGTGGCGTGTCCTGCTCGATCGTGTAGCGGAGCGGCGCCGATGAGGGATTTTGGAAGTATTTTACACTGTTAAATGACCTTCATTGATTGACTACAGCACACATTTGTAAATTGTCAAAGCTGCCTTTATTTTCCCCCTTGAAAGATTACCGTTGGTTTCTGTAGCGATCGTTTTTTTCACGGCCATCCAGAATATCCATCCATTTTGCCAAACCGTTTCACCTCATGGAAATTAATCTAAAAGAAAAAAAAAGTAACAATGTTATTACAATACCGTTTTCTTTGTTAATAAGTAAACAAGGAAGTCTATAGTGGATCCATTTTTTTCTATTGTTGAGGATTTATTGAAGGCTCTGCTCACCCCATCCATTATTTATAATCAATGAACTATACAATGTGTGATGTTACTATACTTCAATTGATGAAAATAATGGCGGCGTATTCCAAGCACAGAGAGGTGAGCGCTCAAGAAGCGGTGGCGCGGACATGCAGTCTCCCTCTGAAGAAGTGCTCGCGCAGCGTAGTTTTCATCCAGACGGCTGAGGATGGCGTGAAATTGAGTCTACCCATGAGTAGACTGAAGACCATGCATCCGGACGCAGACAACGTGTGGATGTCTGGTCTGCCAGACAAATATGTGGCAAGACCTAGAACGGCAATGTTTGAGCGGATGTGTCTCGCCGAATTCGCATCCGAATACCGGGTCGTCTACGGTCAGCAGATTGAGGGCAAGAATGTCATTCCCCTCTCACACGGCAAGGGATTCATCCAGAAGCGGATTGGAAAAGATGCCGTCATCAGATTCACTCGCTTCTCAATCAAAAAGTATGCTGAGAAGTATTACAGGACACAGCTTAAATTGTACCTCCCCCACAGAGACGACGCTGAGCTCAGGTCTGAAAACCTCAAAACGTACGAGGAGTTCTACGGTGCCGGGGAATCAAAGTTCGGTCGGGTGCGGGCTATCGTGGACCGCAATCGGGGGCGGTACGAAGGACGGGGAAAGACCGTGGACAATGCCTTCGAAAAATTGAAAGAGCTTCGTGCGGTTCTCAACGCGTGGAGCACTTTTGCGCCGGAGGTAGAAGCAGAGCGTTTGGAGTGTGCCGCCGAACGCGAATCTAATCCGTTACAGGAAGACCCGCAAGATGAGGTTCCGGCCTACCAGGACGCTGCTGGTAGCGGCGCGGTCTTGCCGGCGTTTGAGGCGCCAAAGTTGAGCGCCGAATTTGTGAGGAACATGTACCGCAGTCTCAATGAAACGCAAGCGTCCGTCTTCTACGCTGTGCGCGAGTGGTGTTTGAAACGCGTTTCGGATCGTCTCCTCGAGCCCTTCTTTTATTTGATCTCCGGAGGAGCTGGCTGTGGTAAATCGCATGTCATCAAGTGCATTTACCAGGAGGCCAGTAAGATTCTCCATCAGCTTCCCAGGTTCCGCGACGAAGCGGATATGGCCAAGCCTGCTGTGCTGCTGACGTCGTTTACTGGCACGGCGGCTTACAACATCTCAGGGAAAACTCTTCATTCCCTCTTGAAACTCCCCAGGACTCTAAAGCCTCCTTACCAAGCGCTGGGGAATACGTTGGACGCATTGTGAGCAACCCTTTGCAACGTGGAAATTTTGATCATCGACGAGATCTCCATGGTCTCCAAGGAACTCTTTGCCTATGTCCACTGGAGATTTCAGCAAATCAAGGGCAACCAGAGACCATTTGGGGGCATCTCCGTTCTTGCAGTTGGGGACTTCTACCAACTGCCACCCCTTGGAAGGTCCAAACCCCTCTGCGTTTCTGACAACGATCTTCTTGACCTCTGGACAGATTTTCAGATGGTCAAGCTTACTCAAATCATGCGGCAAAAAGACGACGTCGCTTTTGAACAGGATCAGGGAGAAGGGGAAGGCTGATCCACTCGGCGATGGTGACAGGGCGTTACTCACCACGGCTGTCACGGATGCGCGAGACCTCCCTGCGTATACTCTGCATATCTTTGCCACCAATAAAGAGGTGGATAGGCACAATGCAGCAACTGTGGCTGCTCTCAAATTGACTGTGGTCAATATTCCCGCAGAGGACTACAGGAAGAGCCCACGGTCGGGGGCGATGGTCACCGTGACCAAAGTCATCATTGGGTCGAGAAGGGATCTACCGGATGCCCTTCAAGCTGGTGTAGGAGCACGGGTTATGCTTCTTCGGAATTTGGATGTCGAGGACGGATTGGTGAACGGGACCTTTGGCACAATAGGCAACATTGTTCAAAACGCCCCAAAGGGGTCGGCGGAGAAAGTGACCTTGCTCGGACTGAGGCTAGACAATCCCGAAGCGGGCCAGAAATTGCGCCATAAAATTCTGGGGCCGACGGATGACTTGGTCTATATCGAAAGGTCGGAGGAAAACCTGGGCATGAAAGGCGTGGTCAGGCGGCAATTCCCCATGAAGCTTGCCTTTGGATGCACGGCTCACAAAGTGCAAGGCATGACGATGACCTCTGCAGTGGTGTCTCTTAAGCGTGTGTTTGAACCTGGAATGGCCTATGTTGCCCTAAGCCGCACGACGTCACTTCAGGGATTGAGGGTCATAGACTTTGACGAATCCAAAATCTACGCCAATCCCAACGTCACGGCGGCAATGGACAGTATGACGCGCGCTTCTTTCCAAAGTACAAGACCATTGTTGTACTTTTCCAAAATGCCGCAAACTGCTTTTCCCACCTTGACCATTGTTCATCACAACACCGAGGGCCTTCCATCTCATATTGACGACTTAAAGTCTCATCATGAGTTGAGGCTGGCAGATGTCCTTTGCCTCACTGAAACTCATTTGTCTGGATTCTTCTTCCCCATCCATCCATCCATTTTCTGTACCGCTTGTCCTCACAAGGGTCGCGGGGGTTGCTGGAGCCTATCCCAGCTGGCTTCGGGCAGTAGGCGGGGTACACCCTGAACTGGTTGCCAGCCAATCGCAGATCCTTCTTCCCCCCCTCCCTTGCAACTGAAGGGATGCAGCACTTTTGTGCGCAACAGACACGTTTCGTATTCAAATAGACTGGACATGGTCCAAAAAGAGGGTGGCGGAGTCGCAGTCTATTATCGCGATTGTCTTCGAGCGGAGCCCCGTCGGTTTATTCAGAATGTGGTTGACCTGGAATTTGCTGTCATCAGGGTTGACGCTCCCGTCCAGGCTTTGATAGCTACGGTCTACAGGCCACCCAACCTGAGTCTTGGCACATTTCTTCCAAACCTTGGAAGTCTCTTGGATGCCTTGGCCGTGATGGACTGCCAGCCTATTGTTGTTTGCGGAGACTTTAATGAGGATTTGCTTTCAAAGGGAAAGAAATCCATTCTGGACTTGTTTCAGTCCAGAGGCTTTTCACAGCTGATCACCCAGGCCACAACTGGAAAGCAGACACTGATTGATCACATTTACATATCTCGCCCAGATTGTTGTGTTCAATCAGGCGTTCTGCACACTTATTACAGTTACCACAGTCCGGTCTACTGTGTGTTAACTTCTTGTGTCAGCTCATTGTAGATCGCAAGGGCACCATTTTCACAAGTGCGCCTTTGCAAATGTTATTGAGCCTTTCATACCACTGCTCAAAACAGGGGGATACTGTACTTTAAATTGTAAAGGCTGAAAAGTTAAATCCTTTGCTCGTTCAAAATTTGTGTCATAACAGAACTACACTCAAAATCAGAGCGGCCAATCATTTTTTTTGTAGACATATTTATCATTTAGTTAGTTCTAAACTTATTGAGCTTTAAATTGAATTTAAGACATGGGATATGCCATTTAAGCGCTCCCTTATTTTGAGCAGTGTTGTATGACGGTACTTTTAATCAGTGTGCTTTTCTGTTAGCAGGACATCGTGCATTTGGACTTGAATGTTTTGTTTGTCCTTATTGTGATTGTGACTATAACACAATGAAAAGTGTTGGTGTCAGTGTGGAACTGCGATGGTAAGGGATGAACTGTGATGGTAAGTGATGATTGATTACTGAATTGATCTAGGCAAACATTGAACACTCATTTTTCATTTTCACATGCAATACAGGTAGGTGGATGGAGCGCAGCAAGGGGCGCTACTTGACATGGCCAAGGATATCAAGGTTGTTATGTCCGGTACAACTGGTGGAGAGAAAAGATGAAAAAAGGGATCCCGCAAACGTAGACCAAAATGATTTATTCTACAGGATTCCTCACTAAAAAACCGTCACATGTGTATTGGATGAGTATTTAGATTAAGTTTTAACTGTTCAGTTTTGCTGCCTATTTTCTAACAACTTGTTCCTTTGTGTGCTCAGGAAAAGATGAAGATGCTGTGTAACAAAGACCCAAAACGGCTCTTTTAAGAGCCGTTTTACATGTACTTTGGAGTAATATTCCTGCAATATTGATCAGCACCAACATGCCTTTTAATATGCAATGTCAAATTTAAACACTGCATTCATACTGTATTTGCTCCATGATACAGTATATTGCATTTTATATTTTAGTTAATCACTTACACTATAAGCAAGAAATTAAACTGATTCCCTTTTGATATGACTAAAATGTCAATCAAGACATAAGGGAAGCCATTACACATGTAATAACTGCAGTTATTACATATTGTCTTGAACTCTATTCCTGCTGACACAAATTGAGAGGTAAAGTACACCAACATTTGGCAAACAGTTCAGAGCATGCATGTTTCCACCTTGCAAGAGTCAGCAGGCCCATTCAAAATTTCCGCGGAAATTTTTCTAGTATTTTTCTTCTTCTTCTTTTTATTATTTTTTTAATCTTCCACCGATTTTTCCGCAAGGGAATTCCCAGTTACCATGGCGACGCTATTCCCAAAAAACTCCCAAATAAAGTCCCATAGGAATGAATGGGAATCCGAAAGACATCAACTCCAATCAAACACCTTTTTCCAAGACACGCTGCGCGCGCATTCGTTGACCGACCAATATGAATTTTAGCTCATTTTGTTGGAATTTTTGTCATCTTTAGCTCAGTGTCAAAAAAAAAAATTAAGGAATGAAAGCTCTCCCCCCTGTGCGGGTTCAAAGACAGTGAGCAAAGGGTGAAAGTCGCCTATTTAGAGTGTGACTAATTAAGGCTTCAGTGACGGGAACCAAAAAATATATTTCCAAAAGTTTCACTTCAACTCGTCACCATGGCCACAATCTTTGCTCACTAGACATCAAATTGGCACATTTTGTAGCCACAAGCCTCTGCTTTCTGAAAAACTAAGTTTTATTTGGCTAAGGTGTCATTTAGTACCTTTATTTTCACTTTAAGCGAGGAGAAGTCGGACTATTTCGATCTCTTTTCAATGTTATTTTCGCCGTTTTTCCCTCTTCATTTTCGATCAATCATAAGTTTTCAACCTGCTCCTAAGTTGGTCATTTTTCATCCGATTAAAAAACTGAGAACATGCTCGCGTTCCCCAAACCCTTGCCGTTCTAACGAGCCCTTTCTGGAATCTGCATCTTCAACCGTTAGGTCGTGAGAGGCTTTTGTTTGAGGTGAGCGTATCCTATACAAAATCAATGGAATGTGGGTGCGTGACGTCTCGCAACAAGTTAAAATCAAATGTGTGTGCGTGAATGGTCTGTCACTTTTGCATAGCAACTGCCTCAGCCAATCATCTCTCACTGTTGAGCTCAACTCAGCCCCTTTTTTTCTTGGTGTACTCAAGGCTTGGCCTATATACGACTACTACTATTGCAAATACTATTACTACTACTACTATCTTGGCCAATTGATTAGGTACACCCAGGATTCTGGTCAATTAATTAGGTACACCCTGGATTCTCGCCACTCCGCCCACCCAGGGCGGCGGCCATCTTGGCCAATTAATTAGGTACACCAAGGATTCTCTCCCCTCTGCCCACCCGGGGCGGCGGCCATCTTGGCCAATTGATTAGGTACAGCCAGGACTTTTCAGTCACAAAATGTTTTTATTTGATTATTTTCCAAATTTGTAGCGTGACTATTACTGTGTTTTTTGCTGATTATGGTTTATTATTTAATACTAAAACTTGTCCATTTCCTTTGCTAAAGTAAATGTTTTCTTTTGTGATATTGATGAGTTCTTCAAGATGCACAAACAGTGACTGTGCGCATGTTGTCTCCACAGTTTCCTCAGGGCACACATAGACATATAAAAGGAATTTGTAAGATGTTAATAAAATTTGGTTAATGGTGTAAATCAACAAATTCAAATTGGAAGGTTCATTTAACTAGATTGTTTTATGTTCAATATACTTAAAAAAAAAAAAAATCAGTGACATGTACAATGTAGCCAATAATAAAATATATAATACTGGATTTTTTGTAGAAATATTTCATCGCTTGTAAAGATTTGTTTGTGTTGAATAATTTAGACAGGTGATAATTGCTGAAATTAAAATAACAGATTAATCAGATTTTTTTAAATGCATAGTAATTAAAATATGTGTCACTCCTTTAACACTGAAAACAAAGATATGAATTAGACAATGGTTGGTTCTTTTTAGTGGTTAAAAAAGTGGATGTTTGAATTACAATTTTTATCTTTTTATATGTATTTATTTTTTTATGTTGATGTGCAAAAAACACATACAATTGGTCAAGCAGTGCATCCACCACCAGACAGCCTGTCCTGTATGTAGCAGTATGTCCTACTCGCAACCCGCGAGTGTTGTATGACACAATCCGCATTATTGAACCTTGCAGCTGCACGCAGCGCAGTTGCCCCCTTAAACTGGTCTCCTCGGATGCAGCGCGCTCCAACCTCACCATCCGGCTGCAACCCATCTTGTGATAGTTGGGACTTCGCGTTGTCTTCTCTCGCGCGTTTTTTTCTAATCCTAACCCTGATTGGTCCGTTTTTTTCCCTGTCTGTGCTGTGGCCAATGACATTCGCTTGATTTTGGAAGGTTCTAGACGACGGACCCCTCTTGCTGATAGTTGGAGTTCGTGTTGTCCTATCTCTTTTCCCTGATTGGTCGTTTTCTGCTTGTCTGTGCTGTGGCCAATTAAAGACGCATGAATGAGACTATTTTAGAAGGTTCTCGACGACGGTCTCGTCCCATTTCATCTCGTCTGAGGTAAGTGTTGCACGGCAATTATTTTTAGTCTGATGTATAATGCTAAATAAGTTAGATTTTGCAAGTTTTCCCCCATCCTAAACTACATCACGTTAATACTGGCGATGTATTGAAACGTATTTGATGTGTTTGAATATGGAGGTAAATATGGTGCAAAATTAACTTGTGCAAAAAATTTGTACCTGTAGAAAAAAGTCTAAATTTGTGATTTGTATCTGTAAAAAAAAAGTGTGCCTGTAAAAAAAAATTTGTGTCTGTAAAAGAAATTTGTACCTGTAAAAAAAAAATGTGTATGTGTAAAACAAATTTGTATCTGTAAAAACAAATTTGTACCTGCAAAAGTCATGATTTGTATCTGTACAAATTTTTTTTTTGTACCTGTACAAAAACTATAAATTTGTATCTGTAAAAGTTGTGATTTGTACCTGTAGAAATGACAACTTGTAGTCAAAGAAGTCTCCACTAGGAGTCACAAGTGGGTTTTCTGCTGCTGTTCAGTGACGTGAGTTTTGCCCCATTTGTCGCGCTACAAATGGAGCAAAACTAATTTGTACTTGTAGAGCGCCGTGATTTGTACTCGTTAAGAAGGGGGTGGGCTTTGGTGTAATGAAGGGTTGTTTTGACCAATCAAGTGAGAAGGATTTGAGCGGATTGGAGCGCAACCTCATTGGTTTAGCGAACGACGGTGGCGGGACTCGCGGAAGGATACAAGCAGGACACATCGTCGCCAACCAACATACATATTAAGAATACTTCAGTCTCTTTTGGTTTTTGCTATTACAAGGTAAGTATTATGTTACTTCATCATTCTTTCAAATATTGACGATGGTCATCCAACCTGTTTTTATGATTAGCATCACATATTTAGCTTTCTAGCTAGCTGGCATTTGATTTCATTCTAAAGCAGTCTAGTCGTTATCGTCATTTCTGGCGCCACGGACTTAATTGCATCTCATGCTTTGGAATATTGTGGCTATATGACAACAATGAACAACTAAACTACTTCATTATATGCCAAGAATGGTGCAGTGCGCTGCTCCCCTGTGTTGGTTAAAATTGTTATTTCTTGTATAAGTTAGCTGGCTAACAAACTAATTCATGTAGCTCACATATGCGCCATTGACAGGTACTGGAGGGAAGATGCACCCAATCGATGTTATGTATGTACACATTTGACTCCATAGTGTTCTTTATCTTGTTTTGCCTTCTAGAAAAATGACCGATCAGAGAAACAGCTCTTCGCTGCAGCAGCAGGTGAGCGGAATATCGCTACTGTCTTGACATTAATGGTGTGTTTTTTTTAAGTGGGTGGTCGACATATAGTTCACCAGCGCTCCCTTGAGCTTTTCGTAGCTTCAACTCAGTGTCTGAGTTCTTTTCAGGTCTATTTTGCATACAGTATTCAGCACGCACACCATGGGCCTGGTGCGGTTCTTGTCAAAGTAATAGTTATGCAGTAGTCTAAACGCAAAGTTGTGAGCCTGATGTAGTTTAATTTAGGAGAGTTACCGGTAGCAAGTTTATATGTATAGCATATATGTATACAATAGTTACATAACAACTAACGGGAGTTTCCATTTTTAATATTAATTTATCAGTTATGATGCCGTACTACTACTACTGTTACACTCAACAGGACGAGCATTTCGAATAACCCAACCAACCTTAAAAAACAACAACTGGCCTTTTGTAAATAATTCAGGAAAATGAGACGTCATCCCTTGATTGTGTAATTTGACAAATTCCTCAGGCGTAGGTGGTATCACTTTCTTAGATGTGGTAATCATGAGCCAGTGTAATTAAGTAGGGGTGTGAATTGCCTAGTACGTGGCGATTTGATCCGTACCACGATTCATAGGTCACGATTCTATTCGATACCAATTAATCCTGATACGAATCTATAAATTGTTTATTGCGTGTGTTTGTTTTTAACTCAAATTTAGAAAATACTCATCAGTTAACTTGTACGTGTACACTGTAAGATTTGTATGAACATTTATTTATTTACTAATACTAAACTTCAGGTTCATAACTGTGAGCCACTGTATTTAACAACAATCTGTTGAAATCTGTTTGATGTTTGAACAGTATTGAAATAAAATATTAAGGCTTAATGTCCATTAATATAACATTCTTCCATGTTTAACGTATGAACCCTAACCCTAAAGTAAGACGTTGGTTGAATATTTCCATTAAAAAAATTGAGGTTTAAAAATAGATTCGGCCGCGTATCAAATCAATTCAAGAATTGTGCTGTGCGCTGTAATTTCGTGATATATTGCTGAATCTTTTTTTAACACCCATATAATTAAGTCATATTAGTATCAAACACTTCACAAAAAAGAACAGACATACTGCAACAAAATATTTACTGTATATTAAATCTGAAATATGATGTACTATCCAATATGATAAACAATGCAATATTAGTTTATGATCATTTACAGTCCAGCTGGTTTTCAAACCTCAACATCAAGAAGCTATATGACTTCCTTAGAGGATCTATCAGCGGACCCGTTACTTAAGCTGACCCATGAAATCTTTTCAGTGGTCCATCCTTGTTCCAAGATGTGTCTTTAAAACAATTTACTCCCTCCTTAAAACGGCTGCATAAGAAAATCTTTTGAGTTGCTTCCAAAGATTTGAAGGACAACTTGGAGCTCGTAGTTGTATGTTTCAATTAAGACAATCGAGATGAGCCCTTTTGTGTGATTTGTAGTGCTGTAGTTGGTTGTTTCCCCCTCTTTTTTGGGAATGTCTTGTATTTGATCCATTAAACAATTATTTAATTAATGTATCTTTTCATTTTTCAGCTGTTCAGCACATGTGACAACACATCCATTTAGTCACTCAAAAATCTCATGTTCCAGCTGTCTCTAATTGCTGTATGCAGCCTTCACATACCTCTATATTTTCAGAATACACTAAATGTGGAATCAGCAGTCCGTGTGCTGCTTGACTGCTTAAGTCATCAGCTTGGAAGCACCACAAGTTCTTCACCTGTTGCTCAACCTACATCCCAGCACACTGTTCAACCAGCAGCTATGAGGCCTACCAGCAGTGTCATAGCCAGACCAGGCACAGTGCAGCAAGAGATGCAGAGGTAAGTGGCCATTACAATGTGCTAGCTTGTTTTTGAAAAATGGAAGCACATATTACATTGGTTAACAATATTACGATTTTAGAATGAGAGTACTCATGTGGTATGTAGCTTTAAAAAACAACAACTTTGTACCATTGAATTTAAAAAAAATTATTAAATATAATATATTTAGAATATATATTTGTCTTTGAGTCACTGACAGATATTAGATCCTTGACAATTTAATGTTCACTAATTAAAAACTTTTTGTGCTTCATAGATGTTTCCCAGTGTTTGCTTCTCGAGGTCAGAAGCGCAAAAGAAGTTTGGCAAATCCTCCTAATGTTTCTGTGTGTAAGTTGATAGAACTGCAGTTCTGTCTGCTATCAACAAACCTGGAAAAAACGCCAAAAGAGGAAACTTTTCTCTTGGAAGCGGGTCTTGGGAGGAGGACCATAAATATGGGTGACAATGCCGATCACGCCTAAAAGACAATTCTACACTTGAGTCTTGCCATTGTATTGTTTTTTAATGTTTTGTTTCCTTCTGTATATGTGTGTTTCCATTACCCTCAGATTTGCGCAAAATGCAAATTGTGCAAAAGCAAACTGTTAATGGAAACACTGTAATTTAAAAAAAATGCAAATATCGGCCCAAAAAATTTGCTTTCCCATGGTTTTTGAGACATGTCTAAATACAAGTATTTCGCAAAAGTGTAATGAAAATAGTGTTGCACGGGATACCGGTGCCAGTACCGTACCTTTATGTTTTGGTGTCAAAAACGGCTCGGTATAATTTTTTTCTTAGTACCGGTACTTAAAAAAAAAAATACGAGACAGCCCGCCAACTCTTGTTTTCTATCTACCGATATGTGGAAAACGCCTTAAGTAAGCGACACGCCTCTTTTAGCGTGTGTGCGAGAGGGCGCAGGAAGATAGCTTCACGCACTGAAGCGCTTGCTGGACGTGCACTCCTCGTGGAGAAGCATGAAGCGCTAATTAAGCTTATTAAGTGTAGTGCTCGCTGGACGTCCACGTAAGCTATGCAACAGCATTGGCATTGCCTACGCATGTTTTCAATCAGCACACGAAGAACACGTGTGGTTTTCAATTTTCAGTTTTAGAAAGGTTTTGTGACAAGAGCAAATGTTTTTCGTGAAGAAGCAGAAGAAAAAGCAGCAATCATTCCTGCAGTGGACTTAGGCACGGTGCGTTCAATGAACAGGCACACAGTAGGATATCACACTTATGCATAGTAAAAGCTCAGACGACTGACAGAGCAACAGACACAGGTTGTGACGCATTTTTGACACTTCCCTTAAAAATAAGTGGAGTTTGAATTATTTTGTTCCCAATTTGTAGTATTTGATGATGCATTCGACTAATTAGGAGCGAAATGGAGAAGAGCCGAGACATGCACGAACAATCAAGCAACGTTACATTGAGTTATTGGAGTGCCACTATTGCCAATTTTTAAAACGGATGACATCAAATGCAGTCAAATATAGCACTTCAAGAATACAGAATGCAATGTGAAAGCACATACAGTATAAACATAAATATATACCGTATGTACATAAATTTAACATGTATACATCCCAATATTTCAAATTAATAATAAGTAAAAATAATTTGAAGTTCTTTAGCCAGTTTTAATTTTGCTGCTTTTGCTGATGTTTTAGAGTTTTGTCTAGCGTTTCAGTACCGGCATTGAGGTATTTTATGCAGGTTTTAGTATCAAAGTCAAAATTTCGGTATCGTGAAAAGACTAAATGGAAACCAGTGTTTTCCCCAGCGTTTTAATAGAGCGGCGAGCCGCCAGGCTTTTCTTGACCCTCGGCCAGGCTAAGCGTCCCTGGAATTAACCGGGTACAAAAAGAAAAAAGAAATTGCTCCACAAAATTCTAAATTCGCTCCTTAAAGAAAGAAAAAAAAAGGAGAGGAAAAAAGAAATTTGCTCCTCAAATGAAGTCATGATACGCAAAACTGCTCCGCAATTACTGCAAATAAATAAATTAATTCTGATCCTTGTGCGCATTGACTCCCTCTGTCAAACGGACAACGAATTATAATCTTAAGATGTCGGTCGGTCTGTTTGGTTACCCTCCCGATACCGTCATTTGAATTTTCCACCATATCGCAAAACTGTTAATTTTCATTTGCAGCTAACAAAGTTTTATGAAAATTTATACATATAACAATTAACTATGTCAGCAGCACTTGCTTACTACTTTCAGATAAGCAGACTGCTCCAAGAAGAATATCCCAGGATGCGAGATTTACAAGGTGGCTGGTTTCTTAAAAAAGTTACAGGTATGGTTCTTCATTGGATACTGTTGAATTATTAACATTGTTTTTCAGTTTCAATTTATATTTTAGCCGTTTTGGATTTAGTTATAGCTGTGTAGCTCAATGAATAGTATTGTCTATTGTATTCTTATCTGTCTCTCTTGCCTGGGAAAGAGGGAGTAGAGTTTGTACCAGTCTCAGTCGGTCGAGTCCAAGGACAGGCTGACTTATTATTGTTTAGGTCTAATCTGATTTGTATTCCTGGGAACTTCTGCCTTTTTGTGAATGGGAGGGGAGAGGAGACTTTTCGTATTCACCCACTTTTCAATAAATAATGATGTGCAGGAGAAGGAGGGACACACACTTTTGAACAGAACACTGCTTGGGTGACTTCATTTGTGTGATCAGAAGCTTCTGATAATTATAATACCTTTGCAAAGGGACAGAATCTCACCATTCAGTTAATTGAACACGCAAAGAGTAGAATACAAATATTGTAAACTCTAACAATACATACTTCAATTTTCTTTGATTTAATTTTGTTTTTTATACCAAGCTCTAAATTATCCGACAGTGTGACACTTCGAGGCTGTGGTTGCCAAATAAGGCATTTGGTCCCCTTCATCTGAAGCCTTGTTTACAGCTTTTCTCATTGATGTCTAGTGAAACCTGGCAGTGTATAATGAAAATGAACTGCCATTCTCAGATGCCAAAATTAACCACACTAACTTAAGTGTGCATCGGGCAGCAATATACATGCATTAATGGGCTTTTGTTCGTTTAACTTGTTCAGGTTCAACGCTGCCAGTTGTTGCAAATTAAGATAAGTTGGTTAATCATGACTACATGGACAATTAATTGCATTATCAAATGTGATATATAAAAAGAAAAGCACGTTGCGGATGATGCCTGAATCCATTGGTACATTCGTGTCAGTAAGATAGCCTGAGCACACACAGGTTGTCATGTGTGTTTGATGTAATGGTACACGATGTCCTGTTTGGTGCGCTAACACACTGCCACGTGTAATGTAAACATTAGTCAGTTAACTCGTGTTTTTTAACAGCTAAAACAAAGCTACTGTACGCCCGTAGTTAACATCAAAACAGGAACACACATGCTTGCTCACAACTTTCTCCGTTTACGAACTCAAATTGACAATTCCGAAGTTCTGGCATCTCTTATATTTCCACAATGTAACACCGTGACAACAACGTGACAAGCATACAAAGCAGGCATATTGTTAAAATTATAGTTTTTCACGTTCTCAAAACAAAACAATCCTCACAAATCAAATTACGACGATCCAAAGTCTAATACTTTTCAACGAGTGGAAAGCTTCATTTCACCAACGATAATTTCTGCACTTGAGGAAAGTGGAAAATCGGATTTATCCCACTTAGATTGTCAGTTCCGACCTCAAAGCGTTCAAGGAAAATGCACAGTAAATACATGATATAATATGTTCACGTGACACAATGTGTTTTGGAATGACTGTATTAACCAGAACAAATAAATTACTGTAATCAGCAATCTTTGCTGTTTACATTTGCCTCTAACGCTTTTAGGCCAGAACTGGGTCACTCCCAGTGGGATAAATCTGACTCCAAACCATATGCAGTATATGACTGCCATTTTGACGTAGCATCACAATTGTCAATGAAAACACTGAAAGTTACAAAACATGACATATTTGTCACAAGGCCTCAGCAGAAACTCATAATCTTTGAAAATCCCCCCCTTTCAGGTACATACCTCTTTTTTTAATTTTGTTGATCAATTTAATACTTCTAAATTATGCCTACTAATGCCACAGAATGGTTTCCTAGTATTATTGCAACTTTGCGTAGTTGAATTAATTGTGAGTGTAACATTTTATTTATTAATGTCTGGAATGCTGTTACAAGCTGCAAATTTAACCATCATAGTAATTGTCTTTATTATAATTATGTGCATACACCAACGAATTGAAGCTGTAAAGTAATGATGGTTATTTAACTGCAGCAAGTTGGTGATGCGTTATTATTCTGAACATGATCTAAGTAGTCAAGTAATCGCCACAACTGTTTGTGATCAGTGGAATTGCAAACTACCGATAGTTTGCGGCATATCACAAATATATATATTTTTTGTGAATATCTGAAAAGGTTATGGTGGTATATTTTGTTTGTTGATGAAAGTCCTTCAAATTTGTATAGTTTCTGTTACGGTGTGGTCACGGGGCGGCGTGGTGTCTGTCGGCGTGTGAAGTGGAGGACCCAAAATGCAGGGAGGCAGGAGAACCACAGCAGGAGCGAGACTGGCGTGCTTTATTTTTCAGAAAACACTAACCAGGGTACTGGTTAATGCTAACTAAACAACAAACTGAAAAGTTACAAAATCAAACTGACAGCCAGAACTCCGGTGGTGACCGTGACAAGCGGCAATGATCGCACGCCGACTGATCACCACCCGGGAACTAAATACACCCACACTAATTGGGTAACTCGCCACACCTGGGGCCAGGCACAAGTGGCCGAGGGCCCGGATTGGTCAACCCGCGGAAAGGCTGGAACCCACTCAGGACCAATCGGGACCCTCAACCAAAACCAGATCTTCCCAGACATGACAGTTTCTTTGTTTGTTTTTCTTACTTTTTAAGGAGGCGGTGGACAAAGAAGATTAAATCCTGTGGCTCAAGGTTCACAAAGATACACTGCCAAATCTCTCAAAACTGCTTCGAACAATGGGAAAAATGTGCTGTACATTGTCCCTCTTCAAGAAGAAATAGATACTACCCCACTGCCGTATGATGCTGCTGAGTTCAACAAAATGCCCAAAAATGGATGCATGACCTGTGGCCAGATGGTTCCATTGCCCCTGATCCAGGTCCACATTGAGTCCTGTAGAGCTCATGTAAGTTGTCTTTACAAATGTTTCCCTAATAGATAAAATCAAATTATTACATTTGCTCAGCTGTGGTAGCATTTTTTCCCTTTATCTTTGTAGTCTAAGGGCTATCTTTTCGTACCCAGCTCTAATATAGTGCAAAGCTCAGTCTACTCTGCACTTGGTTTGATTTTTGTTGTATTTGACTACTCCTTTACTGGCCAATGATAATGGCTCTACTTATTATTTCAGTTCATTGTGAGGCACACGGCCTACATCCATACGTACATTCGTGACTGGCTGAATGTTGGCTGAATATGCGTGGCAGGAAGTTCACGTAACTTAAAGGCGCATGTCAAATTTTGGAGTGTTAAAACAACCATATTTATCACCCACACATGCTTAAGAAAAATGTTAAAGGACAGGAGGCACTACTGTGGCACAATGGCTGTTGCCCCTATTTTTCCTGTTTTGTCAAATAATGATGACGGTTTCGGGACGGAAACGTAAGGTTTCACCTTGAGCGTGACGTCAGGCGTTTGCACGCTCTCACGCTCTGCAGAAGCGCTGGCAAGGTGGAAGTGTTTGGGGGTTGTTTCTAAGAGTCCGTGGGAAAAACAAGTGTGTGCGACAGCGGATATAAAAGCGTGTAAAGAGGTAAAACAAAAATATCACCAAAAAAATCAATAATTATCTTAAGCGGGTAAATGAATAAGTCAATTAAATGAAAAAAAAGTAGGTAAGTAAGTGTGTTTTAAGAGTGGGTAGAGATGAAAGTGTCCTAATATTTAACGGAAGTTCAATCCATGGGGAGAGATTTTTGTAAAATCTCCCAAACTTTCTAGAGAGGAAAATAATGTGCTGTTAAGCACAATTTAAATTTAAGTAAAACAAAAAAGTTGATTATCTAGAAATGAAAGTTGGTCGATCATTAGTAAGTGGGAATATATTTTTATTGTCTTCTTTATTCATAATTGTTCTTTCACCGTGCGAAAATATTTATATTTAATCCAAATACCTGATTATTCAATAGAATTTTCCATATGATGTTTGTATACCTAAATATTTGATAGCTGCAGCACTAGAGGGGATGCTATACTGTACCATACATAATATAAATGGATAATGAAAGAGATGACCTGACGCTTGGGGAGGACTGGCCAATTGGGAATTTAATGAGTTTCCCAAATGCCCATTCCATCCACGGCGACAAATCAAATAGTAATGGCTTGATGCCGGTCGAACAACGAATCGGCATGTTGGACACTGCACCACCGCTCCCTGGAAAAGTTCAGGCTCAGGATTTTTTTAAAAACTTTAAGCCCTTGATAACACCCAGTGGTGAAGTCCAGGGTATACGCGGGTATACTGAGTATACCCACTTCTTTTTCAGTCAGCATTGAGTAAGTCAGACACCTATGCTGTTTTCGTGTGTAGGGTGTTTCAGTTCTCCGAAGTGCTTTGGAGAACTGAGACACCCTGGCCTACACACTCACACCTATCAACGGCAACGTTCAATTGAGCAGCGTTACAGAAGTTGGAAGTCCGTGGCATGTTGCCCATATCTGCTACTATACGTGCTGGTTGCTATAAATCAATAAAAAAATATACTTTTTTTTTTATTAACTAGTAATTGACATTTGATTATTTTCCACTAGAAAACCTGACGATTTCTCACCGCACACTTGTTAAAAATCACAGGGTTAACAGATAAAAGTCATTTTAAGCATAGCAATTTTTTTGTCAAATTACTTCTTTTTTAAACTCCTGTCACAGGCACCTGTCTATGAACATTTGGCTTTTTCGGTGGAACTGTCAAGTTTGTCTTATGAAAATTCTATTCATTTGATTCCATATTTTCCATAGACGAAGGATGATTGTGAAGACGAAACGGTCCCGACAGCAGAACATGATTTAGAAGTAATTAGTGAGGTAAGCAATCCGTGTATTTGTGTAACAGTAGTGTGTTTATTCAAATGTCATGATCTGCTATACTTTGTTCTATATTGTATTCAACAGTTATGTTACTTCTACTTTATGAAACCATGTCTCTATATGCTTGGTACTTTTAGGACTCCTGTCCAATTTGTGGAAATATATTTCCTGCGGAAATTGTTGCACACCATGCAAGTTCATGTGGTGACAGGTATGACAGACGTAAATTTAGAGATATCAAAACTGCATGAGAATATGCACAAAATACTACAATTAATTTATTACTTATAATGGTGCTTGAAATGTAAAGCGTAAATTTCCCCTTAGGGGTAGAGTTCGCCAGTCGGCGAGCTGGCGGACTCAGTAACAGGGGTTAACTTTCACAAAGAACGCTGGGGTGACGACCGGGGCCTTCCCCCGCTGGGCCTGGGGTTCGGGGGTGTCGGCCGCCCTCCGGTGCCCCCATCTCCTCCTTCTGCCCCCGGTGTTCCGTCCCTCCACACGGCGGGGGGTGGGGTGGGCGCGGCTGCCCTCTCCGCTCCGCTGTCGGGCCCCTCTTCGGCGCCGGGGGCGGTGGTGGGGGTTGTGGGGGTGGTGGGGTGTCTGGGGAATTGGGGACCTGGGGGCGGCTGGGGCTGGGTTGGGGTGGGTGGCGGGGGTGGATGGGGGGCGGGGGTGCGGGGGTTGGGGGCCGGTGGGGTGCCTGGCGGGCCTGCAGTGCCCCGTTCTGCTGCGTTGGGTCGGGGGCGCGGGCCGTGTTGGGGCGGGGGGCGCTCCTGCTCCTGGGATTGCTCTTCGGCCGGTGGTCCTGGCGGGGCCCGGGGGTCGTCCTTTGGCGCTGCCGCGGCCTGGGGGGCCCTGAGGTGTTGCGCTTGCTCTGTTCCGGCAGGGGTCAACGGCTCCCCTCTTTGGTGGAGATTTTCAAGCATGCCAGATCCACCACACCAGCATCTACCGAAACTCAGACACAATCTGTTTCCTCCTCAGGTCATTGAATCGGTGGAGGCTGGTGTCTGTGGATCTCACTCGGCTTCGTCTGTCCTTCCTTCCTTTTCTCGGTCTCTCCTTCGGTCTCTTGAGGCCTCCCTGATTTTATGTTTTTTGGATTTGTTGGGGTCTGGATGTTTCTTGGGTTGGGGAGGAGTTCTGGTGGGTGGTGCCTGGTCGGTGCTGGATTTCACCTTCCTTGGTTTTCTTTGGTCCCCTCGGGTCTCCTGACGGCGGTGTTCGGTTTAGGTGAACGGTATGAGATTTTTTCTAATAGGTTTTTTTGGTGAGCTAACAAATACACGCACGCACGCACGCACGCACATACACATACTCACCCACACACACACACAAAAAAAATAAAAAAATAAAAAAAATAAAAATAAATAAAGAGCAATGATGATGACATTTCCGAATGAACAATACTGAGCTCTTTAAGAAAAAAATAAAAAATATATAAATAAAGCGTAAATTTCTTCATGTAAATCGTCAGGTACATTTTCAAGATATAAAATTTTTACATCATTTGACACATGACCACTGTGTATGAGTTTTCTTTTTTGGATGATGCAAGTGTGATAATCAAACTGTATAAAATGTTTGTTTTTTTTCTTAATATGTGTGCTAAAACGTGTGTTCATTCAATCTTTTTCAAGATTTCCATGTGGTAGCTCCACTTCTGCACAATCATATATGCCGAGTGACCACATGACTCAAAGCAGCACTGGTGCATCAGTTATCTGCTCATCACCTGATATAACGACATCAACAGCGACCCTCTCAACAGACAATACCCTTTTACAGTCCAGACCTGATGAAATGGATGAGATGCGTTAGTATTTGTCTAAAAAAATTTATGAATAAATAATGACATGTTTGGTGAAAGTTAAGAAAAACAATCACATTGAAAGATGTTAAAATGCCAATATTCATTACAGTGCTGTAATTTTTTTTCCATCTCACCAAAAATCGAATTACAATTATTGAGTTTGTCATAGACTTGCATATGTCTTTGTTTATTCTACAAATTGGTTATAGGCACAATTTGTAGAGTAGTGAATGTTGTGCAATTCATTACTTTTTAAATTACAACTTCAATTATAATAAACAGTTGTTTTCTTCTATTTTTTGTGTGTTACTACAGCATGGCAAAACGTAGTGGATCCGGAATTAGCAGCTGACCAGTACAGAAGGCAGTGTCTGCAAACCAATGAAGATAAGCCATACCTAAAAATAATAATAGACATTGGAGAAGACGTAATGGACCAGGAAGCCAGAATCCTCACTTTTTACAAGACTCCCAATATAGATTGGGCCAAACCATTTCAAGCTAAACTAAAAGGTGCTGTAAACAAACCTCAATTCAAACATGTTGTTTTTGAGTATTGTATTCGTAACATGTTTTGCTTTTTATATATTTGTAGGGGTGCAGATAAGTAGCATGTTAGTGCGCATGAGCACCAAAATTACAATAATGTAGTAATGTACTTGTTAAACTTATTTTTTTTTCTTTTCTTTTTTAAGTTCACACTTAAAGCTTTCTATGAACAACCGCTAAGACAGCTAGCTTGAGTAGCCTATCTCCCTGGAAACTGATGCATTTGCATGGAGATGTGGCTGAAGGCGTCGTACACGTGCTGCCAGAAGGACAGTTATCTTCGCATCACTGTACTGTGGCTACGGCAGTCATTCAAAATATGTAATGACACGAAAGTGGTCCATGTTGCATGTTGCATGAATATTTTTATTGTGGGAGTACAATGCTGTAACAACAGCAATCCCACATGAACATATGAAAACATGAAAAATACAAATTTGAAGGCCAGAAAACCCATGACCTGAAAGATGGATGTGATTGCTTGTGTTTTTAGGAGATGTGGCCATTGGAGAAGGGGTTAACAGACACTT